>NC_050446.1:126171997-126471997 GCF_903995425.1 Onychomys torridus
GGTTACCCACAAGAGCAGAAATGATTCAAACACAGCTGCATCACCAAAGCCCACCCCAGCATGGGTGACATCTCTCAAAGCTGGGAACCTGAAGCACTGCACAGCCTGCAGACAGCTCCACAGGTGGGAGAGTGTCCTTTCCAGGTTCCTCAATTGAGCTAAACATCTTCCAGACTCTGGTCTCAGAGTCATTGTAGCTCAGCTTCCTTCTGAGGGAGACTCTCAGCTTTTATTTCTTACTCTGGAAGGGAGGGTCCTAGTGGATCTGCTTAGTTTCAGGGACTTCCTGAAGTTGTCTTATTTATCTTCCTGCACAGGCAGCTTCTGGGCAGGATAGAACGTTTCAATCTCAGATGAAACTGTTACACAACACCTGCCCCCAGGACAAGAGTGTCAGTTACCCATTTTTTAGAGGCTGCAACGGAGGCCAGGGAAGAGTCATACCCTCTGAGGCTAGAGGAGGAGCTGGCCCAATATTTCCACCTCAGCTGCCTGCCCTATCCAAGAGTCTTCTTGTCCCAAAGTCCTAGTGAGGCCTGCACTAAAGACAGGACTGAGCTCTTTGAAGTCACAGGGCCTAGTTCAACTTTTGTCTTTGTTGCTGAAAAGCTGTGTTACCCAGGTCAAGTCACTTGGCCTCTCTGTGCTGTTGTCTCATCAGCCAAATGGGAATGATGATTTCACTGTCGCCAAAGTGCCTGATCACTGCTGACCCTGACAGCAGCCCATTAGCTTTGGTGCTCTCCAAACTGTCCTGGCAGTGCCCAGTGGTGGTGGGGCACACCTTTAATCCTTGCACTCAGGAGGCAGAGGCAGGAGGATCTCTATATGTTTGAAGCCAGCCTGATCTACAGAGCGAGTTCTAGGACAGCCAGGGCTACACAAGAAACCCTGTCTTGAAAACAAAACAAAACTGTCCTGGCCTTGACCATGGCATGGCTCCCATTCTCACTGAGGCCTTGAGAGTGGTTGAGAGAAGGCTGACTGTGAGCTGAGTCCAAGGCCAAGTGATATCCTGCGTGCTTGGGTAATACAAGGCCAGGCCTGCTACAGGTGTCTGTAGGTGGAGTTTTTGTTGGGACTGCTGGCTCCCCAGTGAACAACATAACACAGAGACTTATTATTAATTGTAAATGCTCGGCCAATAGCTTAAGCTTGTTATTAACTAGCTCTTACAACTTAAATTAACCCATATTTCTTGTCTACATTCTACCACATGGCTCAGTACTTTTCTTTAACATGGCATGTTCATCTTCCTTCTCTCCACATCTCCTGGCAACTCTGCTCTCCTTCATCCTCTACACTCTCTTTTTCCCTGTCTGCAAGTCCCACCTAACCCGTCCTGCCATTAGCTCTTTATTAAACCAATGAGAGCAACATATCTTTACAATGTATAAAAAGATTATTCCATAAAAAGTGTCAGTCAGATGACACAGTGGATGGGGCTTGAAATGTGGCTGTCCACCTGGCTGTCCACTGTGTTGAATGGAAGCTCTAAGTCTGATGGGGACAAGTTCTGGCTCCCTCTCCTCTTCTGTTTGGGCTTCCTGGGCCAAGAGTTTGGCTCAAGCAGGTGATCTGAGGAAGCTCTCTGACCCTGTTTGAGGGATCCAGGACTCAGTTTACCCACCTGTCCATGCTGACCAGAGGCTTCCACTGTTATTGCTTTAGGGATTTCTTGAGTCACTGGGGCCATGGTCCAGCTGCGTGTGACAGCAGACAGAGCCCTGTGGGTAGAACAGGTGCCCAGAAGCCCTGACTAAAGGTTCCTCAATGGCCTCCCAATGCCACCTCATACCCTTGCCTTACGGTCCCTATTTCAGGATTTCCTCCTCACCTGGTACCCCTGTTCCCAAGAGGCACTCAGGTGGCCAAGCCCACAGTCCCCTTGATTCCTTCTTTCTGGCTGGCACATGCCTGGGTGCTCAGGGAAGGTGTCAGGGACCGACGAGGAGGTCAGACTCACTTTTTGATGAGGCAACGGGCTGCTTTAGCACACCTATAGGGCCCCACTCAGGCACTGCAGCAGCTCCGACCTCTGTTCCCTGTGACCTGCTAGTGCCCAGCCTTGAAGGTAATGAAAGGCCTCGACAGCGTTGCTCGGCCTGATCTGCAGGTAGCATGGGGTTCACAGTGAGGAGAGAGCAATCACACGGAAGGTGGAGATCACAGGCTACAGGATTGCCACATGATGGACCAGCCTTTTCAGCTCAGTTGCAAGGGGTGGGTACTACTTGTGCAAAGGACCTGGGATTGCCTATGGAGAGAGATGTGGTGGGGACCGAGGGAGTGGTGGGGACCAGAAGGGAGGGAAGAGGTGGGGTTCAGGTATGTCTGGACAGTTCAGGGAGGGGCTGGAGAGATGGCTCAGCAGTTAAGATCACGGGCTGCTCTTCCAGAGGACGTGGGTTCAATTCCCAGCACCCACATGACAGCTTATAATTGACTATAACTCCAGTTCCAGGGCATCTGGCATCTTCACAGACATACATGCAGGCAAAACACTAATGCACATAAAATTTTTTTAAAAATATTTTTTAAAATGTAAAAAAAAAAAGTTAAGGAGCAGGCTTCCATGGTGGGGCAAGGAGGCCAGCTCAGGACAGTTAGCGGGACTTTAAGATGCAGGGATACAGCAGACATAGGACAGTTAGCAGTGTCCTCCCACCTGTCCCTGTGATGGCTCCTTCTCTTCCCTAACTCATTAGTGAGCTCCATCCTAGACCCCACCTCCATTGTGCTCTGAAATGCTGGGGCTCCCAGCTTCCACCTGATTAGGGATGAATGCCTTGGCTGGACCAGGTAGCCATGTGAGATCCACCTCACCTGCCCTCTGTGACCTTGGCCCCATGTGACCAGCCAAGGGATGGACCTTATTTCCCAAAACATACCCTGCCCCCCACTTCACTTCTCTGTCTCTCTTCTGCTTGCTTGTTCTCTCAGACACTTTGAGTCACACTTATTTATCACCTCCCCTCCCCTGGAGGTCACACAGATGCCAGATTCACTTCTGGGCCCAGAGAGGGTCTTTTCTGGAGTCCATGCCTCAGCTCACCCAGTCTCTGGAGATGGTAGTGTTGTTCCCTGAGGTGACACCATCCCCACAGCACAATCTTTGAGCCGCCGGAACAGACTCAAAATGGAGACCTGAGATTTGAGAGTGCCCCAGGCCATGGCTCAGCACAGAGTCCAGTTCCATCGAGCCCCTGAAAAGAAGACAAGAGGTGTCTTGAGGAGGTGGCTGTGCTAATGCCAGGGTAGCCACTGTGTCACTGAGGGGAGATAGGTGCCTGATGTCACCAGCCACACAGGAAAGCCAGCCCAGCCCACAAGCACTTCTAGAAGCTCCTGGATCCAGCTGTGCCTGAAGCAGACTTGTCTGAATACCTCAGAAGCACACACCAGTACTTTCTCTTACTCAGTCTCTCTCTTATCTTTTTTATTTTGTAAGTGTTTGGGTGTGAACATGTATATGCAGTTAGGCATGCATGTGTGTTTAGGCCAGAGATTATCAAGTGTCTTCTCAGTTACATTCCTCCTTAGTTTTAAAGACAGGGCCTCTCACAGAACCCAGAGCTCCCTGATTTGACTAGCCTGGTTGGCCCTCAAGACCCTGGGATTCCCCCATTTCTATCTCCCAAGTGTTGGGATTTAGGCACATGCCACCACACCCAGCTTTTCTCGTGTGGCTTCTGGAACTTAAACTAAGGTCCTCAGACTTGTCCTCTACCTACGGCTCCATCTTCCAGCCCCTCACTTTTTCTATTAAAAACTCACCCTGGGTTGGGTTTCTGGTGCAGGTGGTTCCCAGAATTCTGTCATGCACAGGTCTGGCATGGCACTTACTATTTATCACCCTTCCCACCCTGCTCACTGTAGGGTCACTCACTGTGGACAATACGAATTGTCTCCTCCTTCAGTTAACAAGATACGGAGCCAGAGACAGAGAGAGACAAAGACAGACAGACTGACTGACTGACACACACACAGAGAAAGAGAGAGAGAGAGAGAACAAATTCCTCACACCTCAGGGAAGCGCGGCTCCTAGCAGACTGCTCTTCCGGTCTCTGCAGGATCCTGTAAAGCAAGCTCTTCCTCAGCATGCTGGGAACACTGTCAGGAGCCTTCCTTCTAGAACATACCTCAGGATTTCTCAGCCTCTGCATCTGGACATATATCTAGAGCTGTCACTGCTGGCTTTCCCCAGGATGGCTTCTTCAGCATCCCTGGGCTCACCCAGCCGGATGTGAGTGTCACTGCTCGCCCTGCACTGTGATAACCTTGAATGTCCCCATACCTCCCAAGACAGAGGTAGTCCTGCTTATGTACCCCAGCAGAGACCTCCTGTGTACTCATTAGACGCCCACAGTCATCAACTGGAGAGGACACCGAGGAACATTCAGGAACTTGGTGTTTCTAGGAGAGCTGGCTCCTTTGTGTAGGGAGAAAGGGAGCCACTGTAGGAACACAGGGTTGGGGTGGGGAAGTGGGGGAGCCTTCAGAGAGAGAGAAAGGGAAGAAGCAGATGAGAAAGGCTGGGCTGGGTCATGCTTGGCTGTGAGGTTTGGAGCAGCAGCAGCCATTATGAGTCAATGAAGGGAACTAGTGAGAGTACGGAGCCCAAGTCTGGGGTCTATGTCCTTTCTGATCGCTGAGACTTCCGACTTCAGTAGTCTCTAATTCCCTGTAGCAATCTAAACACCTGCTCTACTAGGTGGGTGCTTCCTAACTTCTAAAGCCCCCTTGGGTGGCTCATCTCTCAAAAGCACCAAAACCCCATGGATAAGATGTATATTATATTATATATTCCAACTCGCCTTTGACCTCACATCCGATTTCCAACTGAGGGCAAAGGGATGTACTCTCCCTACCAGGGAGAAGGGCACCAGGGAGGAGAAGGCTAGAAAGATAAACCAGAAATTCTTTTTGTGAACTAGGGTTTTTCTAAACAACTGAGGCTGCCTTGAACTGTCAACATTGCCTCCGCCTCCTGAGTGTCAAGATTATCGCTGTGTCCAACCATGCCCTGTTTATGTCAATGCTAGGGGTGGAACCCAGGGCCTTGAGCACACTAGACCAGCAGTGTACCGATTGAGCCACATCCTCAGCCTGGAACTCTGTAGATTTTTTTGTGGTTTTTGTTGTTGTTGTTTGGTTTGTTTTTTTCTGTTGTTCACTTCCTTTGAGACAAGGTCTCAATGTATAGCTCAGGCTGGCCTGGAACTCGTTATGTAGACCATACTAACTTTGAACTCATACAGATCTCCTGAGTGCTAGGATTAAAGGCCAGCACTACCATGCCTGGCTTTTAGATTTTATTTATTGGTTTTTAGATTTTATTTATTTTTGTTTCATGTGTATGGATGTTTGCCTGCATGTATGTCTGTACAGCATGTGCATGCTGAGGTCAGAAGAGGGTATCAGATCCCCTAGAACTGGAACTGCAAACAGTTGTGAGCTGTCATGTGGGTCCTGGGAGCCAAACCTGGGTCCTCTGCAAGAGCAGCAACAGCTCTTAACCACTGAAACATCTCTCCAACCTCCACAGAATTCTGTTTTTAACTTACCGGCTTATCTATCAAATACTTCTGTATTAGACTCTGTATGTGTGACCATCAGGAAGTCCCCACCCTTCTGGAACTCACCATTGAGTAACCATTGTCAATCAGGAGAGATCAATAACCAGTCTGCCAGTTGATGGTGATCAGGTCCTCTCTGAGGTGGGCAGGCTGCAGACTTCTGGTCTTTTGGGAGCAAAGGCAACACGGTTAAGAAAGAGCCCACCTGCTGGGCGTGGTGGCACTTGGGGGCTGAAGCAGGAGAATAGTGAGGTCCTGGGCAGCCTGGACTACAGAATGAGCCCTTGTTTCAGGTAAACAAAGCAAGGAAAGAGGAAACACTCACTCTGTGGACCTGCCTCGGACTGGAACATGAGGGGAGTCGAAAGGACCTCGGTGGACACTGTAACTCCTAGTGCACAGGGATGTGGGGTCAGTACCGGCTCTGGATCCTGGGCCAGCTCTTGGCAGCATGTGACCACAGAGGCCTCTGCTTCTCTCTGGCAAGGCCCCCCCTCAGGTCTAGTGTTCTCACGGTGGTGGTGATGCTCAGATATGACTGTACACGTTGGCCACGATCACACCACTATGTGTTCATGGCAGCGCTGAGCGTCCCCTGACCACAGGGACGGTCTCAACATAGCCCTCTGCCATCACGCAGGAGTGACGAGAACTCCAGGGATGGGGGAGGGCGTCACCCCACACTTCCCCTTTTGGTCCTTTTAAAAATAAACAATGAATTGCGAGTTGGAAGAGCTCGGTTAGTAACTTGCAGCCACAAGTAGGAAGGGAACAGAGCAGGTGTTTGTGATCCATCCAAGAAAGTTCTGGAATCCTGTGTGCCTGACAGTAGGAGCTGCTCTCCTTCCTCTCCCTCCTCATCTCTGGGGTCAAGGGGAGGAAGAGAAGCCAGGTAAGCCAAGGCAGGTGGCAGGTCTCTGGGAACAGGCCTGTAAACCCTGACCACCCTCCACTCCTTGCTCCTGGACCTGAAGGGGAAAAGCTCCAGGGAAGATGGAGCATTAAGGAAGGACTGGATCCTTCCCTGGAGGCCAGGCAGGCACTGTGAAGGGGCCAGTGTCCAGAGGTCAGGCAAGGCCAGGGGAGCCTGGGGCCTGAACTCTTGCTAGTCTGTCCTTCTGCTCACCAGCCACTACCTGAGCACCTACTGTGTGCCGAGCAGGGCCAGTACCAAGTAGACACACAGTGTGCTCTCAGAATGGGGGCTGTGGGAGGGGCAGACAGTGGGTCGGTGATAGGCTGGAGGTCCAAGGACCCCCAAGCTCAGTGATGATGTTGAAAGGGTAGGGAGGCTTCCTGGGGAAGTGATCTTCAGTGGAAAGTCTACGGAGTGGTGTAGAGAAGCCACATGAGCCAAGGCAGGTGCAGTGGAAAGCCGATGGAGTGGTGTGGGGTCTGGGATGGGAAGCTGGAGGTAACCTAAAGGGGTCTACAAAGGCTCTAGGCAGCTACAGGCCTGTCCTGAGCCACAGAGGCCAGCACAGCTGGAGCCAGGGAAAGAGGAGAGTATTATGGGGTAGGAGAAGGCCCAAGGAAGGGCCAGGGCAGGCATGGCCTCATGGGGCAGCCCAAGGACCTTCACTTTATCTGAGTGAGGTGGGAGAGGCAGGAGGCTCTGGAAAAAGGAGGCCCTGCCCCAAACCACGTTCTAGGAGAGGGAACTGAAGGACAAGGACAGGGAGAGACTAGGACTGTGCTCACAGCACATCAACTGCGGTGCACAGCCACCGACCCAGGGAGATGCACCCAAATCAGAAGCACATCCGTGGACCCTGTGACGTTCAGACCCTCCCCCATACACCCACATGCTGCCATGCAGCTGACATGCACTCTGTATCCCTATTGATTCCAAATGTGTATTCTGGATTTTTGTTCCACACCCGGGCTCTACACATGTGGGTGATGCAATACAGTGCACAGTCTACACACATGTGGACACCCACAGGACACCTACATGGATGTATTCTGTAAATATGTGTAGACTTGACCCATGCAGCAACCCCCCAGATATACCACACATGACACACCATGCACACACGCGCACACACAGCACCTATAACACAGGACACACACCACGCTCATCCCCTACCAACTATAACACAACATACCATACATACACACACCCTACATACTCACACATACATATACCATACCACACACCACATACCCCGCCACATACCAGTCACACATCATTCATACACATGCACACACACACACACACACACACACACACACACACACACACACAAACACATACCTAGTGATCCAATGCTTGCATCATAAACCATGTTCATATGCTTCTGACTTCGGAATGGGGAGCCTGCCACTTTGAATTTGGGGTGCAGTTTCTGCTTCTGCTGATCGGCTTGGTCGGCCTCTCAGGACTCAAGGACCACAAACCTGCCTGGCCGCGTTTCTCATACAAAGTGGCCACCTGCTTCAGGGGTAGACACAGGCTATATTAGCTGTCATCACCTAATAACGAGGTCTGATCTGGAGCCAAGCAAAGCCCACGGGGCACCTTCCCGGAACAAGGGCGTGCTCACACATTGGCACGCACACCCACACGCCCTCTGTCCCGAGCAGGGTGTGTGGGAAAGTGGCAGACACATGTGGGAAGGAAGGACTGAAACTCTAGGGACCTGTGAGTCAGCACAGGGATGGGACAGTTAATGGGTGTGTCCCTCAGCTCCAGAAGGATGACGAGATGGAAGCCTAGATAAAGTCTGGAGGGCAGGTGGGTTAGTCAAGATTCCCCGACTTGACTCGCAAGGGCCCAAACCCCAACACAGATCAGTTCAAACCAAAAAGAATTCAGTGAGTCACTTTAAAGACATCTTAGAGATGTGTTGCTTCAGGCACAGCTGGATCCAGGTGTTTGGATGACCTCCGCTTCCCACATCTCTGGAAGACTGAGTTGACGAGAGGTATGGAACACCTCCATGGATGTTTGCTGTTACGTTCTGCTGTTGCCAGATGGTTTCCCAGCCCAGGAGCTGTAGGGAAGCCATGCTCTGCCTCCACTGCACAGGCTCCCACAGGAGTTGGGTCTCGGGCTGGAGGCAGGCTGCTGTGACCCTTTTTCTGCAAATTCCCCTCCAAGGAGGCCTCTGGGCCTGGATAGACCTGAGATTCAGACTCAGTTCTGTTCTTAAGTACCATCATCTCCCCATGCCTCAGTTCCCCCACTTGTAAAATAAGGACAACACTCACTTGGGTTTTTTTGTTGTTGTTGTCTTTTTAAAAAATAAAATTGGGGGTTGGGGATTTAGCTCAGTGGTAGAGTGCTTGCCTAGCAAGCGCAAGGCCCTGGGTTCTGTCCTCAGCTCTGGCAAAAATAAAAATAAAAAAATAAAAAATAAAATAAAATAAAATTGATTTGTGTGTGTGCCTGTGTACAAGTAAACATGTTCCTATGTATGTGCTCATGTGTGTGGAGGTTGATGTCAGGTTCATCCCTAGAGCTCCACATTATTTAGTTATTTGTGTTTGTGGGAGGGGTGTATATGTGGGCATGCATATGTGAAGGGATGTGGAGACTAGAAGCTGACATGGAGTGTCTTTCCCTATTGCTCCAGATTTTAATTTTTGAGTCAGGGTCTCACTGAATCTGGAGCTCGAAGATCTGATAAAAGTTGCTGGCCAGCGAGCCCCAGACCGGTGAGTCCCAGGGACCCTCCTGTCTTGGCCTCTGCAGCACTGGGATTACAGAGGTATGCCGCTATACTTGGATTTTTACATGAATTGTATGGATTGAACTCGGGTCCTCACACTTGTGAACACTTCACCCACCCAGCCGTCTTCCCCAGATTCCAACTGATTTGAGACAGGGTTTCACTCTGTAGGTAGGCCAGGTTAGCCTCAAACTGGCAATCCTTCTGCCTTAGCCTCCTGCTTGCTGGGGGTCCCCAGCCAGTGAGAGCCTAGATTTGTGCCTAGGCATCTGGCCATGCAGCTCCACTCTGTGACTGGAAGGTAAGATTCAGGCTGTCCATGCAGGTGTCTTGAGTTGGAGGCTGGTAAACGGGTGATGTCTACACTGTCTCAGTTTTCCTCCCCGGTGAAATGGCCTTTCAGCTATGAAACAAGGAGAGAGGTGGGCTAAAAGGAGACAAAATGACTCATAGATGACATCACATGTGTGTGTTGAGAGCCTTCTGTGTGTTTAGGATGTTGGGATGGGGCTAGCGTTCCACCTCTAAGAGACCTCTTTCCAGTGTCTAGCCCCGCATAAGTGATGGCCTGCTGTGGAGAGACCGCAGCAGTGACAGAATAGTGATGGGGGACAGGAGACATCTGGGCTGTGACTGCCCAAGGTGAGGCAGAGGGCCTGCAGGGAGACCTAAGTGTGGGACGTGCAGTCTAGCCTGGAAGAGCCATCGATGCAAAGATCCTGAGGTTGGAGCGAGCAAGGCCTACTGATGCTGGCAGGAAGGCAAGGTCCAGCCCCACCACAGGCAGCTGGAGTGCAGTTTGTCCTCTAGACTCCCCTTCTGTCCCTTTGCAGAACCAACCTCAGGCCAGCATTGCCTTCCTGAGCCATCCCAGCTGCTGTCCTGCTTGCCTGTTCAGTGACAAACAGCATTCTCCATTTTCACTTCATTATTCGACAGATGCTGGGGGCGGGGGGGGGGGGGGGGGCTGCTGACATCGGTCCTCTTTTCTGGCCAACGTGGGATGCTGAGGACCACCAGCCTTGGCTCTGTGTCCTATCCTGCCTGGCCTCTGTGGAGCGGCCTTCTTCACCTGTGGAGTGGGGACAATCCATGGAGGGTCTGTAGGTGATCGTGGCCCCTTGCTTGGTTCAAGACAGCCCTGGGCTCTGCCAGGGGCGTGTGGGGCCTCAGGGCAAGATGCTGTCCTTGCATGGAGAAGAGTGAGCCTGTGGGAGGGTAGAGGGCACCCGCTCCTGGAACCAGCGGCCTGGGGTCCCAGTGGCCAGCCTCTGTGAGATGGATGCAGTTTGCTTCAGGCAGAGCCTCCTTCCACACCAGAGACAGGGAGCACGATGTGTCTCCAGCTGACATTGTGTGGGACCTGCACCCAGTCACCCTCTGGGAGCTGGGTGTGTGGGTGGTGATGTTCTGGGAGGACAATAGGGCTTCCTGTCGCCTGGGAGCTCCGACTCCCCAGGGTCCTTCCTACAGCCCCTCTTTCTGAGTCCCCACCTCACAAAAGAGGTGTGGCTCTGCAGCCAGCACAGGAGCACTGGGCAGCCAGCTCTGGAGCTGGACCTGAACCCAGGCCTGCTGGGCAGGGCTGCCCACCCTACAGGAGCTGGTGGCATCTCAGAATGTTTGTGTCTTTGTCCTCTTCTGACCTCTAGGCATCCCGGGCTGCAGCCTATAGAAGATGGCTGCCGTCCTGTCGCCCCTGACAGGTGTGTTCGGGCAGAACCATGGTGGGAGCATTTGATGTCAGAGACGTTTGGGGAAGGATCTGGGAGCAGCAGTGGAGAAGAAAGAACTTGGGGACCAAAGTCAGGACCTAGGGAGCCACAGTCTCTGAAAGGCTCTCCAGAGCTCTGTCTCCACTGAGCTGTACCACCAGGCCACCAGGCCACCAGGCTACCAGGACACCAGGACACCAGGCCTGCAGCCAACCCCATCCTTTAGTCCCCACCTCATCCTGCACCCCTTGCAACCTCTTGTCTCCTCGCTCCTACCCTACTTGGACCCATGCTTCGAGTGGTCAGGTGGCCCCTCAGAGCCGCGTCAGTGATGTCCTGCCCTGGTGAAGCTTCTGTTCCTGCTCTGCTCCCCAATCCTGCCTGACACTTCCACTTCAGCCAGTTACCACCACCTGGACTTCTCAGCCCTCATCACACTGGGTGGCTGCCCCCATCTTGGCCCAACAGTCACCCACTATGGAGGCCGACCCTGACTGCCCATCCTGCCACCAAGCAAAAGCTGCTGCTCTCTCTCATACACCATACTGACACCCCCAGAATCCCCTCCACACAGTGGCCAGAAAGTTCCTCCTGCACCCCAAGTTCTCCCTGGCTGTCCCTTGCCTAGACTCACTCTAGTCCTTCCTCTGGGTTCAAACTCCAGATAAGATCTCTGCAGGCCTAACACGCTCCAGCCTCCATGTCCCCTGAGCTCTCTTGTATCAGCAGCACTCAGACCCTGTGACGTGCTGGCTGCCCGGATGTCACCCTCCATGAGGGTGCCCTGGGGACAGTGGGCACTGTCCAACACCCTGAGCTCCCTAGATACTACAGGACCCTGTTGCCAGTTGCATCTCCAACTGTTCTTCAAGCAGACTAGTGTCTCTTTGGACAAAGCTGGTGGCTGACTCTCATGAAGGGCTGATGAGGGTATGTAGGGTCAAGTCCCACCTCCGCTGCTTCCTGGTTGTGTGTTCTGGGGTGGGTTGCTTGGTGTCTCTGGGTCTCACTTCCCCACTGACCCGTGTAGACTTGTTGCCTAGGTTTGTTCCCTTCAGTCTTTGTGGGCACACACTGCTGCCTGCCCCAGGGCCTTTGCACAGGCGGTTTGTATACCTCCTGGCTTTGCCTGGGAAGTCCAGTGCTGCCTCCTCCGGGAGCCCTCCCTGATCTCTCCAGCGCAAACACACTGATTTGAGGTTTTCGAGCCCCAGGCTCCTGTCTGACTGCTGGCTGACTCCAGCCAGGGTGCTTTTGACCTCTGTTGTTGTCGCTTACACAGCATGGACATTGTTGGAAGACTCTAGTCATCTGTGCTGTGACCTTGGTCTTTCCATCCTCCAAATGAGAAGCTGAGACTGGAGTGCTCCCTCCCAGCAGGCCTTCAGCCTCCCTCTTCCACCCGCGCTACACACTGGACCCAAGACCGGAGGCAGGAGATGTCCCTGGGATAGGTGTCCCTGGGATAGCTGTGCGTGAAGGGGGAGGCGTGGGGGGTGGTGATCCCTGAAGGCTTAGTGTCAGGCTCCCTCCCCCGACAGTTCCCTCCCTCCAGGCAGCCCCTGGCGGAAGCCACTGTGTTCTCCACACACTCCCCCTGCCCCACACTCTGCCTCTCACCATGGATGGCTCTGTCAGGATTTCCTCTCCCTGTCCTCGCCAGGACCAGACCAGTCATAACAGCACCCTTCTCTCTCCCTTGTGAGCCATTCTCTCATGGCTCCTCACCCAGCAGTGGGGTCTTCGAGGCTGGGTCATCCCTCTGTCTTGGCTGCACACACCGCGGAAGTAACCAAGGGAAAAGAAGTGGACCGGAGGACTCAGCCTCTCAGCTTGCAGCTGCATAGAATCAGCTCAGGGCTGTGAAATGGCGTACAGCAGAGTGCTGCTCCCCATGCACAGGGTCCAGGGTCCACCTGCAGAGTGAGGGAAACTCAGCTCAGACTAACAGCACAGAGGCGTTAGTCACACACAGAAACCCAGCAGCAGGCCGAGCGCCCGGGCCACCCCCTTCCTCTTCCATTGGTGAAGTTCTTTCTCAGTCTCTGTGCTGGGGTGTGTGTGTGCGTGTGCGTGTGCGTGTGCGTGTGCGTGTGCGTGTGCGTGTGCGTGTGTGTGTGTGTGTGTGTGAGAGAGAGAGAGAGAGAGAGAGAGAGAGAGAGAGAGAGAGAGCTGGCTTCTACTGTGTTCTACTGAGCACAGCAAAGGCTATGTGTGAGGAGACCGGGGAATGGCTGTCATATGCAAATATATATTCTAAGTCCCAAACACTAAGTGTCCACAGACAGAACTGGTTTCTTTCTTTCTTTCTTTCTTTCTTTCTTTCTTTCTTTCTTTCTTTCTTTCTTCCTTCCTTCCTTCCTTCCTTCCTTCCTTCCTTTCTTCCTTCCTTTCTTTCTTTTTTTTTTTTTTTTGTTTATTCGAGACAGGGTTTCTCTGTAGCTTTATGCCTGTCCTGGACTAGCTCTGTAGACCAGGCTGGCCTCAAACTCACAGAGATCTGCCTGCCTCTGCCTCCCAAGTGCTGGGATTAAAGGCTTGTGCCACCACCGCCCAGCAGAGCTGGTTTCTTGTAGCTGGAGGGGACATTTAGAAAATCAGTTTAGCCACGGAGCAGGACTGCAGTGACTGGCCCCCAAACAGGAGCGGTGACCAGGAGGAGAAGGCAGAGAGAGGCTCAACACCCCCACTTCCTAGTCTCTGCATCGGTGTCTGAGGGGAGAATTCTCTAAGCAAAAAGCAGCCCAGGGGAACCAGGGTCAAAGCCCCAAGTCTTTCCCCAGAACCTCGAGGTGAAGGCGGGATGGCGCAGATCTCCCCCGGGGCAGAGTGGCCCAGCCACAGGGGACTTTGCCAAAAGCTCTTTAAAGTGTTTGTTTTTCTGATTGTGGTGACAATGGCATGCTTATTGTTAAACCACCTCCAATAACTCAGAAAAGCATTTAAAACAGTGGCTCCAGCCCAGAGTGGTTTTGTCCCTGGAGGAGCATGTGGCAGTGTCTGGGGACATTTGGGGTTATGTTGGGGGCAGGGTGTCTCTGGCATCTAGTGGGTAAAGACTCAGATTCTGCACCGTTCTCTGAGCTTAAAGTGACCCAACCAACCCATGTCTGTGGTGCCAAAGTGTAGGCAATGGGATTTAAAGATGTGAAAACACCTTCCAGTGGCCCACACCTACCATTTTAGCCCTTGGGAGACTGAGGCAGGAGGATTGTTGTGAGAACAACACATCAGGACCCTGTATCAAAACAGATACAGGCTTGTGTGTCAAGCCTGCACAAGCCTGAAAACCTAAGTTGCATCCCTAGACTCACGTGTTCTATAGGGCTGGAAAGACGCTCAGAGGTTAAGAGCACCTGTTGCTCTTGAGAGAACCTGGGTTTGAGTCCCGGCCCCCACATGGTGGCTCACACTCTGACCAAAAGTAACTTAGGGGAGGGAGAAGTTTATTTGGCTTTCACTTCCAGGTCACAGTCCATCATCGAGGGAAGTCAAGGCAGGAACTTGAAACAGAAACCAAGGGAGGATGCCCCTTCCTGGCTCGCTCTCATGCTCAGCTCAGCTCAGCTTTCTTTTATAACACAGGACCACCTGCCCAGGGAATGGTGCCGCCTGCGGTGGGCTGGACCCTCCTATGTCAGTTAACAATCAAGACAACCGCTCCACTCTAAACCTCCGCAGATGTGCACACTGGCTTTTCCTCTCGGAGAACTCCAGGCTGTGTTGGTTGCCAGTTAAAGACAACTGAGACCACCCGAAGCGGGGAGAAGAATCAAATCCTCAGAGATGTGCCATGGCATAGCACATAGCATAATGCGTGTACACACACACATTAATAAATAAACGCTTTTAAATGCCCCCAAGTCATTCCACCCAGGCCACTGCTGGCACCTTCTGTACCTCTCACTTTGGCGTGAGACACCATGGGTTGTTCGATCTCTAATGACACTTTATTATTTGTTTATTTTTTATTTTTTTGGCCATGGTGCTGGGGACCGAACTCAGGCCTCTTCTTCATGCAAGTACTTAGCCACTGAGCTACAGCCCACCCACTTTTTTTTTTTCTTTTTTTTTTTTTTTTTGAGACAGGGTGTCTCTGTGTAACAGCCCTGGCTGTCCTGGAACTGGCTTTATAGACCAGGCTGGCCTCGAACTCACAGAGATCCTCCTGCCTCTGCCTCCCGATTGCTGGGATCAAAGGCGTGCACTACCACCACCTGGCTCCAACCACTATTTTTAATTATTTTTTTTAACCACAATATGACTTTGTTTTAGCTAACAGGATCTCACTAAGCAATCCAGGCTGTCCTTGAACTCATGGTGACTATCTTGTCTCAGCCTCCCCGGTGCCCAATTAGATGTCTGCTGCCACTCGAAGCTGGGTTAGTACAGTCTGTTTTTTTCATCTGTGAGATCTATGTTTACTTAACAACCCCCATAATTTAGTATTTCAGAGTCTTGATGCTTTACTTTTGTGAACAAAGCTATAGCGTGAGCTCTTGTCCCTGGAGGGTCTGTGGCCGGTTGTATGAATGCCCCAAATGCCCCCAACTTTTCCATGACACTTTAGAACTTCTGATATTTGACTGTCATGTGTGAAGTCATTCTGTGTCCCCCACCCCCACCCCGCTGCTACCCTGTGCCATCCCTCAGCATAGAATGGGAGACCTACTTCCCCCCTGCCCTGAGCTTGCCAATCTGTGTATGTGCGGATCTGATAGGTGGAAAGTGACGTCACTGTAACCACTCTCAGAGCAGAACTTGTCTTCCTATGTTCACCACCTTTGGTAGTTTTTGGGTGCTTAGTTGGTTTATGTTGATCTTGTCTTATTGTATTGCAAGAACTCTTTGTGTATTAAGGATATGAGCCCTTTCTGGGAGTTCCATACTTCACTAATTTAACTTCTGCCCTTCCTTCCCCGCTTTCGAAGATCCCGCCTGAAGTTCCCTAGAGCATTTCACGTTGGGAAATAGCTCTGGTAAGCAGCCGCCTAACAGCACCCTCAGTTCCGCCTGGAGCTGTCAGCTTCTGCCCACCGTGGGTCATTAACCCCGGTCTTCCGCTGCCACACAGCAGATGGCTTTCCTGGCTGGAAGCGAGTTTCATTTTCACCTTCCCCTGGCCCTGTGCCCTGAGACTGTTTACATAAGAAACGGTTTGATTATACTGTGCAGCCAATGGCGGCCTTTCTCAGAAGGGGGGGCAGGAACATATAATCAAAGCCATTAACTGCACACAAAGCCTCACAGCCCACTCTGGGTTTCCCACCATCCCTAATGACAGTTTTCCAGGGAAAAATAAAAGCAGGGTTATGGCCTCCTCCTAAAAACGTGTTAAGGAACAGGCTTTTCAAAGGAGACTGCAGCTTCAGACTTTTCACCCTAAAACCCCAGAAATGGAGCTCACGGGCTCTGGGAAAAGTCTTGTCAATGCTAGATCTCTTGTAAAAGCACCACCTTCGAGGTCCACAGACAGGGTTCAAATGCAGGGACCAGAAGCCCCCACTGAAAGTTCTCTCTCCAAAGAACTAAGGAGCCATAGTTTCTCTCTCAGGGTCCTTCAGTCCTGAGGTGTGACGAAAATCCAAGGACTCATGCTTTTTCCATTTTTCCAGTCCCCATTCTAAAATGTTACAGATGCTTCGCAGCTTCAAGGCAGTTGTTACCACTGCAGGCAGGACAGACACTGTTCCACAAAGATGAGGGTGGCCGTCCTTTCGGGTGCTTCCTTTTCTGAGCCACGCTCCATTCCCCCCACCTCCTCAAGACTTCCCGTTATATCACAGGTCTAATTCCCAACCAGTCATCATTGGGGAAGGAAACTCCCTCAAACTGGTTTAAGCCTCTAGCAACTTGCTTGGGGGTGAGGGAGAAGAGGGGCCACTTCTCTGAGCACACAGGCAGACACCAACATAACAAGAACAGATCCCTGCTAGGAAAGAAGGCGTGAGCAGGATGAGTTGTGGGCACAATTCCTGGCAACCATTGGGGGGGCGCTGAGGACAGATGTGGCAAACTCCAGCCACCATGGTCCATACAGAACTCCATATGGGAACACCATTGCTGTTACAGGCAGAGAGTCCCTTAATGCATCAGATTCGGGATCCAAGCCTGAGGCTTCTCACATGGATAGCCCACAGGAACCTCACACTCAACAGCCCTTGAAGATGACACCCACCCCATCTGTCACATAACTTACCTGGGTCAACAGCTGGTGGCTCTGGAGCCTGCCTGCTGTCCCCACCCTCTGGGCCTGAGCCCCTACCTCCACTTCGCCTGGACCTTGGTGACCTCCTATGGCCTGTGTCACCCACTTCCTGCTCCATCCTGTAACCTTGCTCAGGAAAGCTCCCCTGCCCCACACTCATGTTAGACGCCACAGCTGCAGTTGCTCACTCTTGCCACTGAACTGGTCTATGTGCCTGCGCAGCTCGGCCAGGCTCTAAGTGGGAGTGGGAGGTTTGGGTTTGCTGTTGTTGCTTAATCTACTGAAGGAATGAACGGGTGCAGGCTGGACATGTGGCTCAGCTAGGACAGCGTTTGCCTGGCATGCATTAAGCCCTGGGTTTGATTCTCAGCATCCCATAAGCCAGGCATGGGGGTGCACCCCTGTAATCCCAGGAGAATCAGAAGTTTGGGGTCAACATGACTACACTGCCAGTAAAGGCCAACTTGGGCAAGGAAGAAAAAGGGGGTGGGGTGGGGAGTCTGTGCACTGCTCTGTAGTCTGAACAATCTTTCCAAGAAACAAACTAACCACTGCACTCTCCTGCCTACAGTCTCTATGGTTCCTTTGACCCTCAAGGCAAAGTCCAGGGGCTTAAGTGGCTTTCCCGGTCCTCTGGAGGGACTGCCACCCATCCTGTCACAGCTCACCTATCCGTGTTCACTGCACTCAGTGCCCTGTCCCCCTGGGATGCCTGTGCCCCTGGGGTGCCTGTCCCCTGGGGTGCCTGTCCCCTGGGGTACTGTCCCCCTGGGATGCCTGTCCCCTGGGGTACTGTCCCCCTGGGATGCCTGTCCCCCTGGGGTGCTGTCCCCTGGGGTACTGCCCCCTGGGATGCCTGTCCCCCTGGGGTGCTGTCCCCCTGGGATGCCTGTCCCCCTGGGGTGCCCATCCCCTGGGGTGCCCGTCTCCTGGGGTGCCCATCCCCTGGGGTGCCATCCCCCTGGGATGCCTGTCCCCCTGGGGTGCCCTCCCCTGGGGTGCCCCAGAACCTCATATTCTATCTGCTGCTCCTGGCTGTGCTCTGCACCTCTCCTGGAGACCCAGCTTCCATCTGTCCATCCATCTTCTCTGCCAACCTCTCTCCACTCACAGCTTCCACACAGGTTCAAAATGGCTGCTGTGGCCCCTCTGTCACTCCCTCATCCCAGTCAGTGGGAAGTGAGAGTCACTTTCATTTAGGGCTGTGGAAGAAGCAGAGGGCAGGCCCCACATGCACATCCTCAGTGCCTCAGGCACCTGACGCTGAAGACTCAGGTTCACTGGGGTGTGGGTGGCCAGGGGCAGCCTGGTTCATTGGTCTGGCCAGCAATGCCCTAACACTGGGAGGACTGTCAGCACCCTCCAGACAGGGTGCGCCAGGAACTCACTCAGAGACAGGGCAGAGTCCTCAGAGGGCCCCCAGCTGTCTGGCCCCAGCCTAAGCACTTCCTGCCCTGCCCAAGGTTATACAGTCTGGACCCTGAGGGAGGTGCCCCTGCTCAGTTAAGGGCCCTGAGTTGGGTCCCTCTGCAGGGTCCCCTGACCTGCCACTCCACCCTGGTCACCATCTGGAAATCTCTTTACTGTCCCTAAAAGGCCACAGCCCAGCCAAGTGTCCTGGTGCAGCTCAGCTGCTCTGCTGGGGATGCATAGGACTTTGTTCCAGCTCATTTTTCCCCAGGCTCTTCACCCACAGGGCTGCAATGAGGCATCAGGGCTTGTCTGCCTCTCCCTCCACTGGATTCAGAGCCCAGCATGGGCAGGAGAGACAGGGTCCCTGTGAAGGATCCTTCCCCATGTTGGCCACACCCACCCACCCTTCGCTGCACCTCCTGACTCACTGCCCAGTCAGAACTATCATTCCCATTTCACAGCTGGGAAAATGGAGGCTCAGAGAGATGAGGCCATTCTAAGCTCATGCTAAGAGGTGTGGGGTGGGGGTTTTAGATTTGAGGCCAGGTTTCAAAATGAGGGAAATTCTTGATTGCCAGGAAAAGGGATGATCTTGATCTTGACCGTGGAAGCTTGGGTATCCATATCTGTCAATCAGAGCTCCTTAGCCTGGGTAACTCGGTCCCCCAGGACATGCTTAGAGCTGTCCACAGACATCTGTGGCCATTGTGATGAGGGAAGGGATGGCTCCTAGAGTCTAGCACAGAGAGGCCCCTGGGGTGATAAAAGTCAGGCTTCGGTGAGGCTGAGGTTTCAGGATTTCTGTTGAAATTAGGAGACAAGGAAGCCAGAAAAGGAAACAAGTAACTTGGGGAACACAGTGGCCGCATCATTTTAAAAGGCACGTGAGAGATCAAAGCCACACACAGCCAGCAGGAAGTAGGATTATAACGGTGTGCTCCAGGATGGGAAGGTGCTTGTGCTCCCATGAGAGGCAACCCTCATTTTGTAGGAAAATGCCAGGCTGTGGAGGTGGCTGCAGGAGAGGTTCCCTGGACTGTGACGCTAACAGTTAAGATTTTGGCAGGAAAAAAAAAATGTAACTGTCCGGTGATAGGGGCAGGGGAGGAAGGCTGGCACAGGCTGGTGCAGTCTGCTGTGGTGTGAGGTGAGTTGACCTAGTGATGTGGCCTGGCTCCAGACGCCTGTCATGGGGTGAAGACTAAAAGCCAGCTGCAGAACCAGGTGATGTGGGACAAGCCCCAGGCAAATACCAGTATGTCCTCCTTGCCCCTCCCTCAGCACGGGACCCTGATTTTGAAACCACCACCTTCCCAGCATCCCCTGTCCATGAGGATGCCATGGGTGGCAGGCAGTAAGATGAGAGCAGAAAGTCCCCAGGTGGGGCTCTGAAGAAGCCACCTGTCCCTGATGGAGATCTCATCCTGATCACTAATCTTGCTCAGCAATCAATCCTGCCAGGAGAGAGGCACATACCAAGCAGGGAAGCAGCCCTCCAGGAGAGTTTGAAAGTGACATACCCAAGTGGGTCATCGGTGACAGCCCTGAGCATGTCCACCAGCTGGGACCTGTCCCCACACATACACAGGTCTCTCAGACCCGAGAGTGACGAGCACATGTTTGTACAAGCCTCTGGGGGCCGGTTCTTTTTCCCTGCAGCCAAACACTGTCCCTGCCATGTGGTAAACACATGCTCCTGTGTCCCTGGCCCTCCAGGACAGAACTGAGTCCAAGTACTGGCTATACAGCTAAAGGCTTTTTCAAAAATGTTTTTAAAATGCATTTGTTATTTTTGCATTTGTGTAAGTGTATACATATGTGTGCCTGTCGGAGTTTGAGTGCCATCTGAATTCAGGTGCCTCTGGAGTCCAGAAGAGGGTGCTGGATCCCCTGAGCTGGAGTTACAGAAGGCTGTGAGCTGTGAATTCGGGTTGTGGAAGAGCCATAGTGCTTAGCCAGCTCCTCAGCCACAGGGGTAAGGACTGGGAAATACAGTGGAGAGGCAGGCATGGTGGTACCCAGCTTTCACCACAGGATTCAGGAGGCAGAGGCAGGCAGATCTCTGTGAGTTCAAGGCCAGACTGGTCTACAGAGTGAGTTCTAGGCTAGCCAGGGCTACACAGTGAGACCCTGGAGAGGGAGGGAGGGACAGAGGGAGGGAGGGAGGGAGGGAAGGAGGGAGAGAGAGAGAGAGAGAGAGAGAGAGAGAGAGAGAGAGAGAGAGAGAGAGAGAGAGAGAGAATACAAATTACACAGCCCACTGCCCAGGCAACACTCTCCGGGACACAACTTTCTCGGTTCACCCGTTCACCCATTGACTAGCCCCCTGTCCCTTCTGGCCCAAGCCCACATGCCAAAGGGTACCCAGAAGGCACCCTAACCAGCTGCGAAAGAACTAGGGTAGTAGATTCTGAGAGAAGGCCCCACCTCCCAGATGAGAGGCCTTGAAAAGGAAGGGAGGCTGTGGTCAGTGCTGTTGGCCTTGGGAAGCAACCTCTCTCTGTCCCTGTCTTCCAGCACGGACATGCGATGCCCCCCTCCCCCAGGAGGTTGCCTGGCCACTGTCCCTGCTGTCTGTACTCTTCCCAGAAGTGGGAGGCCGGCTCCCTTTATCTCCAGGCCAAAGTCCCCTCCCCACCCCCCAGGGAAGAGGAGGGATGTCACCTGTCATCATGGGGCTGGTGAGTCACCTCCTGCTGGCTGGGGGCCACAGCCTGCCTGAGGATACCTCCTGCCTCCCAGCTCTGGAGTGGGGGGGATTGAGAGTCTTGCTCTGAAGATGGACAGTGACACCTATCATCCTCAGGGTGCTGACCTGCACCTAGGTCACAGGGGTGAAGGATTTTGGCTTTCATGTCCTTACCTGGTGACTTAAGATAGCCATAGCCCCTTCTTCAGCCCCTATCACACATTTGACAGGCATAATCTGCTCTTGCTGACCAGGTACAGGGCACCAGGTGTGCCATGAGGGGCATGGGAGGCCATCTTGCTTCAGGAGGACAGCAGGACCAAGCTGAAAACCAACATGATAATGAGGCCGCCTGCTTGTGTTTTCTGTGTATTTTTTTGGGAGTGACTTGGGGGCAGGAATAAGCAATAGAGACCCTGGAAATGCAAAGGAGCTCCAAATATTCTCTGGGTGCCTTTACTGAGGGTGGAGACTGGCCGGCATGGAGAAGGATGGTGGTTGCTGGGGGAAGGGTCTGCACAGAGGGCTGGCGAGTGCAAAGGCCCTGAGGCAGTCATGAAGCTGACTCAGGAGCAGTGTGGCCTAGCGCAACAGATTCTCCCCAGCTTGTGACGGCTGCCCCCCTGTGTGATTCTACAGGTGAGAAAGGAAACATTCAGAATGGCTAGTGACTGATCCAATTTATCCAACTTGTGCGCAGTACCCCCACCCCCATCGAGGGCTGAGTACACAGTCCTGTTCTTGGCCTTGGCTTGTTGATGGTGTTGGAGTCGGCAGTCACCAGGCCAGGGTGGAGGACAGATGGCCCCAAGAGTGGGCAATGGGAGAGGTCAGTGGGAGCTGCTACAGTGCAATTGGGATAAGCTGGGCTTTTGCCTCTCCTGGGGATGCGACTAGTCCCCTGTGTGCCTCGGTTTCCCCAATTGTGGAAGGAGGTGATACAGGTGATTAGAGGCCTGAACTGGTCAGTCTGTGGAAAGTCCTAGGGACTCAGTATGTGCCTACTATATGCAGGTTGCTCCAAGTTGAGGGTCTGCCTATGTGTGCATTGTCCTTGGGGTCCTGGGGTCCCTTGGCTGCTGTGTCTATGGGTCTCTCACTCATCTGCCCTGAGCCGACAGTTCCTCAGCCCATATGGGGCTAGTGGTACCTGACTTAAAGTCCCAAAATAGCCCCAATGGTGGCCATTATGGGTCCCCAGCAGGTCCTCAGTGAGCCAGGGACTCACTATAGTCCAGAGCTCAGAAGCCATGGGAAGGTGAGGGACGAGTATGAAGCTTCATTAACAGTGTTCCATGTGGTCCCAGCAAGGGACAAAGCAACCAAGAATGTGTCAAAGGATCTCAGGCCTGTGGGATCCAGATGATACCACACTGATCTGTGCTGTGTAGTGGGACTGGTTGGGGACTCCATCTTAGGAAACCTCCTTGGTTGGTTCTCAGTTAGAATTCATCAGAACAAACCCACATAGTTTGTTTTATTCATTAAGTTCAGCTTTAGGATTTGTTTTATTTTATTTTATTTTAGACAGTTCTCACACTGTAGCCCAGGCTAGCCTGGAATTCTCCTGATCCTCTTCACATGGGATTACAGGCATGAGCCATCATGCCCTGCTTTTCTACTTTTCTTAAAAAGCAAAAGCTTGGGGCTGTAGAGATGCTCAGTGTTTAAGAACACTTGTTGCTCTTGCCGAGGACCTGGGTTCCAGTCCCAGCACCCACAAGATGACTCACAACCATCTGTAACTGCAGTTCCTGGGGATCCAGTGCCTCTTCTGGCCTCTGAACACTACATGCATGTGATGCACAAACATACATGCAAGCAGGACACCCAGACATGGGAAATAAAAAATAAACAAAATCTAGCTGGGCAGTGGTGGTACACAACCTTAATCCCAGCACTCAGGAGGCAGAGGCAGGTGGATCACTGAGTTAGAGGCCAGCCTGGTCTACAGAGTGAGTTTCAAGACTGCCAGGACTACACAAAGAAACCCTGTCTCAGGGGGTGGTGGGGGAGAGAGAAAGAAGATGGAGAAAGAAAGATAAATAAATAAGACCTAAAAAAAATTTTTTAAGCAAAAGTTTTTAATTGTTGTCACACAGACCCCTTCCTGGATCTCTTGGTGCCTGGGAGATCCAGAGTCAAGTTTGGTCTTTCCTGCCTTGGCACCTAAGGCCCAAGGAACACTGTGGACAGACCCCGGCCGGCCAGGGCGGAGCCGGCCTGCCCTTCCTTGCTAGCTGTTATGGTATCACCAGGCCTCAGACTTCTGTCCAGGGGGCTGATACAGCCTGCTCTGGTGTCCCCTGGGCCCAGCACAGTGGGAGTGTGGAGAGCTGTGGGTATCAGGGCTCACAGAAACAAGACAAATGAACCCCCCATGCAGATACCTGGAGACAAGCCAGCACAGAGGGCAGGCTGAGGGCAGGAGTTTGGGGCCTTGGGGACTCTGACCCAATCTTACTTTGTCACATGGGGTGATGGTTGTTCTGAGGACTACTGTGACTGGCTCCTGGCATGCTCAGAACACCACAGGGCCAGGTCCTCTGTTCTCAGTCCTCAGAAATGCTATGGTCCCCCTGATGGTCAAAAAGGAAAGTGCTCCATGAACCCCTTTGAGAGTCTTCCCTTCCAGGCCATGCACCCTCCAGGTTATTGAGGGGACTGGGTCACCTCTCCTGTTGGCTCCTGTGGCAGAGACAGATTGCTTCCTTCCTTTCTGTGAGGTGCCAGGCAGGCCCTAAGCTGGCTGATGTCAGCAAGGCTGCCGCCCACGATGGGAGGAAGTGGGTAGGTGCCCAGGACAGCGCCAGCAGACATGCCCTGAGGCAGCCCAGTCAAGGATGACGTGGGTATCACGCACCGCTGTGATGAGCTGGGTCGAGTGCAGAGGTCAAGTTAAAGATGTGCCAGGGTCAGGGTGGGCGCCAATGAGGTGCCCTATTCTTGATGCTCAGGGTCCCTCATGGGAGCAGTGGCCTGCAGAAGATAGGCAGGCATCTCAGGAGGTGTGGCTGGGGAACATGGAAAACATGTTATCATGTGCGTGTGCATGCGTGTGCATGTGTGTGTGTGTGTGTGTGTGTGTGTGTGTGTGTGTGTGTGTACATTCAGGCAAAAGCACAATGTGGATTGTTGAGTGTGCCAACATGTTCAGGCATGAGGTCATATTTGCTGGGGTGTGTTTGGGAGAAGCTGGGTGTGTTTGTTTAATTGTGTGTGAATGTGAGTCCAGGTCTGGAGCTCTGGCAGGGAGCAGGAGCGTGTGAGGATGGCATGTGTGTCCGTGTCTGTGGCCTGTGTGTGCAGTCACTCCTGAATAGGCGTGACCTGGACAGGCAGCCACGTGATTACACCAAAGAGCACCCCATCCAGCAAGGCCCAGGAAGTGGGAGGGGCCGACACCCTAGCAGAGCCCAGGTGACAGATGCGGACCCCCGGCTGCCCCAGCAGGTTAGCGACCCTCCTTCAGTCCTGCTTCTAAGAGGGAGGGCTCGATCCTGGGGTGGGAGAGGCTCGATTCAGTCAGCAACGACAGCAATATTCACTCATTCACTCACTCGCTCATTCACTTTCCCTTGCTCACTCATTATTCATACATTCACTAGTGCCTTCACTGAGTCACTCATCCATCCATTCATGTATTCACATTCATCCACGCACTCATTCCTTAGCTCATTTACACATTCACCCAATCATTTGTTCGTGCTTGCATTCACTAACCTATTCTTTTGCTCACTCATTCATGCATTCACTAACGTATTCTTTCACTCACCTACTCCCTCACTCATTCACCAGGACTTACTAAGCACCTTCATATGTTCAACCTTTCTTGGTGCTGGGGCTGCAGCCCAGAATGAGAGAGTCAGAAGTCCTCTGATAGAATGCTCATGTGCCACAGGGCCCACGTGGGAATCCTAGCATTTGTACCATGTTGTCTGGTGGTAAATGCTGTAGACAAGGCAGAGAGATGAGCTGGGAACATCACGTAGACCTTCGTTCTCAGGAGGATTGGCCAGGTGTGGTTTTAATGTGAAACTGACATTTGAGCAAAGACTGAAGACATTAGGGAGCCAAGTGTATACTAGGGAAAGAGAATTCTAGCCAAGGCCATGCACAGCAAA
This sequence comes from Onychomys torridus, assembly GCF_903995425.1. Taxonomy (NCBI): domain Eukaryota; kingdom Metazoa; phylum Chordata; class Mammalia; order Rodentia; family Cricetidae; genus Onychomys; species Onychomys torridus. The sequence continues at coordinate 126,197,400 of NC_050446.1, forward strand.
TGCAAAGGTCCTGTGGTGAGCCCCAGTTTGTCATTTAGGAAGAAACAAGACCAGTGTGGAAGATAAAGCGAATGGTGTGGTTGGAAAGACCAGAGACATGAAAATGAGGAGTTGAAGATCCACAGTAACTGGGGTGCGGGAGGGTGAGGCAGGAGGGTCAGGTGTCCTCTTCAGTTCACCTGCTAATCAAAGCAACTTTGCGTCACCCTGCAGCTGTGTCCCAGCCACCGGCCAAGAGTCTGGCTTCTTGGCCATTCTCAACGCAGCTCCAGCAAAGGCAGGCTGGCTGGGGAGCTTCTCAGCTTCCTGGGTCCCTGCAGGTCCCCCTGTCCTGAAGGGGTCAGAGGACGTGGACGCCACCCCAGTGAAGGGATTGTTACTGCCCAAGCTCCACCGGCCGTGTGTGCAGCCTCACACAACAGCACAGCCTCTCCCTCCTCCCTTTTATGAGCTGTGAAGGAGGCTCGTCCGCTTGCACAATCGCCCCTTAATTGCCGTTTCCTCTCAGTTATGTCACGGATCGGCCGCTCACGTTATTAAACTTCCCGGCCTTATCGTCTGGAGCAGCGCCAGCTCCGGCCTGACCTACTTTCCCACTGGGTTTCAAAATGCCTCGCTCAGCCTTAGGACTTTTCCTAAGGAGAGGGCTCAGCCCCAGCTCCACGCTAAAAATAAACTAGACCAAGGAGGGGGGCCTTCGAGGGCTCCATGGAAGTCCCGAGGCTGGAGCGAGTGGCTCTGGGGTGATGGCTGGGCCTTCCCTGACTAGAAGCCCCCTGAGGAAGCCTGTCCTGTCCTAGGAACCCAGAGCTACCACATGACAGGCTGTGACATAAGTGAGGTCAACCCAGCTCCCTATGTTCTTACTCATGGACACAGAGACCGACTTTGGAGAAGGGAAATCCAGGAAGTGAAGTCTGCCTCTGCCTCTGGCCACTTGTCCATTCATTCATTCATTCATCCCACTGACTCTGCCCAGTGCTGGGTGCTGACATATTTGAGAAGGCCATGCCCTTGTTCCCACCCTTTTGGAAATCTGGTAGCAAAAAAGATTTTAAAATGAGAGCAGTGAAGGAAAATGGACCCTGTGGCTGGGGTGCTGAGCTGAGTCACCATACCCGAGTCCCAGACAGTGAGAAGAACCAGGGTCTGGGTACATCGCAGGAGACTGCAGCAGGGGGATGCTGGCTCTCTGATCCCTTGCTGACTAGCTGGCACCTGAGCCTGCTCTCTTGTCACTCAGGCACCTCAGTTGCTGAGCCTAGTCCTGGGCCTCTTGGAAAGCAAAGGAGTTGGAGTATTGAGCAATGTGCAAAGGTCCTGAGGTAGAAATGCTGGGACAAAGAGGTAGGAAGGGTTGGGGACAGGGCAGAGCGTCCCTCCACTCACACTTTGTTCTTCATGTGAGAAGTGAGGGGATAACTCCAACCTCTGGCCAGACAGAGATGCTGGCCCTGTGCCCCAGGACACATGGCTGCTGCCAGAGGCTGGGCCTCAGCCCACAGTTTTCCAGAAATGACGCCTCCTGGCCAAGCAGGCCTGGGCAGCGGAGGCGGAAGTTTTGATTGTGCTTGTGCTGTGCGTGAGGCTGTTTATCTAACTTGGCCAGAGCCTGAAAGCTGGCCCTGCAAACGCTCTCAGTTATGACACAAACACAGCGTGTTCACAGAAGAAATATTTGAAAAATGCAAATTGGCAAAAAGAAAATTTAAATGCTGGCAAAAGAAAAAGCGTGCAGTGGGAGTGGGGTTGGGGTAGGGGAGGGCCAGGGATCTAAATGAACTGGGACTGTCACCTGACCTCTGTGACACAGTAACTCACCAGTCACAGGCAGAGACCCCAGAACAGTCCCCTCCCCATGGTTTAAACTAAGTGATGTTTCCAATCTTCATAGTCACTGAAGGCTGAGGCCTGTCTCTACATCAATTTGGTATGGCCAAGATGAAATACTGGCTGAGAAAGCAGGACACACAACAGAGATGAGAGATGTGGCTCTGTGTGTGTGTGTGTGTGTGTGTGTGTGTGTGTGTGTGTGTGTGTGTGCGCACCTGGGTATTGTGGAATATTTGTACATTGTGAAGACATATTGCTGTGATTGATTTAATAAAGATCTGAATGGCCAATAGCTAGGCAGGAGGTTTAGGTGGGACTTCTGGAGAGAGGAAGAGAGAGAGGAAATAGGAGATGAATCTAGGCATGTGAGAGACACCAGGAGATGCCATCGAGAAGCAGAATGAGTAGGACACTCAAAATGGGAGATAATGCCACAAGGTAGAACACAGATTAATAAAAATATGGGTTAATTTAAGTTATAAGAGCTAGTAGGACAATCCTAAGGTAAGGCTGAGCTTTCATAATTAATAATAAGTCTCTGTCATTATTTGTGGGCTGGTACCCAAAGGAAAGTCTGATTACATCTGGGTGCACCCAGGTGTACCCAGGATGTGTCTGAGTGTGCCTGGGTGTGCCTGGGTGTGGTAGTTTGAATGAGAATGGTCCCCATAGGCTCATGTGTTTGAATACTTAATCCCCTGTTGGTGGAACTGTTTGGGAAGGATTAGGAGGTGTGGCCTTGTTAGAGGAGGTGTGTACTGGAGGCGGGCTTTGAGATTTCAAAAGACACACTATTCCTTGTGTGCTCTCTGCCTCCTGTTATCAGATCTAGATGTGAGCTGTCAGCTGCCCCTGCTACCATGCCTTCCTCTCTTTAACCCTCTGAACCCGTATAAAGTCCCAAATAAAACAGCAATAGAGAAGTAATAGAAGTGGGTGCCAGGAGGGGGCTGTTGCTGTGACAGGCCTGACCGTGTTGTTTTGGGGAGGAATGTGGAAGACTGTGGGACTAGGAAAGTGGTTGAATGCTGTAAACAGAGCTTAACGGGGGCTTCTAGCTTCTAGCAGGCGCTTCTAAGACAATAGTGCTGAGAGCAATGTGGCCTGTGGAGACCATTCTCATTATATTTTGGCAAAGAATGTGGCTGTTTCCTGCCCTTGTCCTAAGAATGTGCCCGGGGCTAAAGCAATGAACTAATTTATAAGTGACCTGAGTCATGGGGCTCTGCCACAGAAATAGAAAGGGAGCTATGACAAGGCATGCCTGGGTACACACCTGTGTTCATGCTCCGGGACTGGAGAAGACTGCCTCTGATGATACCCAGATGTCTGTGGGAAAACCCTGGCCTGGCAGCCTACTGTGGCCTGGCAGGATGAGCGGAGGTAGCTCCCGAACCTTCTCTGTGTTCCCAACACTCTGAGGACACCAGCTCCAGCTCTCTCCTATCTAAGCCTGCGTCCATCACTCTCTGTCCGTCTGGAAGGCTGGCAATGCTCTCCTTGAGCTCAGTGATGTCCAAACAGCCTTCAGACACCTGCGGGATGGACCCGCTTCACTCAGCCTCCTCCTTCCTCTTGTTCTACTGCTCAGACAGAATGGGCGGGCTTACCTTAATGTGGAATTTTTGAAAAGCTTTGATTTTTCAAAATAATCTTACCCCCTCCTATAAATGAGGAGACAGAGAATCTGGTCCCAGAGCCAAGAAATCCTGGGTCCCACTTCTTCCTCCCTGAAACTTCCAGAAAACTAGACATGCTTAAGAAGGAACCCCTCACAGGGAACAAAAATAGACCCAGCCGTGACCCCTTCGCCAGACCCCAGAGCACAGTAAAGCAGCTAGACTTTCTTAAGACGTTTCTCATAACAGAAGAAGGGGAACCTTCCCCACAGTCCCTCCAGCCCAAGCCTGGCTGATTCAGTTTCTAGGAGCTGGCTCACCGCAGGACTCCACTGTTCTAGGCGACTGTCAAGTCTAGGAAGGAAAACCTGACTGAAAATGGCTTTGTCATGGAGGAAAAGGCTATCTCTGTCCAGAGCCCTCAGGTGTCAACTGTGGAGGACACAGACCCTGGCCAGCCTGGTCTACCAAGTGAGTTTCAGGACAGACAGAGCTACACAGAGAGACCGTCTTGAAAAACAAAACAAAACAAACAAAAGAGTGAGCTGATTGAGTGACGCTGTCCCCTTCTTCAGGGGAGGGACCCCAGGGCCTGGGTGCAAAGCTGTTGTCCCCGCCAGCCATGGCATCTTCTGCACCTGGCTTCTCTCAGCACACACTAGGGTCCCTGGAGTCTTGCTCCCCACTTATCTTTCCCACCATTTGGTTTCAGAATACCTTAGCCATCCCTCATTATTCAGCTACCACTTAGCCCTGTTAGCACTCAGACCCGCATGCCCCACCCTAGCTAGTCTGCTGAAGCTAGCTGCCAATCAGATATACCTGGGGTCCATCTGGAACCCCAAATCTTTCTCCTACTCTGACCCCCAAGGCCTCCATCCTCCTCATGTGTTCCCAGTGATACCCACACTCATCTAAGGGGCTGCGTGGTCCAGACACCAGATGCCATCAAGCATCCTGGTCTTTACGGTCCCCTCCCGCTACTGTGGTCATGAGCAATGACCTTAGCTAAGTATCTACCCATAAGCCAAACCCAGGACCCTCAGGGGGACACTGCATCAAGACTTTCTCCCTTGCCCACAGTGTGTGACGTCTCTCAGAAGCTACGGTGATTGTCGCTAAGCCGGTTGATGTTCATGATTCTCATTGCCCTAAGCCTGGGGATAAAGCCTGAGCAGACAGCCCTGTGGAGCCTCTATTCATCACGACACAGCAAGACTTGGCTATGCTCACACCGTGTGCCGGGCAGCACCCGGGGACAGAGAAACCCGAGTCCCTGGGAACCGGGCTCAAAGGTAATAAACAAATATTGAAAGTGTGACGGAAGAAATGCTTCTGAGAAACAAAGCCAGGAGAGCTGCTGGCCTTAGCACAGGGCCACCGTGTTAGTTAAAGTCGGAGTTGGTCTCTGGTTAGAAGGTATTATGGGATTGGGAGATGGCTCAGAGGGAGAAGTGGTCACTGAACAAGCCTGATGACCCGAAAATGAATCTCAAGAATCTATATAGAGTCAGGCACAGTGGGGTACCCCTGTAATCCTAACACTCCTACAGAAAGATGGGAGAACTGTCCCAGAAACTCTCAGGCCTGTTAGCCTAGAGAACAAGAGACTATGTCTCAGGTGAGGTGGAAGGTGGGGTAGCTTTCTCCTGATCACACACACACCATGGTACACACCCACCCACACTAACACACACAGGAACATACCGTATGAACACACACACAAAGATCAGAAGGAGAGGGAGAAACAACTGCTGTGAGGTAAGATGGGAGAGAGTGCAAAGGCCCTGGGGCAGGAAGGGCTTGGAAAAGACTTGTGAGGAGGGCATGCTGGGGATGTGGCTTTGAGCTGGAGGGACAACGTGTCCTGACAGGTTCCCACAGAATCCCTCTGGCTGCCATGGGTAGACCAGAAGCAGGAAGTAGGGTTTGCTTGCCTCCTGACACTCCCATCATAGAGAGGACTCGAGGTTGACTGACAGTCTCAGAAAGCTCAGGAAAACCAAACAGGATTTTCAGGTTAAGCAGAGGGAGAAGGTGCCAGGTCCTTCCCTGGCTCCTGGTTCCCGGCTGCCACCTCCCCACAGCATCATGGGTGCTGACAGGGGGTGCTGATGAGGCTATGGCTGCCCCACCCTGTGCCTGGTGCCTGCTGTCTGGCGATGTCTCTGTGGTGTGCGTGCGTCAACCACAGTGGCTGAGGCAGAGGATGCTGACGACTGTGGACCAGAGAATGACTCTGGCCCTTTTACTTCTGCAGAACCAAGTGGCTCCATGCAGGCCTGACCCTTGCCTAGGGTCACTTATCTCACCCTCCAAAGAACAGCTTATTTATGTCTGTGGTTTGAGTCTCAAAACCTGTGACATCAGATAAGACTTATGTACACACACACACACACACACACACACACACACACACACACCCCAAATACCACCACAGAGAAGGGAAACTGAGGTAGAGAAACCTCAGGCTGCAGAGAGGCCTCGAGTCTCCAAGCCCTTCTCAGGGCCTTCCAGCCCTCTTCCCCCACCCCCACTTGAGACAGAGGCCTGTATAGTCCAGGGTGGGGATAACCCCTGACCCCTCTGCCTGGGCTTACAGGTGTGAGTCACCATGCCGGTTTATGTTGTCCTGGGGATGGAACTCAGGGCTTCTTGGATGCTAGGCAAGCACTCTACCAACTGAGCCACACGCCAAGCCCCTGCAGCCCCCACCCCTCACCTGCCTTCTCCTTGTCACACTGATGTCATCTGGACAAAACTTGTACATTTCACCTCAAGACCTGTCACTTGTGGTCACCCTTGAGCTTAAGATTATGGGGTGTGGGAACCCGGCTTCCCAGGCTGGCTCCAGTGGGCCTTGATGGATGGTCCTTTTCCAAACAACTGTCCACTTCTTTGTAAAGTCCGCTTTGCTTGTTAGATGGCAGCCCCTTGGGTTCTCTGGAATGGCTGAGCACTGAGAGAGCTGGTCAAGGCCTCTGCAGGAAGGTCAGCCCGGCTTATCTGGCTTGGTGTGCAGGAAGTGGGCACCCCACTCCCCACAGTGCAGTCAAGCCCAGAACCCTCTAGGTTCTCAGCCTGGCCTGCCCTGTGGCTTCTGGCTGCCAAGGTCTCCCTGCCTGGGACAGGTTATCTTTGAATAACAGGCTCCTTCATGGGGGGAGGGACTCTGACCACAGGGAATCTCAAGGAGCCCCTGGCCAAATACAGCCCATGGGAGGTGGGATGGTATCCATCCCCCTTGGCCCAACAGCTTAGAATTTTAAGTCATTTTTAAAAAGCTGGAGCCAGTGTGGTGGTGCACACCTTTAATCCCAGCACTTGGGAGGCAGAGGTAGGTAGATCTCTGAGTTACAGGCCAGCCAGGGATACATAGAGAGACCATATTTCTTTTCTTTCTTTCTTTTTTTTTTTTTTTTTTTTTTTTTTTTGTATGTGGAGCTGAGGATCGAACCCAGGGCCTTGCACTTGCTAGGCAAGCGCTCTACCACTGAGCTAAATCCCCAACCCCAGAGAGACCATATTTCAAAAACAACAAGTTGGGTGGTGGTGGCACATGACTTTAATCCCAGCACTTGGGAGGCAGAGGCAAGTAGAACTCTGTGAGTTTGAGGCCAGCCTGGTCTACAAAGTGAGTTTCAGGACAGACAGAGCTACACAGAGAAACCCTGTCTTGAAAGACCAAAAAATAAATAAAAAAGAAAGAATAGGGCTCATCCTTTGTGTATACTGAGAACAAAAACCCTAGCCCGGGGTGGCAGGGGTGGCAGGGGTGGCAGGGGTGGCAGGGGTGGCAGGGGTGGCAGGGGTGGCAGGGGTGGCAGGGGTGGCAGGGGGGGGGGGGGGGAGCAGGAAAAAGATACAGTTCAAGATCATCCTTGGCTGTATATCAAGTTGGAGACTAGTCTGGGCTATGTAAGACCCTGCCTCAGTAAGCAAAACAAAATACACAGAGTTTTAACGTGAACTACCTGGCACTCTGGCTTGGCCCGCATGAAGGTGGCAGTGCCTGAGGTTGGGGCTTTCAAGGCTTGCAGTCAGCCTGCGTCCAACACTCCCTGCCACCTGCAGCTCGCCTGAGGACTGGGTACCATAGTTCCATGACCTTGTTCCAGCCCATTGAGGAGCTAGATGATGCCTAGGAACTAGGGACTCGGGACTGGGGAGGGGGGCTTGTGTGGCCAGCCTCCTCTGTGGTAGGCAACCTTCTCCCCCTCACTCGGGGCTCTGATGAGCTTCCAAGAGAGCGAGCGGGCAAAGGAAGGAGAGCGGGGAGGAGGTGCTAGCAGGCGGCTGCTCGACCTTTCATCTGCTAGGTCAGAGGAGGGGAAGGGGACCCACTGGATTCCTCTGATGTCATCACCCACCACAGGCCTGCAGGCCCTGGGGGCTCTGATGGGAGCCAGATGAATCCACCCTCCAGCCCAGCTTCATCTCAGTCAGAATCTGGAATTCCTAAACTGGGCCTTTGGTTTCCTTTTTGGTTTTTCCTCTCAGCAAAGACCCAAGGCAGGTAGAGAAGAGAAAAATGTCCTCTGTAGAGAGCCCACCCAAAGGGGCCACACAGTGTTTGGAAAGGGCCCCTGAGCAGGAATCCCTGGCATGGGGCTTCTGGAGTGTGGAGTAAGTCTGAAACTCATCCTGGTAGGAGGTTCTGAGGAGGCCATTTCTGCACCCAGACGCACCCTGGCCCTACCTGCTGTACCCTGTGACTTCCGGCCACCTCCACTGTCCTCCACTGTCCCAGCATCTCCCCAAGAGGGTTGCTAAGGTGTAAACAGGGCCTTGCTAGTGAGGCCTGGTGCACAGTAGGCATGAGCTTCCTCGACAGTACTGGGTGCCCCAGGGCAGCCTCAGGAGGGGAGTCAGACATGCCTGGGCCTGGAGTCCAGGAAGATGCTGTCGTTGAGGGCGCCCAGGGCCCTGCAGTGTGTGATGTCAGGAAGCTGCCTGGTTCAGGCCAGGAGGTGGTAAGTTCAGGGCAGAGTTCAGTGAGAGCAGAAGACACATCTTTCACATACCCGCTGGGGTAGGAGTCGTGGGGCCTGGCTGAGTTATTGCATAGGTAGGCTCTTAGGAGGAAGTCTCTGGGGCAGTGGGAAGGAACTCTCCCAGCTCTGACCTTTCTGAACCATTGAACACTGAGTCCTAGCCTCAGTTTTTCCACCTATGAATTGGGGCCATGATAGAACCAGCTTGGGCTGGGAGAGTGGCTCCTTTGGTAGAGTGCTTTCCTAGCAAGGCTAAAGCCCTGGGCTCCATCGCCAGTACCGTATTCACGGGGTGTAGTGATGCCTGCCTATAATCCCAGCACTAGAAGGTAGATGCAGAGAGATCAGAAGGTCATCTTGGATTACATAGTGAGTTCAAGGTCAGGCTGGAACGCTTGAGACCCTGTTTCCAAAGCAAACCAGCTGGCCAGTGGGTGCTCAGTGGATGGATTCCTCCAGCCACAGAAGGCCGAAGCGGGCATAGGATGGGCCAAGACGTGTAGCCATTCCCAGCCCTTAGGAAGCCAGCCTGACTCCAGGCCCAGCCTTGACCACTGAAGATAGAAACTAGCTCTGCCTCACGTACCCCAAATCTCCAAGAACAGGACCCTTCTCTTGTCCCCAAAAGCATAGTGACAGATGGGGGTGCAGATTGGCACAGCTAGTGAAGGACAGTTTGAGCTGGTAGAGGCCAGGGGGGAGGCAGGGAGGCTGCCTGAGGAAGGACTATCCAAACAGGCTGAAGAGGGGTTGGCTATAGGAAAAGGCTGGGCAAGGTGGGCAGCCTGGGACATTCCCAGGATGCGAAGAACAATGGATATGGCACATTTGGCTGAGAAGAGAGCACCGGAGACCTTAGCTGGGCAGCCCGCCTTTACCACTCAACTGTGTGACCTCATAACCCCTCTGTGCCCATGGGATTTCCTCATGCATGCTGTCATGCTCCTGGGCTCCAGACAGTGCCTGCCATGCACTGAGTGAGTTCTCATGACCCTCTGTTCTTCACTGTCTGACCCTCACCCCCTACCTCGACTGCTCGAATTCCTTCCGCATCTTGAATTATGCCCATATGTAATTTCTCTTTTCAAATGCACAGTGGCATCTCATTTCATGCTTTCCTTCATGGCACATGTCCCAAGAACATCTCCCATGTCCCCTAGGCGTTGGGATCCACCTGCAAACAGCAGGCTACCGTCTCTGGCTTCTCTGACAAACTCACCTTTTGAGGTGGGCAGAGAGAAGCAAACACCCACAAAATCTCCATCTATCTCTTAAACATGTACTCACCCACTCACAGCCACCAACTTAGGAATGTTTATCCACTTTCTTGGGAGGTGAGTAACACAAGGCTCAGAGAGGGGAAGTGACCTTTCTAAAGCCACACAGCTAGGGAATGTGCAAGCTGGGCTTTGTTTTTCTTTGTTTATTTGGTGTGTGTGTGTGTGTGTGTGTGTGTGTGTGTGTGTGTGTGTGTGTCTGTCTGTGTGTGTGTGTGTCTGTGTGTGTCTGTGTCTGTGTGCCTGTGTAATTTGGGTTTTTTTGTTTGCTTTGGATTTGGTTTGGTTTTTTGAGACAGGATCTTACTATGTACCCCTGTTTGGTCTGGAACTTGCTATGTAGCCCAGGCTGGCCTCAAAATCACAGACATCTGCCTGCCTCTGTCTCCCAACTGCTGGGATTAAAGGCAAGTTTCACCATGCCAGCCTAAACTGGGATTTGAACTCATACCTGCCTGACTCCAGAACCTTGCTTTCCACCTCCCTGGAGACTTCTGGGTTCAGCCACAGTCATGTGCCAGCCAGCAGCAAGCTCAGAGGTCCAGCTGCTGGTGCCTGAGAGCCTGGTTCCTTCCCACCAGGTTTGGGCAGAGTGAGCTCTGCCCTCCCTGCCAGCAGCCTGGACTGAGATTGCCAAGTACATGGTCACTCTGGCCAGAGCTGATGGGAACAGGACGTCCTGGTCCTCCTGCCTGGCGGGCCCCAGTGAGCTATTTTGGGCACGTTTATGGATGGGACATGGTGCCCAGCTGGACTCTCAAATCAAGAGGAGGGCCCGGAACTGGTCCAGGCTAGCCATGTCTCCATGCCCTTCCCTCCCGATGAACAGCCACTGTGAACACTCTGTCTACAGCCCATGCAGAGGGTGAAGGCTAAACTGGATGATCCAAGATAGTTGGGGGTCCCCCAGTACGTACAGACACTGGGGTTCACACAGACAACTGCATCCTCAAATTCTGGAGTTTGACTCACTAACTAGCTAGCAGAGCATAAGATATAAGAATAGCTTTCATGGGTTGGGGATTTAGCTCAGTGGTAGAGTGCTTGCCTAGCAAGTGCAAGGCCCTGGGTTCGATCCTCAGCTCCACAAAAAAAAGAATGTCTTTCAAACTTAGCCAACAGTGTCTCCTATTAGCAATTCACCGCGGCATGTTAGATCAACTCCCAGAGACTCGGTTTCCCTGTCTGTCAATGGGTTGATGATCACCTTCACTCATAAAGAGAAAACGAGGCTTGGATTAACACACAGAGCAGCCTGACACACAGCAAACGTTCAAATATTAAGACTCACTCCGCAAGCCCTGGTTGACAGGATCTATAGAAAGCTTAGCATGGGCCAACACTGGCCAGCACTGAAGGGTTCTCATATCTCTTCAGCCCTAGCCATCCAGGAGGCAGGGGCACACTCTCATGGCTATCATTACTATCCTTTTGCACAGTGAGAAAATAGAGGCTCGGGTTGGGGATGTAGCTCAATTAGTGCTTATCTAGCATGCACAAGTCCTGGGTTCTATTCCCAGCACCGTGTAAACCAGAGATGGTAGCACACACCTCTAATCCAGGCACTTGGGAGTTTGGGTCAGCAGCAGCAAGGTCATGCTTGACTGCATAACGGCTTCAAGGGCAGCCTGGGTTATGTGAGACTCTGTCTCAAAACAAAACAAAACAAACAAAGAACAACTTAAGGCTTGGAGGGCTAGCAAGATGGCCCTTGAATAGGGAGCTTGCCCCCATGCCTGACGACCTGAATTCGAACTCCAGAACCCATGTTGTGGAAGGAGAGAACCAACTCCCACAAGTTGTCCTCTGATGTTTACACACTCGCTATGGTGCTTGAGCCTACATACACAGTTTTAAAATTAAAGCTTGGAGAAGAAAAGGCTTGCCCTCAATCAACCACACAGCAGGCATGGAGCGAGGAACCTGCCTCTGAGATCGGACTCACAACGGGAACTGGGCAGGCACTATTCCAGGCCAGGTCACTGAGCTTGGAACCCACGAGACCTGGCTACTGGCTCTGCTGTGAGCACTGGAGTTCACGCTGTGTTTGTCACCTCTGTCACCCCTGGGTCCCAGGAGGAGACTCTTGGGCCTAGCAGTCCCAAGGACAAACACATGCTGCAGGGTACTCCCCACCCTCCAGCACCGCCTTTGTCTCCAGGACTCACCAGCAGAAGGTCTCTAAGGAGCGGTCAGAGACTGTGGGGCCGTGACTGGGTGGATGGGGTGCTGGTGCTCCACAGGCAGAGGAAAGGGGCTCTTGGACCTGCTCAGCTCACCCGTGGCCTCCTTAGTTGAGGGAGCTAACCTTCTGTGATCCGCCCTGACGTTTTCCTAGCCTTCATCATTTTAACCAAGGGATCTTCTCCAAATAGCCCATTCCCTTGGGCTTCCCAAGACAGAAATCAGTAGAAGAGCCTGTGCTTAGTGTGCTGGGGAACCCCAGCATGTATACCCCAAAAACATCCTCCTGAAAGAAAGATCATGCTTTCCCCATTTCCTGGGCCTTTGCCCTCTCCATTTCCCCTGCTGATGCTTCTCTCTGCACTCCAGGATCCCTCCCCACAGCAGCCCCTCCCAGCAGGCTGGCCCCCCAGTTGCCATGAAAACAGAGAGTCATGGTTTCTTTACTACCTTGTGCCCCCAGCCCACAGTGCACATCTGGCAAGCTGACCCAGTCTCTACTTGTGACCCCAGACCCTCTTGAATCCCAAAGTCCTGCCCTGTTCTTACTGTCCAGACAGGTGCTCAGGCTCCAGTGGGTGGGATAGCCAGCCACACACCACACACGCACACACACACACACACACACACACACACACACACACACACCACATCACACACATCCACACACCACACCACACCACACACACACACACACACACACACACACACACACACCACTAGCCACAAGTTCCATGTCTGTGGAACCTGGGATGGCAATATTCCGAATAAGGGTGTCTTGTGCAAGAACTCCAGCAACTTTCCTCCTTTGTTACTGAGGAAGCGACACAATGTCTCAGCATTTACATTGCAGCTGGAGTGGCAGTCTCTAGACTGTTGGAGGACTCCCATAGGGACTTGGGGACTTTGATCTCCACAGAAGCCCTGGAACCGACATGAAGACTGAGGAGTACAGCCTGACTACACATCTCCTTGCCACCTTCACAGCCACCATGGCACCCATGCCAGCCAGCTTCCTTATCTGCTTGGATGGTGGCAGTTGGCTTCACGCCTGGCATCCTGGCTTCTAGCTCTGCTCCACTGTACCTACAGTGTGAACAAATGTTTGAAAAGACAAAACCAGACATGTCACTGCTGGCTCCAAAGCCTGCATGAGTCCCGACCCCTCTTCAAATAAAATCCTGCTCCTCTCAGTGGCCCGTAAGACTTTGTATGAGCTGACCCTTGCCCACCTCCCCCACCTATCACTCTGCCCCCGCTCCCCAAATCCTTCCAATTCGGGAACCAACAGGCCAGCTTCTCACTATCCTGTTATCCTGCGTCTTCTGCCACTGTTTGCCCAGTTCCCTTTCTCCCCTGCTGGAGTCTCTGGTCACTTCCCAGGGGATACCTTCCAGGACCTTCCCTCTCCAGTGCTGCCCGAACCCCCACCTCCCTCCCCTGCACAGTTCTTCACGGTAGTCAGTTGCTAGCAGCAGGCACACGGCATGTTTCTCTGCACACTGTTTTTGTCGGGTTTGTGGCTAAACATTTAACAAGTGGTCTCGGCGAAAGGGTGCCCTGGGTTTTACATTTACTGACTTCTGTGATGAAAAGAACCTGTTGTGTCCACCTGAGAGAACAAAACAGGAAATGTGGATTACTCAAGGAAGGGTGTGGGAATGGTGGGCAAGAACAGCCATGGTGTGATCAACAAACAACGCTGAGAAAGAAGAGACAGTAGAAGAAAGGGGGAAAGAAAGAGGTGGTCCACACACGCAACCCCGGCACTTGGGGCTGAAGCAGGAGGGTTGAGCATTCCAGGCCAGCCTGGGCCAAAGAGCAAAATCATGACTTAAAGGATTGGACAGAGCCAGGCAGTGGTGGCTCACGCCTTTAATCTCTGCACTCAGGAGGCAGAGGTAGGTGGATCTCTGAGTTCGAGTCCAGCCTGGTTTATAGAGCAAGTTCCAGGAGAGCCACGCTACACAGAGAAACCCTGTCTCAAAAAAACAAAGCAAAAAACAAAAGACTTTGAAAGAAAAGAATGTGATAGGTTTATGGAGTAGTATCCCTGTTTTTAATTGTGGTTTATTTGATGTTAAGGGAAGATAGTGTTGTGTTTGCTGAGCGCTGTGTGTGACAACCAGTTTGCAGACCCCGCAGGCTAGAAGCAGAGGCCCAGGAGCCCCCTGGATCTGAGGAATGGATGAGGGTCTCTGTCCAGTTTCCTCACTCTGGTCCCCGAGTCCCGGAATGGCGAAAGGAGTGTACAGAATCTGGGGTGCAGGACAAGGTTCTGGGCTGAGCCCACTCCACATGTGAACTTTGCCTGGTTCTCAGAACATCTCACATACTAAGGCTGGGGCTGTAGCTCTGTGGGCAGCGTTGCCTAGCATCCTCAGCACCAGCTAGGTGCTGGGTGTGGCGGTGTGCACAACCCTCAGATGGAGGCTGAAGGTTCAGAGATCAAGAGTTCAAGGTCATCCTTAGTTGCATAGGGAGTCTGAAGCAGGCCTGGACCATATGAGACGAGAGAGAGAGAGAGAGCGAGAGAGAGAGAGAGAGATCGAGCTATATGGCTCAGCAGATAAAGGCCTCTTGCTGAACAAGTCAAAGACCTGGGCTTCATCCTCAGTGGAAGGAAAGAATTGACTCCACAAAACTGTCCTCTGCCCTACATGTGCACATGCATGCATGTGTGCACATGAGCACACACACGAGTGCACATGCACACACACACACACTGTGACATATCCCCAACCACATTACACACACGCATGCGCGCGCGCGCGCGCACACACACACACTTTTTAATTTACATAACATTTTAAAAAACGTTCTCCTTTCTCTCTTTTACAAGCAGGTGGTGCCTTGCCAGTTTGAGATTTGCAGCCTTTGGATAGGCAACAAGGTAAGATGGGCTGCCAGGTAGGAAAGAAGTCTGAACCGTCAGAAGCAGCAGGATTCTGGTGGAAAGCCACCGAGTGTCATAGTGCAAAGCTCTCCGGGCTCTGGGGGTGCCGGCATGGAGCCGTTCCCTGTGGAGTGGGTCTGTGTGTCAGCAACAGGAGCAGAGTTGCAAGGCTGGAGTCACAGGTCTCTGGTGGCTGAGGTGGGAATGCGTCCCTCTGCCTGCAGCTACTGAGGCTGGCTGGAGCGAGCTCCTGCCTGGGCAGAAAGCTTGGGCCTGGAGAGTTGAGTGTCCATGAGCCCAGCAGCAGCTGGAGCTTTAGGGGGACAGTCCCCAGTGGGAGCTGGAGCCACACTCTGACGTCTTTCTGTCTTCCTCCTCTGTTGCATTCCCAAGCAATAATGTCTTTTCTTTCTTTCTTTCTTCCTTCCTTCCTTTCTTTCTTCCTTCCTTCCTTCCTTTCTTCCTTCCTTCCTTCCTTCCTTCCTTTCTCTTTTTTTTAAAAACCATTTTAAAAGGTGGCTGGAGAGACAGCTCAGCAGTTAAGAGCACTGGCTGCTCTCCCAGAGGACAGGATCCATTCTGAGCACTCACATGGTGGCTCACAACTGTCTCTGACCCCAGTTCTAGAGGATGTAACACCCTCTTCTGGCCTCCCTGCATGCATGTGGTACACAGACATACATGTAGGCAAAGCGTTCACACATATAAACTTTAAATAAAAATTAAAAAGCCAAATTTTTAAAGTTCCCACATTGAACAGTTAAGATGGTCGTTTTGCACAAACTCTCCTAAACTAGGCATGGTGGTGTGTGTCTGTAATCACAGCAGTAGGGAGGCTGAGGCAGGAGGACCATGAGTTCCAGCATAGCCTAACAACTTAGAAAGACACTGTCTCAAAATAAAAACAAAAACAAAAAGCAACACACAGGTCTAGGCTTACAGATTCTCTGGGCTGTGGGCCCAGTACCTCCTAGCCACAAGGCTACTACGGCCTGTCAGTCAGGGCAGAAGCTGGAAGTTGCCACAGTCCCTACCCTTCCCTGGAGTCTCATGATGGCCCCCTCAATCACAGCAGTCAAGAGGCCATGTAGACAGTTGAACTGTCAGCTCACCCCTATCTCCAGGCTGGACATTGTCCCTGTCAGATAGTGAGTGCCTTGGGGACAGACTCTGGGGACCTTCCTCCCACATGAAGCCAGCACACAGTAGGCCTGCAGGTCCTGGGAGTCCATTAGATGCCTGCTGCTCCCCAGGCTGAGCTCCCGTGACTGCAGTAATTGGTGAAACCCAACTCAGTCCCAACTGGAATGTGGCAAGAAGGATGGCCAGGGCCAGCATTTAGAAATACTGTGGAGTCTGGGAGGTGGACACTCAGGGACCTTGCTGGCATGGGGAGTACCTAGCTTCACTCCCCAGTCAAGCCTGACTGGGACAGGCCAGTGCCCAGCATAGAAACAGCAGTGGTGACATTGTCTGAAATGAATTAAAGCCAGCAGTTACCAGTGCTGGACCTCCCTAAGGTCCCCACACCAAGTCCCATAGCATAGGGAGCCTGGGCTGAGAGACCTCCCTGCATTGTGGCCCTAGGAGCCAGAGTGTGCCCAGCATACCAGAGCTGTGGTTAAAAATAAGCTTGGAAGGAGTCAGAGCTGATCCAACTCCCACTGGGTGCCATGCACTTCAGAGGCCTGAGCTCATGGGACTGTAATGGCTTTAGGGGGAGAGGAACTGTCCCAAATGAGAAACTGAGGCTCAGGAGTGGTGTTGCCTCTGTTCCTGGCCTCCAGTGCTCACCTGTGCCTATGGGGACATACATGAATGAGCAGGTGAACTAGAACCCTCTTGCTTCAGACAGCAATACCTGCTGGAGGGAGGTAATCCAGGGGAGGGCTGGGGTGAGAGAGGCTGAGCTCTGAGCCAAGGTGAGGGGTGCAGGGCAGGAAGAGCTCACTGAGCAGTGTTTGAGAGGTGGGGAGGGTGACTGTGAGTACAAAGGCCCTGGGCGCGATCCTACGCAGAATATGTGACTAAGACAGGAGAGGTGGTGTGGCCGGAGCCATGTGCACAGGGGGGAGTGAGACAGGGGTGAGAGAGACAGGGGTGAGAGCCTTGTGTAGGATGGACGGTGGGGAGCTGTCTCTGCAGTAGGTGGGAACTATGGAGAGTTCTGAGTGGAGTGAGGTATGGCTTGACCTGGGCCTGAAGGAAACCCTCTGTTGCATGTGAAGAGGACAAGGTTAGGGCTGGAATCAGGCACAGGGGGCACCTGTCTCCTGCTGCTGGGCAAAAGTGACAGAAACAAAGAAATCCAGGTGGCTCCACAGTTCTCAGGAGTACTGGGGCAGTCTCCATCTTGAGAGGCATTTAAGAGTACTTTATCATTAGCATGGGAAAGGGAGTGTGTGTGTGTGTGTGTGTGTGTGTGTGTGTGTGTGTGTGTGTGAGAGAGAGAGAGAGAGAGAGAGAGAGAGAGAGAGAGAGAGAATGTGTGTGTGCATGCATAATGTATGTGTGAAGGATTTGTATATGTGCAGATGTGTGTGTGCATGATGTCTGTATGATGTGTGTGCACCATGCCTATGTGCCTTTGATTGTGCACATGATGTGTGTGTGCACATGTTCCATAGCGCTCCTGTGGAGTCACAGGATAACTCTGAGGAGTCAGTTCTCTCCTTCCACCGTGTGGACTCCTGGGACCGAACTCTGTCAGGCTTATGTGGCAAGCACCTTAACCCACTGAGCCATCTCGCCAGCCTGGGAGCCTTCTTCTTGCCAAGCTGCCTGAGCAGAGGGGTTGCCCGGCAGTCTTTGCCCACCTCCCAGGACCTATACAGCCATGCTGACCCTGTGGGCCTCACTTCCTGACACTCCCTCCAGGCTTAGGTCCAGATACATACACACACACACACACACACACACACACACACACACACACACACACAAACCTGTCCCTGGTCTCATAAATACCCCTTGTAAATGTGTCATTCTGTGACAGCCAGCAAGTCCTTCTTAGTTCCTAGACAGCAGCACACTTGTTCATAGACCTCACTGCAGTACCTGGAGGGACTCTGGTCCTTAACACTCATGGAGTTATGACCACACAGGCAAGTGGTGGTCAGGTCTGTACCCCATCGAGGAATACAGGAACAATGGCATGGTGACCTGTCTAGGACTACATAGTATGAAGGTGACGCAGATTTGGTCTGCAAGCTCCTAGCCCCACACTGACTGGGCAGAGCCCCTATAGACCTTGCAGAGCCTAGGTGGGCTTGGGGGTCTTGGATGGGAGGGCCTTCCATGGTCTTTTCTCCATGCTAACAGCTGCTCTGAACTCTGAGCACCGGCCCAGCCCTGGCTCTTGAGTTCTGTATACCACCTCGGGTGGACATTTTGATGGAGGTACCCACTCTGCAGGTGGGAACCAAAACTCAGGGAGGGATACTGTGTGCTTATTGTCACACAGCCAGAGCATTTGGGTTCAGGGACCTAGACTCTCCTACAGGTCCTCTCCATACTTCCTGAGTTGTCCGTGGCCTACTCCTCCATGACCAAAAGTTTATAAAGGCCAGGGCTGCTGTTGGCTCTTCTGGAGTAGGGGGTGCTGGGAGATAAGATCAGTTCAATGGAGAAAGTGTCCCAGAGAGCCCCTTTCTCTCCCTGCGCCTCAGTTTCCTCTCCAAGAAAGCTGTGTAAGATGGAAGACGCAGTGTCTCTGCACAGCTCATTCCTAGGCTAGAGTCACTTTCAAGCATGGAAAAAGAGTGACATTCTGTGAGGTGACCAGTCCCAACCAAGGTCACTGTCAGGAGGAATGGAGTGGTGGGTGACCTCGAGTTCTCCCACACCCTGGGCTCTTTCATTTCTGCTGCTAGTGGCCCGGGCTTGTGTTTTATTGATCACTTCCTGTGTGCTGGAATGATTCAAGCTAATGCAAGGATTAAACATCATTAATCAATCTTTAGCCAAGTGGGAGAGGTCCCTCTATCTCTCGGACATAAAGAAGTAGAGATCCTGAACAAGGCCTCGGAGCCAGGGGTCAG
The DNA here is from genome assembly GCF_903995425.1 of Onychomys torridus. Taxonomy (NCBI): domain Eukaryota; kingdom Metazoa; phylum Chordata; class Mammalia; order Rodentia; family Cricetidae; genus Onychomys; species Onychomys torridus. The sequence continues at coordinate 126,216,243 of NC_050446.1, forward strand.
CAAAGCCGCCCCCACCTTGGGTAGACCGATTGAATCTTTGGTTTTAAATCACAATACAGCTTGTCAGGCACTCAGTAAGAGCTTACTGGTTGGTGAGAGTGTGGAGAAACCTCTGGAGATAGGCAGGGTTTTCCTGTTCCGGCCACAGCATGTAGTCCCTCAGGCTTTCATTCCTGTCCTCCCTCTCCTCTCCTGGGAAGAGTCTACCGGAGCAGAGGGCGGAGGGCCAGAGCCGTGGTGGGGCAGAGCCACACCAGGGTGTCAGGTTTCGTGGTCAGCCACCTTCGCCCTGACCAGTCTTGTCTTTCCAAAACAGAACATTCAGTTACCGCCTGTCCCTGGGCTCTGCTGCCCTTGTTCCCTGACCTCGCTTCCTGCCTGCTGCCCTGGGTTTTCCCAGCACCGTGTCACTAGCTGACATCTCACAGGAGAGATGGGCAGGCGCTGACAGAGAACAACAGAGGCCCGGAGACTGAATAAGAGGGACAGAAAATGATAGAGCATCCCACCATACCCTCTGCACCCTCAAGCTTCCTCTGTAGCCTTGTTTCCTTCAGCAACCCCCGCTTCCTCCAAGGCTTCAGCCTTTCCTCTCAACACCCTGTGAGATCTGCCTGTGTCCTCATCTTCACCCAAGGCACTCACTTTACCAGTTCTTAATCATCCCTCCTCCTCCTCCAGGAAGCCCTCCCTGCCTGCTAGGGACCATGCTCCCCTCTCAGAGCCACTAGCCATTGTGGCTCCATCTCTTCTCCTGGGCATCCATCTCTTAGGGGGAGACACCACACCGCCACATTCACCCAGGACCTTCCCTGGCCCCCAGTAAATGCTAGAGCTCACAGCGATCTGCGTTCCAAGATGGAGTGACTGTGTGAGTTAAGGTCTGTGTCCCCTCTGCCTCCAGGAAGGCATGATGAGTCTGTTGTGTCCCCTGCTCCCTTGGTGCCTGGCAGAGTGGGCACTGAGACATTGCCACAAGGCAGGAAGGAATGAACAAGTGAGTGGGAGAATCAATGAACAACAGCCACCCCCGACCATCTGTGGGGCTGAATCATATTTTCACCCATCTACATGAGCTTCAAGCACTCGCTGCTGTCCTTCAGGTCTGAGTTCAGGCCCCTGCCAGGGCCTCTGCCGTGCCCGGGTGTCCTCAGCCAGGGTCATAAGTCATGTCACTGGGTTGTTTTCATGGTTAGCAGCACTGTCAAGACAAACGGAACACAGTCACACAAACAACCTCAATGTCACCAGTGGACCTTGGCCACTGTGGGACAGTCTCCAAGGCTGGCGGGCAACTGCCCAGGCCCTGTCCTGGGTTCTGGTCTCACTGCCTCACCTCCTCCTCTCCAGGACTGGTAGGGCGGGAGAGCCCCCTGGACCACTACCCAACTGTCCTGTCCTGCAGAGGTGGAGAGAGGAGCCTAGGGACCCTGGGGGTGGGGGTGGGATGTAGAACAGACCTAGCTTATCACTTAGTTCAAGCTGGGCCCTGCCTCTGGAAGCTTCCTTAATCAATCTGCTGCTGTGCTCAGGATTCAGCAGCTAGGACTGTTCCCCTATGGGCTCAGAGTCAGTTAAGGAGCTCAAATAAAGCGACACCTAATGAGTGCCCCATACTCAGAGCCTGCAGGGCTCATGGCCATCCTCTGCAGTGAGAACCAATGCCACTACCCTTTCACAGAGCTCAGGAAGGTAAAGTCACTGAGCCTGGGTCACACATCAGAGGAGGAGGAGGCAAGATTCCATCCAAACTCAGTGTGAGTCCAGAAACTGGGGTTCAGGGAGTCCGGCCCCCTGGTGACTCTGACTGGGGAAGCAAGTGAGGTTGCTGGGAACCGGCTGATCAGGCTCCAGTTGGCTCTAGGCCTCTCTATTCACCTCTGACCCAGAGATGGTAAAGTACTGTCACCAAGGGAGTGGACCCATACTGGCACTCAGCGCAGTGCCCCATGTGGCCAGACCTCCTCCAGCTCCCTGGTGCAGACAGACACTTCTGACACAGGGCTGCAGTGAAAGGGGACAAGGCCACAGACCAAGGTCTGTGCCAGGTTGTAGGGGCAACGTGAGAGCAGACACGCTACTCTGAGGAAATTGCCCATATGCATTCTCGGACATGCATGCCCAATACCACCTTGATGATGAGGGCAATGTGTCAGGATGCCCCACGCGTGTGTCTGAGCAGGGCTGTACTACACACTCTGACCTGTGGGGTCCTGATCCACAGGGTATCCCTCCTGCCACTCAGTCTGGATTGGTTGGGTCTTCAGACATTGCTAAAGGTACCTGAGGAGAAAACAGCCCGGCTGGGCTCGCTCTGTGCCAGGCATGGATGCTGTACCTGGCACGGACCACCCTCACTAGCACGGCTCCTGGGAAGGTGGGCTTTTCCAGCGACTGCCTCAGACACCAGCCCACGGGAGTGGCAAGGTTTGCAGAATGGTGGGACCTGTGATGAGTCCTAAGTGCCTTCTGTAGGCTTCTGCACATTCACAATCCTGACATCTGAGACTGGAAAGCACTCCGCCTCTTCCTTTCCCACATGGCTGTCTCAGCTCACTGCAGGACGGGGCTCTCATATCATGAACTCTATCTAAGTGGCCATATCACTGCCTACCATTTCTTCCTCTCTCCCTCTGCTCCTTCCCTTTACACTCCCCCGTCTCTTCCTTTCTTTTTTGAGACAAGGAGTTCTTTCCTTTGGGAAATTAAGTTTACCCAATTAGATTTTAAAAATCTGTAAAATTACCAAAGAATAAACTATAAGTCTTTAAAAGAAGGTTTGCAAAATAAAGAGCAGAAAGAAAAAAAATTGTGTTGCCTCAAAGGCCAGTTTTACCTTTGGTCATTTTCTCCATTTTGAATTTTTAATAATTTAAAAGTTTCTCTTATGTGTTTGGGTGTTTTGCCTGTATGCATGTCTGTGTACTGCACGAGAACCTCATGTCTGTGGAGGACAGAAGAGGGCGTCTGATCCCCTGGAACTGGAGTTACTGAAGGTTGGAGCTGACATGGAGGTGCTGGGAACCGAACCTGGATCCTCTAGAAGAGCAGCCAGTGCTCTTACCAACTGAGCTATCATCTCTCCAGGCCCCATTTTGAAATTTTATTAGAAAGTTACAACCATATTTATATGATTCCCCTGCACCCTTTTGTTCCCCAAACTATATAGTAGTACATGTGACTAGCATCTTTGTAGATTGTTTTAATTGTCACTGGTTCTGTCAAGGCCCCTGTTGCCCCTCCCTGTGCTCTGGCCTCTACTTCTTCCTTCACAATAGGAATCCCAAACTTTTGCTAGATTATGAGACATTCCAGAAAAAACTACACTTCCCAACATCCCTTGCAGCTATGTGTGGCCACATGACTATGTCCTGGCCAATAGAATATGAGTAACTGCCAAGCCCTTGGAAAGGAGGTGTGTCTCTTCTTTCCAACCTCCTCCTAGCTGTCTGGAAGGCAGATGCGATGGCTGGAATCTGTGTGGCTATCTTGGGCCAAGGAGTGTCTCTTCTTTCCAACCTCCTCCTAGCTGTCTGGAAGGCAGATGCGATGGCTGGAATCTGTGTGGCTATCTTGGGCCAAGGAGAAGCAAACCGAGAGAAGGGCTGTCAGCCCCTAATGAACTCACAAAGCCATTCCGCCAGCCCCGGTACCACTTCTCCACTTTATGTGAGGGAGGAGCCGTGTTCGCAAACCTGACGTCTAGTTATTTGGGGTTTTCTGACGCCGAGGGGTAACCCGAATCCTAAGTGTTTTGCTGTTGTTTGTGAAGACTCTTTAACATAACAGTTGCCTGTGTGGGGGTGTGCAGGTCACTCTAATTAATTCCATGTGCGCTCATCATCGCTGTTAGTGGTTACTTCCTCCCAGGACGCCAGAAGGTAGCCACAGGACACAAACCTCTCAAGCTGTACATGTCTGTTCCCCACTGCACCCACAGCAGTTCACCTTGCACCCAAGCTCAGATGGACATAGGACCTAGTTTTTGAAGCTGAGATAGGGATTCCCATGTTCAGAATAATTGCCTCCTGGGCCAAAGTGAGCTATCACAGCCGTCCACTTCTCAATAGTTCTTGAATATAGGATCCTCCATGGGAAGTCACTGCCCACGATGGCCCAGTGTCTGTCAGTGCCTCAGAGGCAACAGAACCCTAACCTGAGGAGCCTCAGCTGCTGGGCCAGGCCAAGATAGGCCTCTCCGTAAACATCTCCGTCTGTCCGTGGGACACAGGGTCCTGTCTTCTGCTCTTGTAATTGTCCAATCAGGAGAGAATATGATCTAAGCAGGGATGCTGTGTACTCCCCTCGGAGGAAGAGGTCTCAGAGAATCTGTAACATCTAGGAACCCCATGCAGGAGAGGGAGAGGCCAGGCCGGCCCTGGTGCCAGGGCTAGGGTAGCTTGACTCTGAGAAAGTTCACACAGTCCAGACAACTTGTCAGACCACTTGCTGGCAGAGCCAAACAGTGGCAGCCAGAGAGGGCGGAGCCGGGATGTGGCTGAGCAGGGAGGCCCAGCACTACGGAAGGGTTCCTCGTGGGTCATTCCAGCACTAAAGAGGGGGATCGGAAGTTAAGGTTGTCCTCAACTGCAGACCAGCCTGAACTACAGGAGATCCTGTCTTAAAAGAAAAAAAATGATGGGTGGGACCACACCTGTCTGGAACCACTTAGCTATGCAGGCCTCTCTCCCTCTGTTAAACCTAAACCTCAAGTTGGGACCCCAGAGAGGATTTGGGGACACTGGGCCTCTTTATTTGCTGCTCTTCCCCATGTGGCCATATCGAATGTTTGCTTTTACTGCGTCTCACTATGATTCTGTAATTGTCCTGTTAAGGCCGATAGCTGGGCCTGGCATGTCACAGCCTCCAGGTTTTGACCCCTCCACAGCCCCCTGGGCTGGGTGGCCTCCCCTAGACCTCTCTGCCAGCCTCCCCTAGCTAGGATCTCTGGTGAGGACTCCCAGGCTGGCAAAGCCTTTCAGTACCTGTACCCACGCTGCCAGGGAAGCTGGGAAAGTGAGTCTTCTGGCATCTCTCAAGGTAGGGGAAACTCCCTTAGTGTGGGCCAGGTGCTGGAGGCCAGGAAGTGGGGCAAAGGTCAGCTCTCCAGGTAAAGGCCTGGCTGGGCCTGCAGAGGAATGTGAGAAGGTTCCAGCACCCTCCTGTACCTGAACCTCCACTGTAGTCAGAGGTGGCACAGAGAGGGATGATGGCTCTGCGTCACCCTCACGGCTCACCCAGCTCAGCCAAGGCCTGGACCGGTAGGCAGCCTTCAGTCACTGGGAGTCTTGGCCTGTATGAGTGCTCAGGAGCTAGAGTGGGTGGATAAAGGCCATTTCCCTTCTGAAATGCAGTTGTATCTCCTTCAAGGCTCCAGGATCAGTTTTGTCTGCCGGCTCTTCCATAGGAAAGAAAAGAGCAGGGTAAAAAGGACATTCCCAAATATTAATGTATAAAGCGTCCTATACTCTAAGGGCATCTGGGAGAAACATTTACGAAGACACAGAAGCTGTGTAAATGCCAAGATGCCCGTTTGCGACAGTGCCTGGTAAATCCCCTCTGAGAAGGTGACATTTGAACAGAGAACCGGAGAATGTAAGGGTGTGAGCCCAGCAGATCTCCAGTGGAAGCAGGCTCCAGGCAGATGGGTCAGCCAGTGCAAAGGCCCTAGGGTAGGAACAGGTGTGGCACATGCCATCCTTGACGAGGCAGCCAGGGTTTTACCCAGGTCTGGGACTCCAATGAATGGGGATGGAGGTGGGGTGGGGTGGGGCCGGGGAGCAGGTCTTTACTCAAGCTTCTGCAGAAAAACATGATGTCAAGGCTAACAGTAAATCTTGAGTTGTCCCCAGGAACAATGGGCACTGAAACCAGGGGAAACTGTCAAGCTGGAAGTCGATTGGCCGGAGGGCTGGGGCACAGAGGATCATACGGAATTTATTAACAATCTGTGTTTGAAAAAGTGCTCCCCAGTGTGGGGCCAAGAGGCTTCTGGCTGACTTCAAAGAGATGTTTATTGTGGTGTCCCCAGCGTAGGCATCAGAACGGGAGGCTAGAGGCAGCTTGCTGGGCAGAGAGGCAGAAAGATGTACCCACGCCAGGCCGCTGACAGAGTTGTGTCAGGGTTGGGGGTGTCTTCAGGACACCGACCAATTCATCCATTCCTTTCTTCAGGAAATACTCGTTATGGACCTGTTATGTGTCTGTGGAGAGTGCCGTGGCTGTCCATCCCTGCCTCCTGAGACTACAACAACCATACCAAACAAACACCATAGGCTGCTGCTGGAAGAGCATTTCCTCATCCCGTGAGGGGAAAGGTGTGCCAGGATGCACTCCAGCACATGGAAGAGGGTGAAATTACAGCTGAGCTGTGTTCTTCATGTCCCTCTTGTTGTTATATTGTCAGGGACTCAGAATCAGCAACAAAATGCAGTCAGGCCCTGGAGATCATGGAGATAATGACGGCGAAGAGAGGAGGAACCTGGGAACTGTTCACTGGCAAGAAGGAAACACAGAGTCTGGGGCAGGAGGAGACTTAGTTCTCACAGGACAGCCTTCAGACCTCTTAACAGGTTCAAATAATACCAGCAGGCAAAGGCATTTCAGCAAAAACTGTAGGCAGCCAGGCTTTGCTTTCACAAAAAATGGGAATGAAAGCCACAGGAAGCCGTCGTAGGAAAATGTTAGCTGAGGGCTGAGTGCACAGCTCAGTGGGGAAAAGCAGTTGCTGAGCAAGCACAGGGACCTGAGTTCGTCTCCAGAACCACATTAAACAAAAGGCATGATCACGCACTTGCCTCTAATCCTGGCACTGTGGGACGTGGGAGACTGGAAGATCCTGGGGCTCACTGGCCATCAACCTAACTCTAGGTTCAGTGAGAGACCCTGGTTCAAAGGGAAGAAAGTGGAGCGTGAGGGAGCAGGATACCCAAAGGTCCTTTTCTGGTCTGTGCAACTGTGCACAGGCAAACCCACACACAGATGTTCACATACAACACACACACACACACACACACACACACACACAAACACCTGCCCATATATATACGTACATACATACATACATCCACTCACATCCACACTCATGCATATACACATGTGCACACACACATATACATACACACATATACACACTCACACACGCAAATACACATATACCCACAATACACAACTTTCACACACACACATCTACATACATACATACATATACACTCACATGTTCACACAAAACACAAACACACACACACACACACGCACACGCACACGCACACGCACACGCACACGCACACGCACACGCAGGCACACGTTTCTAAGCTACATTTCCATGAAAACCATAGAGTATGTTTCTAAGTTGCCCAGTTTGTCCTGAGACTTGGTTGTTTTTCTCATGCTTCAAACAAGAATAAGAGAGAGGGAGGAGTCTGCAGCGTAGAGAATGCAACATGCCTGAGACCTGGGCCCTTTGGAGAGCATGGCTCCGTCCATCCTCCAACCGCACACTCCCTTATCACCCCCCAGCGTGTGTACACTTTGATGAATTTGAGAAACAAAGCCACAGGCTGGGTTTGACCCAAGTCCGAGCCTGATGCCTACTTTACCATGGGAAGCTCAGGGGCCCTCAGTGGAACCACAGCTGCCTTGGGAATGCATGAAGAGATGAGCGAGAAACACCCCATTTTAAAAGTGCTTCTTTAGGGGCTCAATGGTTAACAGGGCTTCCTGTTCCTGCAGAGGACCTGAGTCCAGTGCCCAGAACCCAGGTCAGGAGATCACAACTGCTTACAGGGACCCAACGCCCTCTTCTGAGTTCTTCAGGCCTCTGTGTTCACATATTCACACCCCCAGACCGCCACACACATACACACAACTTAAAAACAAGGCTTTTATAAAAGCCCCACTTCTCCTATGGGGGACAGAGACCAGAGGCTGGACTTGGGAGGGTTCCCCACTCAGCAGGACCCTATTTGGGGTTTGAAAAGGGGCCCCTTCTGCCTGGGCCCCTTGAGGCATGCACAAAGGGCAAATGGCCAATGGCCAGCTGAATCTTGTCACTATGACTCCAGCCTGCCCTGGTTCTCCTGGAGGAACAAGGCTTAGACAGGGAGAGTTTTGAACCCCTGCCTGCCAGACCTGCAGGACCTGCAGGACTCTTGGTGAGCTATCTTACCCTGCCAGCCTCATTTTACACAGAACTGAGGATCAGAGAGGCCGTGTGACTTATCCAGTGCTGCACAGCCGGGACTAGATGCTGTGTAGTCTCCTCTGTGGGCTTCCCGGGCAGCAGTGGGAGCTGTCTGCCTGGCTGAGGGCCCACGGAAGAGAAAGAAAAAGCCAGGAGCCGGTAGCCTGCAGCTCCACTTACAGGCAAGGCAGCCATCAAGCACTGGTCCCTCCAGGGCTAGCAGGGGCTGAGGCTGAGGATCAGCAGGCGGGCGGACCGGGAAGCTGAGCTCCTCCGCCCGCCCCGCGGCGTCCTTCCGGTCCTTCCGTGGACGCCTGCCAGCCCCTGCCTGACGTCAGGCTCTGACCAGGGACATAATGTGCTGGCATGGGGACAAAGGCTGAGTGCAGAGGCGAGGTGGGGCCATCCAGGGAGCCAGCAAGGGGGCGGGGGCAGGGAGACTGGCTGAGAAGGACATGGAGGGGAGCAGAGAGGGTGTGGATGATGGTGGGGGGCACTGTAGGGAAGACAGCAAAAGAAGCAGCCAGAGACCACAGCAATATAGCAGAGAAATCAGGGCGGGGGGCACAGAGAGGGAAGACAGGGGCCAAGTGAGGGACTCCAGTCCTCATACTCTGTCTAGCTGTGTCCCTGTAAACCCGTGGCTCACCTCTAGGAGCCTTGCCTAAGCCTGGGGATGACACTGTCAGAGCCTCTCAAATCTGGACAGGGGACAGAGCCCCTGCCATGATGTGGCGGTGGGGGGGGGGTGGGGGGAACCATGGGAAAGGCTTTGTCAGGGTTGCATACATCAGGTGCTCAATAAAGTACAGGCTGTGGGGGTAAAGGGGCATGACAATGGCCCCTCGGGGAATGAGGTGCCCTCTACAGATCTGCTTCCCTGCAGTGAGGGGCCTCTTCCGACCATGTGGCTTCAACATGGTGTAGACCTTGGCCTGTCTGGCCTGTCTTGGGGCATACAACTCCCTGCTTATGGGCTCAAAAAGGCCACAGTCTCAGAGTCACCACGTGACCAAAGCCAGGCCAGGTCAGGCCTGGTCACTTCTGGCCTTCCAGCCATGTCACCACTTATACAGCTTAATTATTAAATCCAGCATGCCTGAGGGGCTGAACGGGCTCCTCCTGAGTGACTAAACAGCCTCTGTGGGTGTGGGACCCCCAGAGCTCCCAGGGACACTTACAAAGGGTAGCTTGCAAAGATCACTCTCTGCTGCTTCCACACTGCCCCAGAAGACTTTGCCCTCCTCCTCCTCAGAATGCCCACTTATTGAGTACCTACTGTATGCAAAGTGAGCTGCTAGTATGCAATTTCTCAGACTGTGTTGCAGCCAGCTGCCCAGGGGGAAGCAGAGCTGGTGTCCCCTGAACAGGTGATAGCTCTGCTTCCCAAAGAGCCTGGGTGCTGGCCATGCCCCACCATGTGCCATGATGATGTTACCACATGGCCACAGTGTTGTCGGGGCTGGTCTTGCACTCCAGGACCTTTGGCTGTGTCTGGGAACAATTTGGATTGTCCCTACTGTGGAGATGCTCTGGTGAATCAAGGGCACAAACCGGGTCACACACAATATCCCACAATGCACAGGATGCTCCACCACAGAGAGCCCTCCAGCCCCCAATATAGGAGTGCCTAAGGTTGAGAACTCAGCTTGCAAGTGAATTCCATCCCAATGTACTCTTCACAGCTGTGGAAACTAAGACACAGGAAGAGGCTGCCACTTGCCCAAGAGTCCCATTCTATGTCCCATGCCCAGCTCTTCACCAGAAGGCCCCACTGCCTAGTCACAGCAAAAGCACCTTGCATTCCCCAACCTGGAAGTCCTTGCCAAGAATATAGTGGGCCTTGTCATCTGTCACTCACGGGAACTGGGCTTCCATCACAAGCTAAGGACCGGGCAGACTGGGCACCAAGAGTGTAGGGACGCCTCTCCATGAACCTCTACTTCATTGCCAAGGGTCAATGGGCATTCAGAACAGACCATTCCTGGATTCCCAGATCAAGGATTTCCTGAGAACCCACTATGAACAAGTGTTTTCTGAGCACCTACTATGTGCTCTGTCCTCAGCATTAGAGACCTAGCAGCAAGATGAACAGAGCCAGTCCTGCTGGGTGCCAAACCAGGCCACCAGAGTCTGGTGGGGAGAATGGGCCATAAACAGGAGGACAAGTACCATCTGGATTGCCCTGGGCTGAACATGACCATGGGGAGGGGCTTACGCTCCGTGAGGGCCTGACCCCTGAGCAAGAGGATACTCCTGTATGTGTGTGCATGAACATGGGAAGCCTGAGGCCAACCCTGGGTGTCTTTCCTGGGGAATCATCCACATTGTTTATTGAGATAGGGTCTCTCACATGTCTGGAATGTGCCAAGTAGACTAAGCAGCTGCCAGTGAGCGGGGCACCGGGATCCTCTCGTCTCCGCCTCTCTAGAGCTGTGCTCAGCTTTCTGCAAAGGCTCTTGGCAAGCACCCCACGCACTGATCCATCTCAACTGTCATCCGTTATCAGGCATTTCTGGGTGCTGGAGATGTGGAGAAGGGCCTGAGCCCAGGAAAGGAAGGACCTGCCCATCCAGTGAGTCTCCAACATCTAGAAATTGCCTGATAGGAAACAGAGCCCAGTATACATGTTCATTATTTGATAAACTAATGAGAAAATAATCGGAAATGGTACCAAGGAAGTGATTTGGCTGGGGCCACACAGTTGCCGACAGTAGATCAAGATTTGAATCAAGAACCAACTCTACAATTGGCACCTACCATAGGTGACGCTGGCTACCTCTGGAGAGCCCTACCCCAATGTAGCAGAACTCCATCATCCTCCATGAAGGGCCAGACATCGACCCTCCTTATGGAGCCTGTAGCCCCATTGAAGTGTCTAGAACTCACTGAATGTCTGAGAAACTGAATATCAGAGAGGGGGATCTTCCTCAGGCTGCACAGTAGCCAGCCCGCAGAGCTGGGATTCAAACTTGCCAAGCACTGCAACTGGTCCTCTTTGTTTTCAACATGTTCTGGGTCCTGAGGAGTCAGAAGGGCTCAAGGCACAGAGCTATGCTGCTCAGCACCCTGGCATTGCCTCCAGCAAGGAATCCTGAGAAATGAGCTGAGGTCAGGATCTGCGTACCTGGAGTTTGAAGCCAGCCCGGCCACTTCCCTGCTGTCCAGTCTCAGGTAAGTGGCTCCTGCTCTCTGGTTTCTGATCATTCCAGCTGAAATGCTGTAGAATTGAAAGGGCTACTTTCTTACCTTGTTGGTTCTGACCCCACACGGTGCCACGTAACTGAATGTGGTCTTGTGAAAAATTCAGCAATAGTGAAATGTTTCTGAACATGTGATGACCAAAACTTAATTCAAAGTCAAATGTGTCATAAACCCAAGCAGTTTTTGCCACAGCCTTGCTCCTGGACCAAAGATGACATTTGTACCCTGCATGCCAGCCCACCACTCAACACTGACAAATGCCACCTGAAACACCGCCATCAGGCAGAAGGAACAGGTGTGTTACTCAGAGGCCTGAGCAGGCCTATGGTGGCAAGAAACAAAGGAAGTAGGGGTCTAATGCTGGGGGACCCTAAAGCCACAGAGGTGTCTCCCCTGGAACAAATTATCAGAAGTGGAGGGGGAGTACCAGCCAGCCCCCTAGGTGACGTGGACTGAGAGGATGCTGCTTCCCCAGGGTGCTTTTGTGAGCTCCATCCGTCCTTCAGTTCCCTTGTCTGTGACAAGCGTGAACTGAGCCTGCTCCGTACTTGGCTGGGTGCAAGGTGCCCAGCTGGAGTAGCTGTGTGACCCCTCTGGTCCCACACAGCAAAGAAGAGCCACAGGGAGCGGACTGGAGGTAGGCACCACTCACAGTTGGTCAAGGTGCTCCTAAGGGTTGGTAGAGGATGTCTAAGGGCCCACAGAGCTTCTGGTTGGGGGTGACATTACCTCACACATGAAGGACAAGGAAGCTGTTCCAGGGCCTCTGAGAAAAGGACGTGCCAGGCAGAGACCTTCGGGTGGCAGAGGTCAAGGTCAGGGACAGGAGTTCTGAGAGGAACAGCCCTGGCCAAGCTGAGGCTGAGGCTGAGTCCTAGGGTGGGAGATTTACTGAATTTCACCCCAGTCCCTGGTCAGGGCCCGCAGTGGATCCAGGACAAGCAGGAACCCTGGTGTCTGTCCTGTTTACAGCTCAGAGGGGACATGCTCCTTGCTGTAGCTTGGAAATCTCTGGCACTGTATCCAGAGCTTCAACCAAACTGCTGCTCTCTCAGATGGGAAACTGGGGCCCAAGAAGAGAAGACCTGTCCCAGGGTCTCACCCCTAAGGAGCAGTGGAACTGAGCTGAGGTCTAAATCCTCATACCATTAACCGAAGACCAGAAACAAGGAAAGAGAGGAGGAGGAGGAGGAGGAGGAGGAGGAGGAGGAGGAGGGAGAGAGAGAGAGAGAGGAAGAGGAGGAGAGAGAGGGGAAGAGAGAGAAGAGAGGAGAAGAAAAACAAGGCAGAGGAGATGGGAGGGGGAGGGTATGGAGAGAAATCCGCAGAGCCAAGCTGACAGGCGCTTCCTCTCACCCACAGGGCATCTCCATTCAATCTTACCCGATGTCACAGATTAAAGGATTTCCCACAGAAACTCCATTTCTACTTCCGTTTGAACACAGGGCCGAGTGCCAGGCCATTAAGGTTGGATCTCAAGTCCCCATGGGCTCATGTTTTGAATACTGATTTCCCAGCTGGTGGCACTGTGTAGAACTGGCTTACCTGAGAAAATGCTTCCACAGGATTGGCCTGTGGGCAAATCTGTGGGGGCATTTTCTTAAGTAGTGATTGATGTGGGAGGGCCCAGCCCACTGTGGGCGGTGCCACCCCTGGGCAGGTGGTCCTGGGTTCTATAAGACAGCAAACTGAGCAAGCCATGAGCAAGCACTCTTCCATGGCCTCTGCGTCAGTTCCTGCCTCCAGGTTCCTGCCTGCCCTCTCTCAGTGATGGACTGTGACCTGAGAGATGAAGCAAAGCCTTTCCCCTCAAGTTGCTTTTGGGTATGGTGTTTATCACAGCAACAGAGGCCTGACTAGGACACAGACAAATCCCTGGAGCTCCCTGGCCAGCCAGTCCAGTGGATCCAGTGAGAGTGGCCATCTCACAAATTAAGGTAGAGAAAGATAGAGGAACACACCCAGTGTCGACCTCTGGCCTCCACAGCTGCACGTGCACACACATCCACCTGCACAACACACAGGCATACTTGCCTCCTCACATACTCGTACATGCACCTGCCCACACACATGCACACACACCTGTATACACGCATGAACACAGAGACACACACACAAAACCACAAAATAATCAATGAAAAACAAGACAACCCCTCTTCCTTCGCAGACTAGAGAGCCTTTCCTTGCTGTCTGTTACAGTGTGGTGGGTCCCGTGCCACACTAAGGGTCCTGCCTTAAAACTCCTGTGGAGTATAATGACACATGACAATATAAGACGCTGGGTCAGCTACTCGGGAGGCTGAGACAAGAACAAGCAAATTCAAGGCCAGCCTGGTCAACTAACAAGACCTGATCTCAAAATAAAAGGTGTGGGGCGGAGGGGGGGGGGACCGTCATGATGATGATGGACAGACGGACAAAAAGGACATTCATAGCCAGGTGGTGGTGGTTCATGCCTTTAATCCTAACACTTGGGAGGCAGAGCCAGGCGGATCTCTGTGAGTTTGAGGCCAGCCTGGTCTACAGAGCGAGTTCCAGGACAGGCACAAAGCTACACAGAGAAACCCTGTCTCAGGGGGGTTGGGGGAGGACATTCATGTGGCAGAGAATGGCATGGGGATGTCAGGGATAGGAGATCTGAGAGTACACCCTGGCCAGGCTGAAGCTGGGAGTCTAGGTCCTGAGGTGGGAGACTTAGGTGGTAGAGAGCTTGTCTAGCAGGTATCAGGTCCTAGGAACAGCCACCAATAAAGAAAGAAAGAGAGAGAAGGGATTAGAAGGGCCTGAAGGGGAGAGCCAAGCAGGGGAGAAGGAGAAGGAGACAGGATGCAGCTGGATTTAAATTACAGATTAACAAGAAATGAGTTCCTTGTCTAACCCAAACAGTGCCAGTGACTCTCTCACCCTATTTTCTCTGGGGGCGGGGTCTCACCCTCCCCTGACAGGGACACACTTGGCATGCAATTTTGTGTCCAGCAACCTCATCTAGGGGTGCTGAGTGTGAGTCCCCCAGGGCCTGGCATTGGAATCAGATCTCTCACACTGGCAGGGTGATCCAGTGATACACAGATCATCAGCCTTCTCTGGGCTTCAAACTGCCCATCTTAGATGGTGACAACCAGAGCAGTGGGTTTGAGGGGGGACTTGGAGAGCTCAGGATAGAGCCTGATGTGAGCTGAGGGAGAAGAGAGTGCCAGTCATCTCCTGATTTGATAACTGAACCCTGATTTGTGGTATACAAACCAGCTCTCCCATCAGAGGCAGCCAGTGAGCGATGCTAGATAAGCCTGTGACCCCACGCTAGCCCGTGAGACTGCAAAAAGTCTACTGGGATTCATGGTCTGGGGAGACCACGTCCCTTAAGAACTGGGCAGTACTGTCCCCTAAAGCGGCAACTAAGGAGGCAATTCCACGTAGTTTATCTGATAGTCAAAGGGGTTCATTTTGGTGCAACTTACAAACAGAGAAGGGATCGGTGGTTACAAGATCCGGGAGAGGTGAGGTGCAGTCCAACACAGTTCTCTGGAGAACTCTGACTTGGTCTGTAATCCAGCATCCAGTAACCAGGATCACAAGGTAGGGAGAGCTACGAGAGCTAATGCATCTTGGGTTATAAGAGGCCCCCATCTCGTCCATGCCCTGGGGGCAGGCCATAGGCAGGTGTGGCAGTTACCTGCTGCCTCACTAGGGGCAATGCTTCAAGGTCAAAGCTGGAATGGCCTCCCACTAGAGTCCCTACCTTCATTTTCACGTAGGTCATTGTAAGAATGCAGAGTCAGAATCCAGTGTGAGAGTCCAGCTGCTGCTCAGGACACATGTGCAGTGGTTGCTCCCGTCTCACAGACACCTTGCTGAGACACTAAGACCCTAGCCAACAGACTTCCCAGGGCCGGGACCTCTCACCTGGGAAGTGGGTTGACTACACAGCAGTATTGGTGGCCACACGCTGCTTGCACCCTCTCCCCTGCCTCGGGCCTAGGAATTGGAGATCGAGCTGCAGGCTTGTGCTGTACACACATTTAACTCTATCTCCCACCAACCTCGGTAGGGAAGGCACATTCAGGTCTGTGACCATGGCAAAAGAATACAGCAAATCCACCTTGGGCCCAAAGCCATGGGCTAACCAGGGATGACACAGCATCCCTGGGGGACACTTTGGAGTGATGGAGGTATTCCCAACTCTCCTGTTTAGGGAAGGACACCATGTGGGGTAGATGCATCTTCTGTGCTCAGGACAGCAGAGAAAGATCTGGCCCTGCCGGCCAACAGGGCTGTGCCTGGCTGTGTCTGTGCCCCAGGGAGGCAGGGGGGCTGCTGGGCTCTAGGGATAGTGTGGTTCCATTCTACTAACCACTGTTCCTTCAGTCACATTTTCGACAAGGGATCGTCCACCTTGCCCATCTCTGAAGCCAATCTCCACAGCCTCCCTCCTTGAGGTGGCATGGGACACACTCCCAGGATACCGTATTCTGCCTGTCCCTGCAGCCACGCCCATTTCCATGTGGTGGGTGCAGAGCAGAGTACCATCCACCCCCAGGCAGTTCCAGCTGGAAGCCTGACAAGCATTTTGGTCCTGGAATGCAAGGCCCACGCCAGGCTGTGGAGAGGGCCAGGCGCTGATAACGGACTGCTGACCACTGCAGAAGCTGTTTCCTAGAGAAATGCCTTCCCCTCTCCTGCCCAAGTTCCCAGGATGTGGCAAGCCCCAGATTCCTGGGTCAGTAGGGCAAGTTTCCAGAACCTTCCATCCCAGCCACACACATCCCAAGAAAGTACAGCAAAAGCTGCCTGGCTGAGGAATGCTGGGAATTGATTAAAAATGCAAGAGGGGGTGCTGGCCACTCTAAAGTAGTGTTTCTCTCTGGACCCTCTTCTTGGGGGAAGGCCGCTTGTTTACCTAGGGATGGTCATGCCTTGGCAGCTGGGTCTCTCCACCCATCGGCCCTGTTCCAGGGCCTAGTGGCCTCCAGTCACCAGCAGGTCTGTCTCTTTGCTGTGGGGTTAATGTAGCCACCACGGCTCTCAGGGTCATACAGGACACACATGGAGTGACTCTCTGTGTCCTTAACAATCACCCACCCCATGTTATCAAACAGGGCAGGGGACTTGCTGTATTTCCTTGTCCCTCTCTCCAACATGGCCACAGTGAGTAAATGCCCTTTCCTGCTTCTAGATTGGCTCAGTGAGAGCCACTGGTGGCTGGACCTGACTTGGGGTAAAAGTTGGGACCCCCAAGTTCGATAATAACCAAGGGTGTGATGGAGACTGGCCTGTCCCATCCAGTCCTTGCTCTCTGGTGAGAATAGCTTGGAGGCTGTTCTGTGTTCTGTAAAGGTCCAGGACATCTCTGTGGGATTCAGTGGTCATGGGCAGTGGTCAGCTCATGACTGGCCTGGGTGGACCACCTTCCCCCATCTGCCTCATGTCCCATTCTTTACTTTCTAATGACAACCTAAGCCACAGCCCGAGACCCAGGTTTTTGCAGGTAAGAATAGATGTGGCTGTCCCCAGTCCATCCCCAAACGCCCAGAACTCAGAAGCCAGTCAACATCAGACTGTGGAGAGACACTAGACCCTGTGCTGAGCCTCCATTCTGCCCTCTGGGTCAGCACTCCAGGCTCTAGGACAGCAGTTCTTAACCTTCCTGATGCTGCGACCCCTTAGTACAGTTCTTCATGTTGTGGAGACCCCAACCATAAAATTATTTAAAAAAAAAAAAGCCGGGTGGTGGTGGCACACGCCTTTAATCCCAGTACTCAGGAGGCAGAGGCAGGCGGATCTCTGTGAGTTCGAGGCCAGCCTGGGCTACCAAGTGAGTTCCAGGAAAGGCGCAAAGCTACACAGAGAAATCCTGTCTCGAAAAACCAAAACAAACAAAACAAAATTTCATTGCCACTTCATAACTATAATTTTGCCACTGTTATGAATTGTAATGTAAATATCCGATATGCAGGATCTCTGATATGTGACCCCTATGAAAGGGTCATTCAATCCCAAGGGGTCGCAACCCATAGGTTGAGAACCACTGCTGAACATGTTGTGTCCTGAGCTCCCTCTCCAGACTCCACTCACAGCTACCCCTGGGCCTTTCCTCTCCCTGAATCTGCTGCCCAGACCTCTGTGTTCAGACATCACCTCCCTGGGTGCTGTCGCCCCAGGCCCACCCCAGCTGAGCACCCCTCACTGTGCCTCCCTTGGGTGTATTGATAATACAAACTAGTGGGAGACCACCTGGCTTGTTCACCTGCTGTCAAATGTAAGAGCTGGACATGGTGTGTGTGTGTGTGTGTGTGTGTGTGTGTGTGTGTGTGTGTGTGTGTGTGAGCTGTATCTTTCGAACCCTGAACAAAACCTAGAGCAGTGTCGGTTTCTATGGATACTTGTTAGAAAAGCCACAGAATGTCTAAGTGACAGGAAGACATGACGGGGACAGATGCTAGGGTGCTTCCTGGAACCCAGCTGTGCCCGGACACCCAAGAAGTGCTTCCCCAGGGAGGTGCGGCTGGAGCTGAGGTGTGAGAAGAGAGGCGGGAAGATGGGGGGAGACGGGGGGGGGGGGGGGGGGCACCTGGGGGGAAATGGGAGATGAGGGAGCAGTGCATGCCAGTACTTCAAGGGTGCAGTAGGGGGCGCAGGGGAGCAAGCCAGTTCTGACTCTTTGGACCTACTGTGTGCTGGACTTACAGGCAGCTTGCTGCCCCCTGAAACCCCAGATGGAGGGGAGGACAGTTGGCAAGCAGAGAGGGGACAAATGTTTCTGCTCAGAGACTGACTTACACCGGCACAGCCTCTGCCAACTGGAATTGCAGACAGCTTGCTTCCCAAGAACCAAGGTAGATGCTGTGTGGAGATGCGCATTAAACACACCTGCTTGCATACATATGCACATGCATGCCCACACATGCACACACACACACACACACACACACACACACACACATATATATATACATGCACACACATGTGTGCATACATACAAGCAGTGAACACAGAGAGAAAATGAGTAATTCCCTAATCACTCACCAAATCAGTATGAAGGCGCCAGGTGTGTTGCCAGAGCACTCTGGAGGATGAGGCAGGAGGATTATGAGTTTAAGGCCAGCCTGGGCCTTAATCTATATAACCAAAAGTTCCTCTATCCCGTGATTCCGTTGGTCACGCTCCATGCTGGGGTCACCCTCCACACAGGGTGGTAGTCCCCTGCAAGCAAGGAGCTGGGCTAGGCAGTGTCACTTCCATGGACGCTGCCCAGCCCCTGTGTGACCTCTGCCCCCTTTGCCCAGAGGCAGGCACAAGGGTCTGACGGGCTCTGTGTGAAGGATCAGAAAGATGCCACATCTCACATCTCTCCATCGCAGCTCGTCAAAATAAGGCTCCTGTGGTCACTGGGCCTCCTTCCCCCATTTGGCCTCCAAGTCACCAACCCATCCTCAGGGACCTCTTCTTCCTGCCCCACGGGGTCTCCAGAAGCTGGAGTCAGGGGCAGCAAGGAGCCTGGAGTCCTCTTGGCCCCAGAGGAAGCCCTTCACAACCGAGACTTTGTACCGCAGAAGTAGGGAGCTGAGAGGCAGCCTCAGCTGTTGCCAGGGTCGTGGGGGACAGAGGAGATGGGGGCCCCAAATCTGAGAAGTCAGCTGAGGGCTGAAGACAGAAGGGTCTGGGGCTCATCCCGGGGCTGAGCAGGAGCCACACGGGAGCAGAGGGAACAGTTACTCCCTGACCTGGAAACGGGGAGCCGAAGGGACCAGCTTCCACCACAGAAGCTCCTTCTATGACCTTCAATGACACCCTGGGGTTGGAGCCATTGGTGACTTTAGGAACCGGACAGGAAGTGTGGATGAGTGGAGGGGCTGCAGGCAAGGGGAGCTCACAGAGTGGACAAAGGGGAGGCGTGGAGCTGGCACACACTGGCTCCTGCCCAGGAGGACTGAGAGCCTGGGGTGTCCAACACCTTTCTGTTCAGGGCCCACAGCAGTTTGACTCAGTCCCCCCAGTTCCCAACGGGAGCAATCCACTCTGTACCTGTGCTGTTTTTTGTTTTGTTTTGTTTTTGTTGTTGTTGTTGTTTTAAGGTTTGTTTATTTATTATGTATACAGCATGTATGACTGCCGGCCAGAAAAGGGCACCAGATCTCATTACAGATGGTTGTGAGCCACCATGTGGTTGCTGGGAATTGAACTCAGGACCTCTGGAAGAGCAGTCAGTGCTCTTAACCTCAGATCTATCTTTCCAGCCCTCCTGTGCTGTTTCTTAAAGTCGTTTTTATTATTTTAAATTTTGTCTGTGTGAGGGTGTGTGCATGTGAGTCGGGTGCTGGCAGAGGCCAGAGGTTTGCTTTCTGTGCGTGTGTTATTTTTTTAAACATGATGAAAACCAATCAACACACACATCAGAACAGGGATGGCCAGTTTGCAACATTCACAGAGCCTTGGGAATGATGCAGCCCAGCCTCAGCCTTCTGATCCAGATTTACTCAACAACCAACAGTAGGCACGCTGAAAATATACCAAACCCACTATCGATCCAACAACACCTGGCTCTTAATTTGACTCTCTTTGACTCATCCTAATCATGCAAGATTCCGTAGTCACTCAAGGTGACAGGTTGTTAAACTCACCAAGCACCTACTATGTGCTGGCCTCCGGAAACAGTTGTTACTGAAGGTGAACTAGCCAGGACACTGTCTCCTGCTGGAGTCTGAGGGACCATTCCCAGGAACTGCATGCAGATGTGGGGCCATGCCTGCTGTTCTCACTATGTGCCATCCACACCTATAACAGAGCCTGCACACAGTAGGTGCTCGACAGGAGCTGAATGTAGTAGGTGTTAATTGAACAGGCCTTCTCAGAAGGGCCAGCAATCATGGACACAATGGCTTGTGAGCCCTGCTTGGTCCACAGGAGGGGCTGCCTGTGGCCTCAGTGTCTAGGTGTCTTCACAACACAGGTGAGCTTCCAAGCCTAAGGTTTATGTTGCAAATGGATCTGATCTTGGGGAAATTCTAAAGGCTAAGGGGTGGGAAAAGGCTGGGAAGCA
Organism: Onychomys torridus; assembly: GCF_903995425.1. NCBI lineage: Eukaryota > Metazoa > Chordata > Mammalia > Rodentia > Cricetidae > Onychomys > Onychomys torridus. The sequence continues at coordinate 126,236,666 of NC_050446.1, forward strand.
CCGTAGAAGGGAGCGTGGGGCTGTGGGAACATATAGTGGGGCTCCCAGCCCTACCTGGGAAGTCAGTGCACCCAGGAAGGAGAAGAAGGTATCTCAACTGAGGAAAGCCAGTTGATAGGATGAGAACACCTTCTTGGTACCAGGCAGGCCCTAGCTGGTTTGGCTCCCCAGGACTCCTGCAGCTGTATAGTTCTGCTGTGGAATATACACAGCTCCTACACAAAATGGACATGACTGTGTCCCAATAAAATTTTATTTACAACCCAGATGAAGGGCCACAGCTGGCCCCCAAGCCATGGCTATGGTCTGTTGAGCCCTGAGCTAACTATAGAGTAAAGGAGTGAGCGGGACAGACTGAGCTGCCTGTGTCTGTACAGACACCTCTCAAACAAGCACAGGAACCAAATTCATTGGGTCTGTGAGTATCCCAAAGCACTTACTAGGTGCTTGGCATTGACCATACCCTGAGCACCAAGAAGTAACCAAGATGAATGTCATGGGGGAGACAGACTCTGACCACACAGCTGTGAACAAATAAGTAAGTGTGGCTTTGAGGAAGCTGCTACCCCCTCTGGGCTATAGGAGGCTAGGACCCGGACCGTCGAGTACAGCCTCCTGACTGTCGTCACTAGTCCCTGTTATTTTAGGGCAATGTCAAACAAACACAATTTTTAAAGCACACAAGTCAAATGCCACACAGGTGTGCAGGGACGGTGCCTTGGACCCTAAGGAAATGGCGGCCAGGTCAAGGCAGCTTGGACCACATCCTGGGAGTGGGCAGCCTGGAATTAGCTGTGTCTGCAGCCTTCCTGGCCCTGCGGCTGGACGCACTTAATTAAGAGGATGCCTGCTTCACTGCAGCCTGAGGTGTCTTCTCTAATTAGCCTGAGTGTAGAGAACTTTGAAATCGAGGATGAAAGGGGAGCTGGGGTGAGTCTCTGGTCACAGGGCAATCAGTTGGGAAGTGGGCTGTGAACCCCAAGAACTTGACTCCTGCTCACTCTTACAGGCCTGTGGGAATTGGCCTAGCTCTGCTGCTGAGTGGAGTTTCGGGATGCCCGAGGTGGGGCCAGAGAGGGGTGTTGGAGCTGGGCTCCAGTGTGGCTCCTTTTCTCCCTCCCTCCCTCCCTCCCTCCCTTCTTTCCTGTCTTTCCCTGTCTTCCTTCCTTCCTATTTCATCTGCGGCCCCTCCCTCCCTCAAGTTGCTAGGTAGCCCAGGCTGGCATAGAACCTCAGACCCTTCCACCTCAGCTTCTCGAGTGCTGGGATCACATACGTGCCTCCATGACCTGCCATGTTTTCACTTTGGTTGTTGCCAGTGTGTTCCCAGCCATTGCTCGCTGTGTGAGCCCAGGTGAGTGACTAAACCCCATTTCTTTTTGAAGTGGATGACAACTATGCTAGATGAGATGCTGGTGAAGCACACGACCCAGGGAAGAAATGGTGGTCCTGCTTTTCTTTGGGACACTTCACCATTACCTGGTCAGTCTTCCAGATAAGGACTTTGAGCCACCGGGGACAGCCAGGCACCCAAGAGGGCTCCAATCACAGAGTCTGTGGTTGAAAAGGCCAGCCCGAAGCTACAGTATACAGAGGTTAAGTTACTCATCCAAGTCACAGGGCAGGATCAGGCAGCCTGGCTCCTGGGTCAGCTTCAGCCTCGTGTGGGCGGTTCTTACACTGGGGACTGGGGAGACAGAGCACTTGATTTCCCCTTTGTGCGGCAGATGGCCCCAAGCCTCACTCTGCCTCTCTCTGTTCTACCAGACCGGGTGCCTCTGGGAACTTTACATTTTCGTTTTATGTGTACGGGTGTTCTGCCCACATGTATGTCTGTGTACCATGTGCATGCCAGGTGCCCACAGAGGCCAGAACCTGGAACTGGAGTTACAGCCAGCTGTAAGCTTCCATGTGGGTGTGGGGAACTGAACTTGGGTCTTCTGGAAGAGTAGCCCATGCTCTGAGTTAACCATCTCTCCAGCCCCATTTCTGGAGATTCTTGACCTCTAGCTTGTGAGACACGTGGAGGTCAGAGGTTGGGCTCAGTGTTATTTCTTAGGAGCCGTCTACTTAACTTATTTTAATTGGTCTGTGTGTGTGTGTGTGTGTGTGTGTGTGTGTGTGTGTGTGTGTGTGTTCATGTGCATGTGCATGCGAGTGAACTCTGGCTTGTTTGTGGAGGTTGGAAGGCAATTTGTAGGAAGCCTTCCTCACCCTCTACCATATAGGTCCCAAGGACCGAACAGGTCATCTGGTTTGGCGATAAGTACCTCTGCCTACTGAGTTGCCTTGCTGGTCCACTGTTGGCTTTTCAGGTCTACAAATGTCCAGCTTTTCATGGAGTGTTGGAGATAGAATTCAAGTCTGCACAGCTGTGTGGCAGTCACTCCACCCACTCAGCCACCTCCCAGTCTAACCTCTAGTTCTAAAGCCATGCTTGTGTGTTGCCCTGTGCATACCAACACCCAGGCTGTTTCTGAGCACACCTGGACGAGGATGGGCTAGCACACACACCCCTAACCCTGGTATTTGGGAGGCAGAAGTAGAAAGATTTTCAGTTCAAGGCCAGCATGTGCTACAGGATGAGGCCCTAACTCAACAAACTGAGGGCTGGGGTGTGGCTCAGTGGGAGGGCACTTGCCTACTGTGAGCAAAGGCCCTGGATCCCTCCTCAGCACTGTAGATAAAAATAAACAAAATCCAGATGGGGTCTGGACTTGAGTCCTTCTGAGTGGACAATGCAGGCTCACCCAGGGCCATGGAAATGGCAAGAAATGGCGCTCTCTCTGCTTGGAAGGCTAGGATCTTGGAAATGCAATAGTCACCCTGAGTCTGTGGCTTCAGGTTCTTGTTTCAAAAATTCAAAGACTGAAATTCGCAGACCACAGAGCATTGGTTTTGGGGGAGATGTGTGTCATATATTCCTAGGTGGGAGCCATGCTGTTCACCTTAGGCACAGAGGTCAGCCAGCCACAGGTGGACCAAGAGCTGCATGGTGAGGAGTGAGCTTCAGAAGTGTGGAGAAGCCCAGGGCACCAGAGAGGACAGGCTGGTCTCTGGCCAGCAACAAAGAAAGGCAGGGGAGAGGAAAGAAAAGCTATGCCTGGTTCTGATCAGGCCCAGCAGAACCTTATAGCCGCAGGGCTGTGCCCGGGGCAGGGATTCTGCGAAGGAAGACGTTGTTTTATCCCCCATCTCTGCAGCAGGCTTGAGGTGGCCCCTCGGCTAGGCGATTGGATTAACGGGATTAACCCTTCTGTCCAGAGGCATTCTGTAGTCTGACAGTACTGGAGGAGGTGAGCCTGAGCCACCAGACGTTTGTCCTCAGCCATAGGACAGCACCTAGCATGGACCTGTTGTCGGCCACCAGCTCTGGGGGACAGGATGCTGTGGTCAAGTGGCGTTCTGACTGCTCAGGAGAAACTCATGCTAGTGGAGGCTTCTGGGGGCAGGGGTCTCTGAGCCTTCCTGTCCACTTTGCTGTGATCCTTAAATTGGTATGTGTGTATATGTATATATGTATGTGGGTGCGCACACAATTGTGTGTATGTGTACATATATATGGTGTACATGTGTGATATGCATGTATTTTGCATGTATGTATTATGTATGCCTATGTGTATATGTGTATGTGTGTATATGTATGCATGGGACTGTATCTGTGCATGTGTATGTACATATATATGTCTATGTGTATATATGTGCATGTACATGTGCATGTGTATATATGTGTATGCATTGTCTGTGTGTGTATGTCTATGTGTATATGTGTGTGCATGTATGCATGTGTGTATATGTCTATGCATGTATATATGCATGTGTGTGTGTGTGTGTGTGTGTGTGTGTGTGTGTGTGTGTGTGTTAGCATCTGACTATGATGCTCACGAGGTGGGCACTGGCTCAATCATCCCAACCACTTCCTTCTGAACCAGCCCTCCAGGCAGTGCAGCCCAGAGACTCAGGCTGAAGAAGCCTTCTAGAAGGTTCCCCTCAGCAGAATGAAAGAGAGCATGGGCAGGCAGGAAGGGTTAGGATTCGTGACAGCTGCTGATGTCAACAAAACTCCACCCTGGGCTGTCTGTACAACTCACTGAGATCCCCAACTATGTGGCAGTCTGTAAGGTAAGACAAAAGAGCTGAGTCAGCCTGGGGCTCAAATGCTTTGAAATGACTCCAGATTTCCCACCAGGCATGGGGTGCAGCCCATGACCCCACTCGAGAGGCTGGGATACATTGGAAGCCACTATCTGAATACCACAAGAAGCCACCACCTCTGGGGTGACAGTGACCCCAGAGAGCCCTGAACACTCAGTCAAGGCTGGCATCTGCCCCCTGCTGGCCCCTGGTGAACCCCTGGGCTGAGCACAGCCCACCGGCTCTCTGGTTACTTGCAGCCAAATGCACTCGTGGCCTGTCCTCCCTCCTTGGGACTATAGACTGCCTGGGACAGTCTGGAACACAGGGACCTGTCCCTGGGGTTGCCCGTAGAGCCTTGGGTTCCCAAGCTCACCAGGGGCTCCTGTCTCTTGGTTTTGTATCTTCCTTCAGGCTTCTGTGGTTCGGCCTTCAGCTGCTCCATAACTCAGGCACTTCCCACAGGAGGCGGCACTGACCTTTCCCCTGCTCTCTCTGTCTCCATGTCAATAGCCCAAGGCCACTGTCCAGCTTTGGGACCAAGAACAGCTCCCCACATCCTTTGATGGAGAAGATGCCCGAATGTATCTGGTGCTCCTGGGGAGGAGTGAGTCATGGTCACAGAGCTGGGGTCACTATCAAGAATCTACTATCTCACTCCCTCCCTTGCTCAGTGGCCAGCCCCCCAGGCTTCTGAAGGCCCTGACTCAGCAGCTTGTGGTCAGCTCTGACACTCAGATCCTTTTCTGTTCATCTTGTGCCCAGCTGGTGGCCTTTAATTAGGTGTACTTAATTTCCTGCCTCTGTCCATATTTCTCATCCCTATTTTTAGCATATTATGATAAATATTGAAGATGCTATGATTATGGCTGAGAAAGCTGTTAGCATTTACTATGTGCTGAGTACTTTAAATGTTTTTTCTTCCTTGAAAATGATGTCCATTTTTTAGACAGAAAACTAAGGTCTCCGGCTGGGGATGCAGTTGGTAGAGTCCTTGCTGTTGTTCGTGAAGCCCCCGGTCCTCAGCATCTCCTAAAATGCAGCATGGTAGTGTGTGTCTGTGATCCCAGCACTTGGGAGGTTGACATAGGAAGACCAGCAGTTGAGGACCATCTTCAGCTGTGGAGCAGGTCAAGGCCAGACTGGGCTCCATGAGGCCCTTCGTAAACCAAATAACAAAACCTAAGGATGGGAAAAGTGGACTCACTTGCCCAGTGTAGTGGAGCGGGAGGCCTGGTGCACGGAAGATGCAATTGGCCCTGGAGTCTGCCTCTGAGGCACAGACCCCACACTAGGATGCTACCTGAGCCTAGGATGCCATGCTGGGGATTATTGTGTCGGCTACTGTTTGTTTAAGAGCCATCTGGAGCTTGGAGATGGAGAGTGTGTGGCGCCTCAAGGTTGCCATACAGGACCCAGACTCATCAGCGCCTGGTCCTCATGTCACAGATGGCTGCCACTACTCGTTCATCACCTCTTCACCCAACCATGTCCAAAGCAGGAAGAGAGGAAAGAAGGCAACCAGCCTCTCCTTGTTTGCCTTTCTCTTATCTGAAAAGAAACATGTTCCCAGAAGTCCCCAGCAGAGTATGTCTTGGCCAGAAGTTGGTCACAGGACCACCCCGGACCAATCCCAGGCCCAGGAAGATGGGCTTGCTGTAGTGGACTTAAATCAATCACACTCTCTTCCCTAGGGCTGGGCCTGTGGCCAGCTGGAGAAGTCAGCGTCAGTCAGCTGGCAGGAAGAGAGGGCAGCCTACAGGCCAGCCCCCCAGCGCCAGGACTCCAGCACTTTCCAACGCGTAGGGTGGGGGGGCATTGGAAATGGGGTTGGGGGTGTGGGTGGGATGTGGGAGTGGGATTCCAGTAGGGAGTGGGGGTGGGGGTAGCGGTTGCGGGGAGTGGGTGGTGGGAAAAGTGTTGGTGGGGCTTGGCAGTGGAGCTCAGCCCCTTCTGCTGTCTCCTCTGGCTTAGTGAATTTAGGGTTTTATGGCCTCTCCCTCCTACTCATGAGGTGCCACCATCATAGGCTGCCAGAGTCAGGATGCCCATCTAGGACACAGGCTACTGGAGATTTCACGTCCCTGTAGGAATTTTCAAAGTTCCCAAAATATGAAAGCCTCTCATTTTTACAAATATTATATATCTCATCGTAAGAACTTCATTAGCTGGTCATGGTGGAGCATGCCTGTAGTTCCAGCACTTGGGAAGCTGGAGCAGGAGGATTGCCACAAGTACCAGGCCAGCCTGAGCTACACTGCAAGACCCTGTCTCAAAAAGATTATAGCTAAATGTGGTGTTACAGCCTTGGAGTCCAGCACTCGGGAGGCAGAGGCAGGAGGATCTCTGTGAGCTTGAGGCCAGCCTGGGCTACAGAGTTAGTTTGAGGCTAGCCTGGGCTACACAGAGAAATCCTGTCTCCAAATGGGGGCAAGGCTGGAGACATTCTCCGAATTTAAAAGCAGGTATCACTCTTCCAGAAGACCCAAGTGTGATTTCCAGCTGCCAGGTCTGGCAGCTTACAGCTGCCTGAAACTTCATCTCCACCTCTGATTCTGACACACACACACACACACACACACACACACACACACACACGCACGCACGCACACATACATACACATGATTAAAAATAAAAATCTTTAAAAAAATTGTATAGGGCTGGGATGTATGTACTTCAATTGGTAGAGAACTTGTCTGGCATGTGCAAGGTTCTGGGTTCGATCCCCACTATCACCTAGGAAATTAAGTAAACGGGTGAACACTGAAGGGGGAAGGGGGGCTTAGGGGCTGTGGGAGAACAGCCTCACCATTTCTGTTAAGCTGTACCTCGTCTCAGTCCCAGGAGAAGCAACGTCCAGTTGACTTCCAACCTCTGCTGCCTAGCAGGGAATCGATCATCCCCTTGGGGCAGCAGCTGTAAAGACCTTTGTAAACAGTGTGACCAAGTTCGAAGCCCGGTGCCCCTGGGGCAGCAGTGAGACTGTAAATGTCAACCTTGATTCCAGAATCAGGGTGTCCACCCAGGGGTGGGGCTCTGTCTCCCCTGAAACTCTTAAAGCTTCCCTCCCCAACCACTTCTTCCTGAGAAATTCTTACATGACCTCGAGAATATAAAACATCAGACAAGTCAAATGTTTACTGGCAATAAATAGGGAAATTACTGTAAAGCAATTCTTTGGAAGACATACAATTTTAACATTTATTAAAGATGAAAGCTGGGGCCAGTGAGATGGCTCAGTAGGTAAAGGAGTTTGCCACCAAGCCTGACAACCTGAGTTCAATCCCCCACGTGATGAAGGGAGAGAATGATTCTCCCAAGTTGTCCTCTGATCTCTATGTGCACACCATGGCATGTATACACCATGGCATACGCACACACCTGCCCACATGCATTTGTGTTCACAAATACGCACATACCTGTCCATATGCATGCATGTTCACAAAATAAAATGTGATTTAAAAAAAAGATGAAAGCAAATCTGTACACAAATGAGATGGAATTTTAAAAAAATATTTATTCTCTCTCTCCCTCCCTCCCTCCTCTGTAGTTAGAGTTTTCCTGCCAGGCCCACAGTCAGGACAAATCTCTCTCACCCGCCAGGCCCATAGATGCTCAGACCCAACCAAGTAAACACACAGAAACTTATATTGCTTACAAACCGTATGGCCGTGGCAGGCTTCTTGTTATCTACTTCTTCTATCTTAAATTAACCCATCTCTGTTAGTCTATATTTTGCCACGTGGCTCGTGGCTTACCAGTACCTTATCTCTTTCTTCTCTTGGTGGTGGCTGGTGGTGTCTCCCCGCCCCAGCCTTCCACCTCCCAGAATTCTCTTCTCTCTTGTCCCGCCTATACTTCCTGCCTGTCCCGCCTATACTTCCTGCCTGGCCACTGGCCAATCAGAATTTTATTTACACAGAGCGATATCCACAGCACTTCCCTTTTCTTTTCTTTTTTTTTTAAGGACGGTTTTAACTTTTATATAATAAAATTTTAGATAACAAAACAATTATCAAGCAAGAATTGCAGTTACAATATTAAAGAAGATATCCTATCTATCTTATATTTGTGAGTCTAAGGTTTTATATCTAACTTATCTTTTATCATAACTGAGGAAATTATAACTATCTAGTCTTCAACCACATCAAAGACCTCAGAAGGATATAATATTACCTGAGAACCGGGAGAAGGATGCAAGCATTTTTCAGGAGTCTTGCAAGAGTAGACAGAGACAGCTGGCAGCCTGGACAGTCACCTAATGTTCCTTTGTAAAGTTGGGACATTTGTCTTCAGCCCACAGGGCTAGAGTCTCTCGGTCACTTCTCTCAGTGTCCTGTAGAATTTCTGGCAGTTTCTTCTGCGAAACAGGTACCTGAAGGACCATTTTGTCAAGCAAAGTTTAGTGGTCACCTTTCTATGGGTTCTGCATGTCCAGTCGATCAGGCAGTCCAGGCAAGAACAGTTTCTTGCCCAAATGGCTATTTTTGCCAAGGTGAAGATAAGATATGAAGTGTCTTCAATGCTCATCCTCCTCTCTGAAGTAAATCGGTGTTGTCAGGAGCAGACATGTCTCATTGTCCAGAAAGTCTAAATTTTAAAAATATTTTAAATGCCATATTCTGTAGGTCTTTGAAGTATTTGAAGATTACCTATCTATCTGAAATATCTCTATGTATACCTAGAAGACTTAACTAACATGGCTACGAGTATGATTATCATAGATGACTAATTATTAATCTTTAATTATCCATTACAATTTTAAATGAACTATATAAACATAATACTTTAAACAAGAGTAGAAATATACACACAGTATAACAAAATTAACTTTAAGTTTGTATCAATAGACTAAAATGTAAAACCAATGTAAAACATTTTAAACAAGTTGTTGCTCTTTAGAAGTAAGTTTCATAATATACCCTTTTTTCCTATTATATCTATATCATATCCCCTTTTCTTCTTTAGAAAGAGATCGCATTTATAATCAACCTGCTTTAAATAAAAATACTGTTTTTTTCTGTCCCACAACGGAGGGCTCTTCTGATTTGGGACACAAAAATCTCTTAACCTTTTCTTTTAGCAATATGTTTGGGTTTAGAGAAGGAGTGAGCCAATTCCATCTCCAAAGCCAGCTTGATAATTTTGGGAAATTGGACGTAGTTTCTCTTACTACTTCCTGCTGGAGGGGGGCACTGTATCTTATGGGGACACAAAGAAAATTTTAGGATTATGGAGTAGTCCGTGAGGGTAAACCTCTGAGCCAGTTGCCTTGAAACCATTCTGGATGTTGGATCATCTGGGCCATGGTGTCATCAAAGACCTTTCAGGTGGTCTTGGCTGATCAAACCCGATGTATCTGAATCTAGAACAAACCCACAGCCTCTGGCTTTCTGTGGAAACAAAAGCAGAGACTCTTTTCCAAAGCAACATATCCTTATATCCAAATTTTGAAGTCAAGGTACCTTTAAAATTTACATATTTATTTAACCTAACAGCTTTTACAATCAAATCTTTTTCTGCAGTTAAAAATTCCAAAGACAACATAAACCAGACTCTCTGTGTAATATCCATCTTTGTAAGACTGAAACACCACTTTGGCTGCTGGCTCCGCCCACCTCAGCTTCCCAACATGGCGGTGGTACAGTTTGCCACCAGCTCTGGGTCTGGAGCCATGTGTACCATCAACTATCAGAAGCAGTTCTATCAAACTAGCCCATAGCCCAGAAACTTTTTTTTTTTTAAACTACTAAAGGCTAAATCCACCACACAGCAGAGTAAAGTGTAGATTCCTCATTCCCGCCACACTGCAGGTCAGACGCACACGCCAGGAACCTGCCATAGTAGCTCAAACCGGCAGGCTGCCTCTAACTTGAGAGAGACAACTAGGAAGCTGTTTTTAGCTCCATTTTAGAATCTTTTTTCTCAGGTTTTAGGTGGAAACTCTTGCCAACACGTTGGACGCCATTTGTAGTTAGAGTTTTCTTGCCTGGCCCACAGTCAGGACAAATCTCTCTTACCCGCCAGGCCCATAGACGCTCAGACCCAACCAAGAAAGCACACAGAAACTTACATTGTTTACAAACTGTATGGCCGTGGCAGGCTTCTTATTACCTACTTCTTCTATCTTAAATTAACCCATCTCTGTTAGTCTATATTTTGCCACGTGGCTCGTGGCTTACCAGTACCTTATCTCTTTCTTCTCTTGGCGGCGGCTGGTGGTGTCTCCCCGCCCCAGCCTTCCACCTCCCAGAATTCTCTTCTCTCTTGTCCCGCCTATACTTCCTGCCTGTCCCGCCTATACTTCCTGCCTGGCCACTGGCCAATCAGAACTTTATTTACACAGAGCAATATCCACAGCACTCCTCCCTCTCTCTCTGTGTCTATGCATACACACCATGTATGTACAGATGTGCTTGGCTGCTGGGAACTGAACTCAGGTCCTCTGCAAGAGCAGTATATATTCTTAGCTGCTGAGCCATCTCTCCAACCCTATTTAAATTTGTATTGTTCCTTCAGCCTACAGCATGATGATTTCAGCTCATTTGTGTACATACACATATTTCATGATCATTCCTCCCCTCCTACATGGCCCAATTATTTATTTATACACAATTATTTATTTATACACAAATAAGTGAATCTTGGTACCACAGAGCAGGGAACATTTCTAGCATTTTCTAATATTTTGATTCTGTTATCATGACCAAGTACACAACTACTTTTCAAGGTCACAGTCTCTAAAATTTCAAATGAAAGTTCAGTCTCCTTAAAGTCCCAACATCAGACTGGAGAGATGGCTCAGCAGTTAAGAGCACTGGTTGCTCTTCCTGAAGTCCTAAGTTCATTTCCCAGCACCCACATGGTGGCTCACAACCATCTATAATGAGATCTGGTGCCTTTTTTGGTGTGCCCACATACATGCAGGCAGAACATGGCATACCTAGTAAATAAATAAACCTTTTTTAAAAAGTATCCAAGATGTAACAGGAATCTTAAATGGTCTTATTAATAAAATCAAGCCCAAGGCCTGGTATTAGGGTGAATGCTGGAAGATCAGAGAAGCAGAACAAACCACAGCTACCTCACCTTGCCAGTTCCTCAGCTGATCCTGTTTCCTCAGACTGGAAGCCTCTGTGCCGTCATCCAAATGGATCTCAGCTGAACTGTTGCTCAAAAGCCTAAAAATGCTTAACCAACCAAATGCTTCTAGTTTCTGGTCTTCACACTTTATATATCTTTCTGCTTTCTGCCATCACTACCTGGGATTAAAGGCTCACTTTCTGGGATGAAAGGCATGAGTCACCAAGCTGGGCTAGATCCTTGAACACACAGAGATCCAGATAGATCTTTGCCTCTGAAATGCTAGGATTAAAGGCTTGTACTACCACTGCCTAACCTCTATGTTTAATATTGTGGCTGTTCTGTTTCTCACCCCAGATAAGTTTATAAGAGTGCACAATATTTTGGGGAACACAATACCACCACACCAAACATTCTTTGAAAGTTTAAAATTTTCTCTAAAATATTCAAAGTCTCTCTAAAATTCCCAAATCTCTTAACTGTGGGCCCTTTGGGGAAAAATAAAATAATAAAATATATGCAGGGCTGGAGAGATAGCTCAGAGGTTAAGAGCACTGGCTGCCCTTCCAGAGGACCTGAGTTCAATTCCCAGCACCCACATGGCAGCTCACAGCTGTCTGTAACTCCAGTTCCAGGGAATCTGGCACCCTCACACAGACACACATACAGGCAAAATACCAATGCACATAAAAATAAATCTTAAAAATAATAAAAGTAAAATACATGCCTTCTTACTCTGAGAGGGAAGGACCAGGGAAGAACCAGGGCACTGTTGCAATCAGACCAAAGCAAAACCAAAATTCAATGGTGCAAAGAATTCGGAGCCTGGTGTCTGGGACCCTCTAACACCCTCTACCCCCGGGGCTCTGAAGACCCTGAAAGGTCATACTTCTCTGGCCCTGCCATCCAAGACACACAGCTTGTACATACCCTAGGTTCAGGCTGGCTCCACTCCACAACTGCTGATGTCCTCAGTGTTATCCATGGTACTGACATCTCCAAAATACTGGGGACTTATGTAACAGTCACCTGCCAGATTAGAGACTTCCATCCTGCAGGGGAGCTCCCTATGCAGGGAACAGCAAAATGTAGCTTCAAGAACTACCTGAAACTTGGCCAACTGTGGTGGTACATGCCTTTAACCCCAGTACTCGAAAGGCAGGGTTAGGTGGATCTCTGTGAGTTCGAGGCCAGCCTAGTCTACAGAGCTAGTTCCAGGACATCCAGGACTGTTATACAGAGAAACCCTGTCTGGAAAAACCAAAAACCCAAACAAACAAAAAACCTCCCTAAAACTCACCAGATTCACTAGTTTCCTCCTTGCCAGGGTAGCCAAGAAGAGGGTCAGACCAGCTGAGCTGCCTGGAAGAGCTTTAGACCAACTGAGGCACCTGGAGAGGTCACTCTCCCACCTGTGGAGCTGCCGCAGGCTGTGCAGAGTGCTCCGGGTTCCCAGCTTCCAGAGCTGTCACCCATGCCGGGGCAGGCTTGGGGATGCAGCTGTCTTTGAGGCATTCCTGCTCCTGTGGGTAACCCCTCACCCTTAGTCCTGTAAGTGACCCCAATAGACCTCATGCATGGTCCACCGAGTTGACTTCAGTGGTATTCATACTTCGGCCTATCTTGGGTTCCCTCTGTGGTGAGAAGATGTGTGTGTTGCATCTCCCCAGGAAAAGTTTGGTCACACAACAGGTCTCCAGTGCTATTGGGGTGCATCTTCATCAACAGCCTCCTGAGCTCTCCTCAGGGACTATAACCCTGCCACATGGTGCCCAGCCTCAGCATCTGCCCACAATCCCTTCAATCATAGGGATTCTACTTTTAGAACCTACACCTTCACCAGTGGTCTCTCCCAGCCTCTCTTCAGGGACTCCAGTCCTGGCACACAGTGTCGAGCCTCAGCTGCTCTCCATGTCATGACTTTAAACTAGTGCCTCCTGAGAGATTCTTACACCTTACCAGGGTCAGCATGAGGTACAACCTTCGCCCTTCTGAACCACAGCTTTTGTGTGCTGACCCTGAGGAAGCCCTTTCCAGAAGACTTTGCCTTTTAAAGATGCAGGTCTCTCAAGTGTGGCTAATCAGCTCCAGCCTACCAGCAAAGCTTTCCCTTCAATGGATCTGGTCTCCAGTTCATCACAGCTGATTCTTCAGCCCCAGCTGATTGGAAACAGAGCCATAGTTCAAAATATCACATAAGTGGGCCCGACGGAGTCTTTGCTTCCCTCCGAAATTTCCCAAGCCGGGCCTCCATCATCTGCATTTCTCTTAAGGCCCTTCTCTTCCAAGCTCCCACTGAGCTCTGAGAACTCACCAGCTTTTCCAGCCCAAAGTTCAGATCCCACCACAATCCTCCCCAGGATACACCGTCAGATCTGTCTTAGAAAACCCCACTCCAGGTACAATTGTCTTAGTTAGGGTTTCTATTGCTATGATGAAACATTGTAACCTGTTGTGGAATATTAGTTTAAGATGTGTTACAATTGTTTGTGCTGTGGAATATTTGTTTAATGATGCAAAGATGTGTTGCATTCTTTCATGTTGCATTTGTTTAACTTTTTTTTTTTTTTTTTTTTTTTTTTTTTTTTTTTTTTTTTTTTTTGCTTTTTCCAGACAGGGTTTCTCTGTGTAGCTTTAGAGCCTGTCCTGGAACTCACTCTGTAGCCCAGCCTGCCTCTGCCTCCTGAGTGCTGGGATTAAAGGCGTGTGCCACCGCCCAGCCTTGTTTAACTCTTTGAAGCTGTGTTACTTTGCCTGTCTAAAACACCTGATTGGTCTAATAAAGAGCTGAATGGCCAATAGCTTTTGGAGGGAGGGATAGGTGGGGCTAAGAGGCAGAGAGAATAAATAGGAGAAATCTAGGCTCAAGAGAAGAGGAGAGGAGTGAGGAGCAAGAAAAGGAGAAGGAGAGGAGGATGCCAGGGGCCACACACCCAGCCACCCACCCAGCCACGGAGTAAGAAGGGAAAGAAGGCACATAAAATTAAGAAAGGTAAAAAGCCCAGAGGCAAAATGTAGAAAAGAGTAAAGTGTTAATTCAAGTTAGAAAAGCTGGCTAGAAACAAGCCAGGCTAAGGCCAGGCACTCATAAGTAAGAATAAGTCTCAGTGTGTTTATTTGGGAGCTAAATGGCAGCCCCCCCAGAGAGTAGGGAAAACAAAACAAAAGAAAAGCAAGAAACCAACAACAATAACCAAGAGCAAGTTGGGGAGAGAAAGGTTGATTTCCTCTTACAGTGTGTAGTCCCTCACTGAAGAAAGGCAGGCAGGAACCTGGAGGCAGGAACCTGCAGGCAGGAGCTGCTGCAGAGACCATGGAGGGGTGCTGCTTGCTGGCTTGCCTTCATGGTTTGCTCAACCTGCTGTCCTAGAACTCACTCTGTAGCACAGGCTAGCCTCAAACTCACAGAGATCAGCCTGCCTCTGCCTCCCTAGTGCTGGAACTAAAGGTGTGTACCACCACCACCTGGCTTAGCATACTTTCTTATAGCACCCAGGACCGCCTGCCCAGGGGTAGCACTGCCCATAGTGAGCTGGGCTCTCCCATACCAATCACTAATTAGGAAAATGCTCTACAGGCTTGCCTACAGGCTCATCCTATGGAAGCATTTTCTCAATTGAGGTTCCCCGATCCCAGATGATTCTAGCTTGTATCAAGTTGACATAAAACTATCCAGCACACCGCTTCTCACACATATATGGTACAAATAGCAGAAATCCTTTTAGGACCATTTCAGGAATGATTGGAAATTCTGTCCTAAAACTCATTAACAAGTTTTGTTTATCAAGACAGGGTCTCCCTCTGCAGCCCTGGCTGTCTGGAACTTGCCATGTAGACCAGGCTAGCTTCACACTGCTGGGTTTAAAAGATGCACCGCCATGCCTGGCTTTTCAAAGGATTTTTTTTTTTTTTAAGATGAAAACCAAGTCAGCAACTCAGACATTCTAACATGACACAATCGAAGATACAATGGCTGACACGTGCTGAGGGCCTCCGCACTCTCTAATTA
This sequence comes from Onychomys torridus, assembly GCF_903995425.1. Classification (NCBI taxonomy): domain Eukaryota; kingdom Metazoa; phylum Chordata; class Mammalia; order Rodentia; family Cricetidae; genus Onychomys; species Onychomys torridus. The sequence goes on from NC_050446.1 coordinate 126,251,893, forward strand.
ACTTGCTATTTCTACAGGAGCGGGAAACTAGAGAGGAAAGGCATCTGTCTGCAACACTCCCATCTCAGGTCTGCGCTGAGAGCGTTGGGCAATGTTGAGGCACTGTGTGGCCTGATAGCAGGCAAAGCACAGCCAATGAGCAGAACTGAGGCTGCAGGCAAGTCCAAGGTACTCAGCAAGTGCCACCAGAAACTCTTGGCTCATTAGGCCGCTGATTTTGGGTTAAGTTTTGGTCTTCATGTGCTCAGAAACCCCTTACAGTTCCTCAGTCTTTCGACCTCCACATTATCCCATATATACTCCTATTGAAAGAGAGGAGGTAGGGGTGGCTAGACCAGCATGCATCTCTTCCTGAGGGTGGATCCCAATGACCTAATCACCTTCCTCTAGGTCCCACCTCTTAAAGGTCCTACAACCTCCATCTTCTCAGCATGGGGAGCGGGCTCCTTGCTGTGTTTTCATGAAGCCCCACTCCCCACCCCCCACCCCCGCCGTCTGTGTGTCTGTCCCTTAAGAGGGAGAATTGTGGGTGGGTGTCTGCCTTGATTACAGATGCTCCCAGAGCCTAAAACTCAGTCTAGAGCAAAGATGGGCCTCAAGAAAGCTCTTTGGAAGAGGAGGGGGTCTCCCCCCAACAGTAAAGCAGCTGTCGTGCAGACCTGAGTTCAACTGCCCCTCCCCCACCTACACTTGAAACAGGTGTGTCTTCCCAGTGCTGGGGAAGGGGTGGAGGAGGACGGACCCCTGTGGCTTTCTAATAGACAACCTAATAGACAGCCCCAGATTCAGTGAGAAGCCCTATCTCAAAAATAATGTGAAGGTCTGGGCATGGTGGCACATCCTTTAATCCCAGGAGGCAAAGGCAGAGGCAGACAGATCTCTGAGGCCAGCCTGGACTACATAGCAAGTTCCAAGACAGTCACTGAGAGGCCCTGCCTAAATCGATTTATTTTGTTTGTTTGTTTGTTTGGTTTTTGGTTTTTTTTTTTTTTTTTTTTTTTTTTGAGACAAGGTTTCTCTGTGTAGTCCTGACTCTCCTGGAACTTGCTTTGTAGACCAGGCTGGCCTTGAACTCTCAAAGATCCGCCCACCTGTGCCTCCTTCAGATGACACCTAAAGTCAATCTACATCAACATGAACACATGTATAGGCATGTACACATGCCCCCCCCCCCCAAAGTGCATGATGGGGCGTTCTTAGCTCTCCCAAACACACCAGAGACGCCTTGTGCATGTGGCTTGTGTCTAGTGTGTCCTCTCGGTAAACAGTACTGACCCTGTCACCACCCAGAGTGGTCTCCCAGGTCTAGGCTGTCACAGCAAAGGGCCCTGGGCATTAGACTCAGCCTGCAGCAGATGCTACTGCTGTGGCCTGAGGAACAAGAGGGAGCCAGGCACACCTGTGATGAGGAGGGAGGGAGAGGGAGGGAGGGAGAGGGAGGGAGGGAGAGGGAGGGAGAGAGAGAGAGAGAGAGGGAGGGAGGGAGAGGAAGAGAGGGAGGGAGGGAGGGGGAGGGAGGGAGGGAGGGAGGGGGAGGGAGAGAGAGAGCATGTTCCCCACAGACCAAGGAGAAGTATCCCACACTCAATGTCCAGGAGACAAGAGGGGCATTGGGGGTTCTCCCTGCAATGCAATCTGGGGTCCTCTTGGCTTGAACCTCTGTACTCTGGGATGCTGTGCCCTCCATCCAGGCTGTCTGTCCTCCCTTCCATCTGTCCCTCACCCTCCCCATCTGCCCCTTCCCCTGTGACCCCCACCCTTCCTCCCCACAGCTGTTAAGTGGGTTCTGCTGTTATTGTCTTTACTTTTGTGTGAACCCAGCTTGCCTGGAAGGTACCAGGAAGCTGGGGAAAGTGCCAGAAATGATACCAGCAGCCCTGAGCACCTGCTGTGCCCCAGGCTCTGTTCCTGGTCCTTGTCACCACTGAGGAGGTGACACTGTGGCTCACCCCACTTTGCAGATAGTGATATTGAGACCCAGTGGATGATGCCTCAGACAGGGCTCAGTGCAGGAAGCTGCACTCCATTTTCATGGCACAGGTGGAAACTGGGACCTCATACTCAAGGCTGTGTTGGGCCCCAGCTTATCTTGTCACTTAAAATAGCATGGTGGCGCACGCCTTTAATCCCAGCTCTTGGGAGGCAGAGGCAGATGAATCTCTGAATTCAAGGCCAGCCTGGTCTACAGAGCAAGTTACAGGACAGCCAGAGCTACACAGAGAAACTGTCTTGAAAACAAACAAACAAACAAAAACCCAACATAAATAAATATAAAATAAACGGCATTTTCTGAGTACTCCATGTGGTAGCCACATGCAGACTATTTGGTCCTAGGTTTTTGTTTCTGTTTGGGTTTAGGTTTGAAGTTTAGAGATGGTATCTCACTAGGGAGCCCAGGCTAGCCTCAAATTCAGGACCTTCCTGCCTTAGCTTCCAGAGTGCTGGCATCTCAGGTGTACAACCACACCCAGCTCACCTGGTGCTGCTGAAGCTGTATCTTCCCCATTATGCCCTGGGGCCAGTAAGATGGCTTAGCAGGTAAAAACCCTTGTCCCACAAGCCTGGTGACCTGAGTTCAATCCCCAGAACCGACATCAAGGTGGAAGGAGAGAACTCACCCTCCCACACCCCCAATAATAATAAATAAAATGTTAAAACATGATGGTGGTGTTGACAAAGAATCCACAGAACAAAATCTACTTTCTAAATTGTGCAAGCCAGTGTTTTCCGGCCTTCACAGAGCTGTGCATCAATCACCACAGTGGAATGTTGCCATCACCCCAGAAAGAAACCATGAGCTTCTTAGCAGGCTCCTCCTTCCCCTCCCCCATCTCCTGCTTCCTGTCTCTTCCTGTAAAGGGATCCCACCACATGGGGCCCCTTTGGCATGCATCACCGAAGACGGTTCATGTTGTAACATACATCAGTACTTTGTTCCTTTTTGTGGCTGTATAGCGCTCCCTTGTAGGAACTGGTCACAGTTTTGCTTTTCCTTTTGTTGGTTGATGGACATGTGTTGCTATGTTTACATAGACACAGTTTTCTTGAGTATGGATACTCAGGAATGCAATCATGGAATTTCAAGTGTGTTAGTCTGTGTATGGAAGGGAGACTGGGGACTGAACATAGGGTCCTGTCCTTGCTAGCCAGCTGCTCTACTGCTGAGCTAACCCCCAGCCCTCCTTCTCCTCTCTCAGAAAGGTTCCCAGACTGGCCCTGAACTCACTCTGACCTTGTGATGATCCTGCCTCAGCCTCCCCAGCAGCCTGGAGATGTCAGGCCTACACCTCTAGAAGGTGTTCCATTTGGTCTTTTGAGGAACTGTAAAGCTGTTTTCTCTCTTTTTTAATTCCCCACCCCACCCCACAGGTGCACAGGAGGGACCCCGCTGCTGCCCCAGACACACTGCTGTGAGCTCCCTGATAGCCCACGTCTGTCCTGCTCTGGCTGCCATCACGGTCACCTCTGCTGAGCCCCACTAACCTTGCTGGGCACTAGGAGTCCACTGGGGGTACAGCCGCTGTGGCTTCCGTTTATGCCAAGTTGCAACCAGCATAAGTCACCTTAGGGCTTGAGTTCAGAGTTCAGTGACCTTAGTGGACTTTCTAGGGAGCAAGACAGGGGATTCTGGGATGTTCTGTGTTCATCTGGGGGTGGATTGTACAAGTGTGTCCACTGGTGAGGAGTCATCCTATCCTGTATGTAGGATATGTGTCTGAGGATATTTTCAGTGTGTTCTTGGGGTATGGCTGGCTGAACGGAGTACATGGCTCATGTTTGTGCCTCGAAGGGCACATGTGAGCATCTCAGGGACAGGAAACAGCACCAAGAACCCTGTTTCGGATCCTGGCTCAGTCACTGCTGAATGTGGGACCTTAGACCAGTCCCTTCACCTCATGGACTTCAGTTTCCTGCTGGGTTCTGTCTGGTTCCCAGTTTCAGAGTCCGCAGAAGGTTCAGGAAATGATACATCTGTAAGTGCACTTTCAGGGTCTGAAGGGATGACCCACTTGGTAAAATGCTTTGCTCTGAAAGCGTGAGTGCCTGGGTTCAATCCCAGAACCCACATCAAAGAAAAAGGCGCTGTGGTTGTACTCTGGGGCTAGAAAAGTAGAGCCAAGTGGATCCCTGGGGCTCGCTAGACGGACACCCTAACCTACTCCGTAGCTCTAGGCCAGAGAGAGGGCCTGTCCCAAAAACAAACCAAGAACCGAGTGAGGACTGGAGAGGTGGCTCGGTCGGTGGTGAAGGGCACATACTGTTCTTACAGAGTTCTTTGATCAGTTCCCAGCACCCACATGGCTCACAGCCACCTGAGACTCCAACTCCAGGAGATCCAAGGTCTTACCCTTGCCTCTTTAAACACAGTACATGCACGGCATACACTCACATAGATACATGAATGAAAAAATAAGCTGGGGTGGTGGTGTACGCCTTTAATCCTAGAACTTGGGAGGCAGACGCAGGCAGATCTTTGTGAGTTTGAGGACAGCCTAGTCTACAGAGTGAGTTCCAGGCCAGCCAGGGCTACACAGTGAGACCCTGTCTGAAATAAAAAAAATTAAAAAAAAAAAACAACCCACAAAAACAAAAGAAAACAAACAATAAATCTAAAAATAAATATTAACATCTAAGGATTGACAGCTGACACTGTCCTCTAGCCTACACCACACCACACACACACACATACACACACACACACACACACACACACACACACACACACACACACCCCGAAAACCCTTGTAGGGAGCTAACTTCCTGAGAAGGAGCCCGATAGACTTAGAATTCCCTTGAGATAGAGCTCCAGCACCATGTGCTCTGTACCTTTGCATCCACAGCCCCTCCCACCTTCTGCTCTATTGGTCAGTTACCTGGAATCCTCCAGGTTCCCATTGGCTTCTCCCTATAAGAGCTCATTAGCATGTCTTAAATTGTTCAAAAGACAGGAGGAAGTTCGTGAGAGTCTGAGTCCTTCTGACACTGCCTCCCCATGCTAGCTATCTCTAGGTGCTTCTAGACGGCTCTCTGCAGGCTGGTGGGGTTGTGTTCCGTTCTGTCCTGTTTACTAAAAGGTCTAATGACATGCATGTTCCCCTGTCCACCTCAGTCTGTCTTGGAGACTTCCTATTATAGAGTATTTACCATCCTTTGCTTGGGCTGTGGGACCCTCTGTTTGTGTATCTGTCCCCTAGGATGGCTCAGAGCCACAGAGGTCGGCTATGGATTCAGAGTCCACCAGGGACCCCAGTATAAGCTCACCCTTCCCCAGCCTCCTCCCCTCCCCCAGCCCCACCTTCCTGGTGGCTGTGTTTGGGCCTTTTACAGACTTTTTTTTCAAATTGACTTTGGCTTCTTGGCCTGAACTCTGAAGTACTTGAGCTGATAAGATATGAGCTTGGCTGAGGCTCAGGGCAGGGGAGCGGAGGCTGGGAGCACAGATGGGGAGGAGGGGCTGGGCATGGCCTCTCCTAGGAGGCTCCTGGTGACAGCGGACAGAAGACAGTGTATCCATGGCGGTGGATGACAGGCTGCTCTGGAAGGAAAGCAGGTTGGAGGTGGCCGTACCCCGGCCCTCTTCCCGCAGCTCCTCATTACCTCCTAGGGCAGCTAGACCAGACATGTGGCTATCTACACAGCCTCCCAAGCTCAACCAGACCCTCTGGGCAAGTTACAGCAATGTCCCACAGGCCTGAAGGCATAGCCCAGAGAGACCTTGCACCCTGCGGGCAAAGAACCTGTCTCCACGGGTACCCGCATGGTGTGGCAGGCCAAATGTCAGCCTCTCAACTGTGTCAACAGACATCTGTAGCCACCTCTTCATGGTGTTTGCTAGTGATCTGAGCCAGAGCAGGGGACAGAGCCATCCAGAAGGGCTAAGAAGCAGAGAGCAAGCAAGAAACACAGGATTGGGATGGGGAGGGGGCTCAGCTTGCCTAGCTTGCTGCGATTGCAAGGCCCTGGACTCCAGCCCCAGCATGGTGTAACCTAAGTGTGGTGCTGCCTGGATCCCGGCACTCTGCGAGACGGAGCAGAAGAACTAGAACTTCAAAGTCTGTTCTCGCTGGCTCGGGCTTCATGAGACCCTGTCTCCCAAAAAAGTGCTTGGGATCTGGGTCTACAGGGTGGGCAGGCAAGTAAAAGTCAGAGCCAGGACCCAGCATGGGACACAAGGCCTCCCCAGCCATGCCAGGTCCTGCTTGAACTCTCTGGCTCCCTAGGAAATCTAGAACCCTCGAGGCCACCACCCAGTCCTGCCCCTCCCAACCATAGTCCAGAACACTGCTCCCTCTGCCTGTCACCCTCACCTCCTCCTCCCTGATGCTCCAAATGAACATCAGTCTCCATTCCCTCCATGTCCAAGCTCCGCTCACTTGGATGAGTGTGACCAGCATGGCCAGAGCCCGAGCTCTGCGGCTAACCCCTAGAATCCAATGCTGTCTCTTAGTCATGCAGCCATGACCCTGTTTCCCCACCTGGAAAGCAAGGGGTGATTGTGTGTATGTCACAGCAGGTCATGAGGAAGAAGAGGGCCAATATTAATACAGTGCTTAGGGCCTCGCCGGGCATCCTTGTCTCATGTTATCATACCCAGCTCCCCACCCCCACCCCACCGCCCAGCCACAACAGCAGCTCACTTAACATCTGGTGGACAAACCAAAGCGGCCTTCAAATATGTTCATGAAGATGATCTGGGGGAGGGCGGCCTGGGACAGAACACAGAAATTGTGAAAAACACCACAGGACTAACCCATGTAACTAACACACACACCCCTCAGGAGCCTGCGGGAAGAAAACAATGGATTCTTTTACTGTGGTCACACTGGAAGGGATGGAACAAGAAATTTTTCTTCTTCTGTGTTTGATGTGTTTTTCCGAATGTCCTCTAATAAGCACAGTTTCTATTGAAATGGGAACCAAATCACAGCAGATCTAGTCAAGAGAGGCCATGGGCTTTTGATCCGTGCTGTTCCCATAGGAGCCCATAGTGGGGGAGAAAGAGAGACAGGCCAGTGTTGGGGCAGGCAGAGCCTGGCCAGGGCTTGGTGCTGGTCAGTCACAAAGCAACCCCTCCCCTCAGAGCTGAGATGTTCTGGATGCCACCTCACAAAAAGCCTGTTGAGATCCCTAGAGAGCCAGCTCTCTGCTGTCCTCCTGGTCACCTACACCCCTAAGCTCCAGATCCCCACAGGGGCTGGGATGTGCTTTGTTCCCAGGCCTCCTGTTGGCGTCCCATGCCGCCCTGTCGGGGGCGGGGTGCTGATGAAGTACCCGGCCAATGAGAGTTATCCTGAGGTGGAAGCAGGTCTCCAAAGGAGTTGAGTGGGGTCTGCAAGGACCCCTGGTAATGGAGCAGGCAGGTGGGTGTCAGGTGGAGCTGGCCTCTGTCTCCACCGCTGTGCTCCCCACTTGGGTCTTTACCCTGTGACTTCTGCCATGTTTGGGAGCAGCCAGATATGACCTCGTGACTTTGAACTTTCCATCCTGCAGAACTGTGGGCCAAGGTAACCCACAGTTATTTAACAACTACCAGGTCTCAAGTATTTTGTAACAGCAATGTAAAGTGGATAAGACAGTCCATTTCACAGAGGGGAAACTGAGGTTCCAACGGAGTTTGCGAATGACAGCCGACAGGAAGGATCTGAAGAGAACAGGATTCGGTTTTCTCTTTGTCTCTGGTCCATGTCTCACGCCCACTAGACTCGATGATTTCCTCAAGATACTGGTCTTCCCCACGAACCTAGGACTTGGCCCAAAGTGTGGTAGACAGTAGAGAACCAATGACCAGTGCAGGAAATGAACTGACAGATGATGGGTGAGTGAGTGAAGGACAGATAGATGGATATATAGGTAAATGGTGGATGGTGGGTGGGCGGGTGGATGGTGAGTGGGTAGGTGGATGGGTGGATGGATGGATGGTGAGTGGGTAGGTGGATGGGTGGATGTTAAGTGGGTGGATGGATGGATGGATGGATGGTGAGTGGGTAGTTTGGTGGAGGGATGGGTGGATGGTGAGTGGGTGGTTGGGTGGGGGGTGGCAGGACAGGTGTGTAGATGGATTAATAAACAACAGAAGGAAGGATCAGTGTGACAAGAATGAGGTTAACCAATGGCGAGAAGCCGTGGAGAGTACGTCTGTCCCTGGACACCGACTGCCCCAGGGAAGTGCTGACGGCCGGCAGCTCTCAGCAGCAGCAGACTCCAGTCTTGCTCTGTCTTCCCGGGTTTTAATGTCTTAAATGAATTCTCATTAAACATTAGGAAATTTCACATTTAAAACGTTTGTAGATTTTCTTGCAAAATTGCTTCAGAAACAATGATTTTGGCCCCCAGGGATCCCTGCCCCCACTTCCCAGGCACCAGTGTTTTTCTCATAGTAAAACCATAAAGGAAATGAAAAACTGCTTCTTCTTGGCTCTTTCATCAAAAGTGGGGAAACTAAGTCAGGCATATGGCTCATGCTTATAATCCCAGCATTCAGGAGCAGGAAGATTTTGAGTTTGAGGACAGCCTGAGCTGCATAATGAGATCCTGACTCAAAACACCGAAACAGCAATGTGAAGAAATAACAGAGCTGACAAGAGGGTTCAGAGGGTAAGGGACTTGCTGCCAAGTCTGGCTACCTGAGTTCTATCCCCAGAACGCATGTGGAGAAGGAGAACCGATTCCATACAATTGTCCTCTGACCTCTATATATGCACAATGCTATGCTTGTGTGCCCACATACACACTAAATAAATGTAAAACAGAAAAGACATCTAAGAACAGGGTTATTTTGTGTGAGTAGAGGACGCTTAGGGGGCAGAGGCATGAATGATGGGAGTTCCCCTGCTGGACTGCAGGGCACAGAGGATAGGGCCCAGACACTGGAGCTGGGGGGGCAGGTTCCACGCCTCTCAGCTTCCACTGCTCATCTGTACAGAGCAATGGTGCCTGGAGTCCATCTTCGCCCCACAGGCCACTGATACATCCCTGTGTGTGAAATGCTCAGCCAGGCCTGGCTTCTTCATACATGACACGCCCATAAGAAATTCTCAACCTCGGGGGCACGTGGTAACCTCCCACAGGGCATCCGGAAAAGTCTAGAGGAAGCTTGGGCTCTGACTATTTCAGCGGGAAGGGGTACCCCTTCTGTTAAACTCCCTGCTGGGCACAGCACACACACACACACACACACACACACACACACACACACACACACACACACACACCATGAAGGATGATGGAGTCAGGTCATCCTGCTAGCCCCTCCTCCACCTCCACCCCAGGCCTCAGGAAAGTGCATCCCCAGCCTGGACACACACACACACACACACACACACACACACACACACACACACACACACACACACACACACACACACACACACGCACACCATGAAGGATGATGGAGTCAGGTCATCCTGCTAGCCCCCCCCCTCCACCTCCACCCCAGGCCTCAGGAAAGTGCATCCCCAGCCTAGCTAGCTTGGAGTCAAACAGCTCTGCAACCCTGAAGTCCCTGCAGGGAGGTGGAGGCTGAAGGAGCTGCCATATGTGACAAGAGACATCCCTCTGCCTCTGAGCCACCCACCCCAGCCAGCAGGATCCTTGGGTCCTGCCTCTGTCCCAGGATGCTGGGGAGACTGTTTACAGCCCTACACACTGGGCAAGGAACATGTCCCTAGCGCCTCCCAGTGGCCTGGACCCTGAACTACAGGCACTTCCAGCTGAAGGTGGAGTGTGAGGCGACCCAGCTCACCAAGGCGGAAATCCGGCAGTGAGGAGTCCTAGGGTTACAGAAGGTTATAAAGCAGAATTGTCAAAGACATACAGGTGTGGGGTTGAGCCCTCTTTCACTCAGCAGCAGGGAGACCTTGGGCGAATCCTGACTCTTCTGAGCCTCAGCTTGCCCATCTCTGAAATGGGGATGGCTGGTTGTCAGTCTTGGTGGCAGGGTCTCCTTAAGATCACAAGGTGGGTGGTGTGGATCAGGTGCCACAGCTGTTCAGGTTCCATCTTAATATGTTCTCAGGGATGGCCTTGACCTCTGATCTTCCTGAGGCCGGCACTGAGATTACAGGCCACCACACCGGTTTATTCGGTGCTGGGGAGCAAACCCAAGGCTTCGTGAGTGCTAAGCAAACTGTCCACCAATGGAGCCACATCCCAAGGTGCAGACTAAAAATCCTTAAACAGATATCAAATACTTGCAGAGGCACACACACATACAGAAGAGAGGGGGAACCATGGCCTGTGGGGATCCCATCTTTCTTTGATACATCATGTTTAAAGCATGTACATGGATAACAAATGTGACTCCAAAACCTGCACTCGATCAGCCTATAAAGAACCCCGACCCCATGTAAGGGCACACACCTGTCATCATGCCTTGGGAGGCTGAGGCAGAAGAATTGAGAGTTACAGGCCAGCCTGGGCTGTGTCGCAAGTCCCATCTCAAAATAAAAACGTAAAGAACTAGTGCTGCCCACCTGTAAGAATTACGACTGTTCACTGGAAATAGAGAAATGCAGGGGGCCGCTTCTCTAACAGAAAAGCAAGGCAAATGGCCTGCGCATGCATTTCTTAGAGCATATGTTTTCATATTTATTTGGCAGGGAAGGGGTACGTGCATGCCATTGGTGTGTGTGTGTGTGTGTGTGTGTGTGTGTGTGTGTGTGTGTGTGTGTGCGCGCGCGCGCGCGCGCGCGCGCGCGCGGCCACATGACACTTGTAGGGATCTGTTCTCTCCTTCCACCATGCAGGTCCTGAGATTTGAACTCAAGTCATCAGGCTTAATGGCAATCTTCTTTACCCTCTGGGCTACCTCACTGGCCCTGGACACTCATTTTAAAACTCCATTGCTAGCATACAATGAACGAGTGCCGTAGGCTAGCCCACGGGGGTCAGCTGTTCTCCGCTGACCAGGGGGAGATAGTGACAGTATCGGGCTAGCCTCCAGGCAGGAGGAGCTAGGGCCTACCCTGGCTGCTGTACCGGATGGCACTGAGAATGGAGAACATTTAGACAACCACTGTGGACATTTCAAAGGCCTGTGCCTGTGACGGACAGCGGAGTCTAGGAATGCATCAGAGCAAACAGGCCAGTGACTTGGGCACAGGGGTGTTAACTGTGTGGTGTTTGTTACTTACAAAGCCTGGAAACACCTCCAGCTATGGCCAGGGAACCAGCCAGGTTCGAGGTTATGTTCAGACGTGGAATGTGTGAAGTGTGTTTTCCTGGTGTCAGTCTGAAAGAGGTCACCAAGGTGCATTGTTACAGGGAAAAAGGAAAACAAATTTGCTCAGAACAGGGTGTGGAGCCTGCTGGAGGACAGGAATCTGCTCACGTGTCTAGCGTCTACCTCCTGGCTTGCTCAGCAACAATTCCTGAAACTTCGTGAATGGGAGGGACTGGGGGAGGGGAGCACGGGGTCCTGTGGCCTGTAGGAGCTGAGAAGAGTCCACTGCCTCTTTTGGCATCGAAGTCCTAACCTTCTAGTTCAGTCTAGGGAAGAGTTGTGAGTTTGCAAAGTCACCCATCCTCCACTCTCTGCCTCGGTTTCCCACATATTTCCCCCGTGTGTATGCATTTCTTAGTTGATTTTTTTAAGATTAAAAAAGTACATTCTTTCATTTATTTGTGTGTATGTACATACACACTCATAACACAGCAAGTCTGTGAAGGTCAGAGGAAGAGCTTGCAGAAACAGACTCTCTCCTTCCACCATGTGTATGCCTGGGATCAAGTTTGTACAGCTTGGCAGCAAGCCCCTTTACCCACTGAGCCATCTTGCCAGTGAAGAGTTCAGTGATAAAGAAAATAAGAACATTGTCAGGAAGGACCTGCCTCAAGACTCGAGCAAATGTGGGTTCTCCTCCTCTGAGACAGGGGTCTCTTCCTCTTCAACTCTGGATCCTCCTGCCTATGCCTCCTAGAGAATTTCTAATTAAAATAATAATAATTTTCAAGGTGTAGTTAGATAATTTAAAAAAAAACAACTTCAAAGTCTCCTATTTTCTTGCTTAGTGTCCATCAGAGGCGCTGCACCTATAAAAAACAGAATAGATACTACTGACTCCTTCTGAGCATCTGACTCGGTCTGGGGTGGAATTCTGTCTCCCACTCACTAGCTGGGACCCCTGAGGCTCCCCGACTTTCTCAGCCTCAGTTTCCCATCTATATAACCCGAGGCGTGTATGTAGAAACGCTGGTCCGTTTGTGGGCAGCAATGCCTTGGGAGAAACTTGCTTGGCATCCATAAACTTGGTTCAAACAGGGCGCCGGCGGGAATCTGCGGGATGCTGGCGCCGCGCAGGGAGCATAGCTGCAGCTTCCCGGTACCCGCCTTCCAACCGCTGGGAGAGGGCGACACCTTGTGGGCATGTCTGGGACTGCTCCTAGTCCTCAGCATCGCTCGGCAAATGCCCACTTGAGCAAGGGCGCGGAGGGTCTTAGGGCACATACCACAGGGCCAGCACAGAACGGGCCGTTCCTCTCATCTGGGCAGGGTCCCCGTGTAACCAAAGCACACCGGACACCGCTGCAACTTGTCCATCCCTCTTTGGAACAAAAGAGAGTTGGTCGCAGCCCTACCTCCAGAAGTCGGGATGGAGTGTGGTAGTATTTAGTATTTCAGTTTCACAGCCATTCTCTGCGGAGGTGTTATGAGAATTCTTTCCCTGGGGAGAAGTAAACAACATCCACCCGCTCCTCCTAAGACCCCAAGAACAAACCAAAACACGATTCCCCCAGATCACTCTAGGGGAACAGTTTATTAGAGTTACTTACAGAGCATGGGGAGGTCTGCGCCCAGCATGGGTGATAGCTTCTCTCTGGCAATGTCAATGGAGCTCCTCACAGTTAACCTTCCCCGAACCCCCACCACCACCACCACACACTCCAAATAGGGCAGAATTGTATTGAAATGATTGGGAGGAGGGGCTGAGCCCCTCAGGTGAGGGGCTGGTGCCTCCATCACCCACCCACTTCTGTTAGTGAATGTTGGAGGTCCACAGTCCTGATAAAGACCAACCCGTGCAAATGGACAAATTGGACGAGGTAGATCCGATGGAGACAGTACACTACAACAGCAGGGCGGGGGGGGGGGGGGGGCGGCTTCCCTCACAAGCCTGTGGTAGATGGCTGGAGGGGATTTTTACTAGATGACCTCCATACTGGCATCAGGCTCGGTTCTGTGACCATCTTCCCCAGATAGAACGTGAGCTGAACATCTGAGCAGCGTCTTCGGGAGCCATCCTTGGGTCTGATGGCTGTTTTCTCTCTGTGGCTGCAATGGCTTGATCTGAGCAGAGGTAGGTGACATGAGGACAGATGTGGCCAACCCAGGACCTGCTGCTAGTCACACCAGTCAGTGTAGGAGCTCTTCAGAGGCAGGAAGGAGTTCAGGGACAGCCTGGGTTACATGAAACTCTGGAGGGAGTGGGGGCTGTCAACAAGCTGCTGAGATTCTGGCGTCTCTGTCACTGCAGCCAAGCCTCGCCTGAAATGATGCTCACAGTGAACGGATACAGCTTTCTCTAAAAGCTAAGTTCTCAGGCCGGAGAGATAGCTCAGCAACCAAGACCACTGCTGCTCTTCCAAAGGACCCGAGTTCAGTTCCCAGCACCCACTTGGCAGCTCACAACCATCTATAACTCCAGCTCCAGGACATCCGATTTTCTCTCTTCTCCAAGGGCTTATCACACACACACACACACACACACACACACACACACACACACACACACACACAATCTAGAAACTAAATTTACTTGGGACTAGGGAAGTAACTTGGTTGGTAAAGTGCTTGCCTAGTCTAGCATGTACAAAGTCCTGGGTTTGATCCCCAGCACCTGCAATCCCAGGACTAGAGATACAGAGACAGGGAGATTAGGAGTTCAACATCATACTAGGCTTTTTAGAGTGTTCAGTGACAGCCTGAGAGCCTGTTTCAAAAATAAATATTCATTTAAGTAAAAGAAATGTGCTTTTTAAAGAAAAATGTAACCTAGACAGAGTTGAGGGCATGAGGGGCAGAATATGCAGCAAAGACCGTGACAGGTGAGATCTGGGGAAACAGGGATCGAGTTGTTTGTTTGTTGAGACAAGGTTTCTCTGTGTAGCCCTGGCTGTCCTGGAACTCACTCTGTAGACCAGGCTGGCCCAAAACTCAGAGATCTGCCTGTCTCTGCCTCCAGGTGCTGGGATTAAAGGCATGCGCCACCACCACCCAGCTGGACTCGAGTTTTAAGTGTGACAATTGTTACTCCAGGTTGGCATGGCTCATGCTGGAGTCTCCCAAACGTTGTCCAAATCACACCACACACTCTGCCTGCCACCTTGTAGCCAGGGTTTGCTATTAAATACTCCCTCTCCTGCTTTAACCTCTCGAGTGGCTCCCTTGTGCCCTCAGGGTCAAGTCCACCCTTACCTTGGCTCACTAACTCTGCCCTCATCTGGTACAAGGGCTGCTGAGAGAGAACCAGATTCTAAAGCCAAAAGCAATCTAGGTTCCCCACATGCAGCTTCTTACATAATCAGCAAAGTATTAATTAATGCCTACCCGGACCCTGATGACAATACCCCAGAGAAGAAATTTAAAAATAAGTGTTGTTGGCTCTAATCTATCACTGTTGATTAGTGCAAAGGCCCACATGTGTTTATTGCGTTATCCAGCCATACGGCATAGCCCTAGCCGGAGACCAGCCAAGTGGGGCCTCCTGAAGTTGGCAGTCATGGTTAGATGCGATTTTGAAACCATATGGCACAGGGCTCCTCCGGGGGGTGAGGAATGTGTTGTGTCCCGGAGTCCAAACTCTGGGTTCTTCTGTAATGCCTGGGTCAGGAGCAGAGAAGAGGGCTCAGGCTGTCAAGTGTCTGCCATGCAAGCATGAGGGCCTGAGTTAAACCTCTAGCGCCCCCTAAAGGCCGGGTGAGGTGGTATGCTCGTGTAGTCCCAGGGCAGGGCAGGTGGAGACAACTGGATCCCTAGGTAGGGCTCCATGGCCGGCCAGCCTAGCAGAAGTTGTGATCCTCAAGCCAGCCAGAGACCCTGGCTCCAAAAACATGGGGGAGAGCTGGCAAGATGGCCCAGCAGATAAAGGCACTTAGCAGGCAAGCCTGGCTACCTAAGCTAGGTGCCCCAGAACCCACATAAAGATGGAAGGAAAGAATGAACTGCACTGTTATCCTCTGGCCTCCGCACACACACTGTGGCACACATGGAGACACCCCCACCTCCAGGATCCTTAGGGATGCCAGTGCTGGTTGACTCTTCCCAGCAGCTCTTGCAGCAAGAATTTACTCCATGCCTAAGATATGGCTAATGGGCTGTGTGCAGAACATGGGACCCGCAAACATGACTGTCAGCCTCTGACACCTTTGAGATGCAGAACCTACCCCTACCCCACCCTCCAGGCATGCATGTGAACAGCATCTCTCACAGCTCAGTGCTGTGCTCCGGGTTCTAATCTACACATGAAATGCTGTTCTAATAACACAGCTCTGAGAACGCTGGTGTGGCTTGGAAAATTCCATAGCATGCTTCCATGAAGATCTCTCTCTCCTCCTCGAAACAGGAAGTGGTAGGTGGGTTTGCTTTCCTCTGTCAGTTTTATTCTGTGCAGAGAATTCTTACGGCTATTGAGAGAGCCGCCGGCAGAGTCCCCGGGCTTCTCAGAATCACTGTCTGGTATTGTGAGTCCCCAGGCTCTGATGCCCAGGCTGGCTGAACAGCAGCAGCCACATATGGGTGCCTTTTGAAAACAGCTCCTGGGAGTTTGGCCAGTTTTGCAGAACCAGATGGATTCTAGTGAACTGTCATTTTAAAAGCCCTCCCACTAGGCCAGCTGTGCAGCTTTGAATAGGTTACTTAACTACTCGGTGCTCAGGAAAATGAGGACAGCCATGGCACCTAGGTCCACTGGGAGGTTGCTTTATTTCCCATGTGCCCAGGACAGAGCAGATATGCATATCTGGGTGACTGTGCAAAGAAGTTGACAAAGACTACCTGGAGGAGAGGACCATGGGCTCCACATGCTGCGTGAGCCAGCCAGCCAGTGCCAGGGCAGGATGTGTAGTGGGGGACTGCCCTGCTCATGCACGCACACAGCAGCCTGTCCGGTATGGTACAGTAGTCATCACCTCAGCAGCAAGGCCCAGGAACAGTGATGGAACGTGGCTTGGGTCTGTTGCGCCTGGTAGGAGGATGTGCCCAGTGTGTTTTTCCTAAGTCCATTTCTGTTACTGAGATAAAATACCCTGATGAAAGCAATCTATGACTCCAAGTTACAATCCATGATGTTAGGACCTTGAAATCACAGTGCCAGGACCTTGAAGCAGCTAGTCACATCCACAGTTAAGAGCAGAGACGATGAATGTATGCATGCTTGCTTGCTCATTTGCTTACTCATGCCAGCCATGGGCTGGGTCTGTCTGCATCAGTTAACGTCATTAACATAGTTAAGACAGTCCCCCACAGATGTGCCCACAGGCCAGCCCAGTATAGACAATCCATCCTTCACTGTGATTCTCTTCACAGGTGATTTTGGGTTGTGGCAAATTGACACAGCCAACCATCACTGTCCGCTTCCCCATGTGCCCTCTGGAGTGTCCAAGAGTGGTCTGAATATGGACAAGCAAAGAAAATCCATGGGGGAGGGGCATTGCAGTCATGCAGATGTTTGGGGTTTACCCCCATTCCTGTAAGAACCCCTCACCCATGTTGTGTAAGTGGATCACCCATGTTCCTGTAAGAACCTGTGGTAGTTTGAATAAAAAGGGAGCCCCATAGCCTCATAGGGACTGGCACTATTACGAGGTGTGTTGTTGTTGGAGTAGGTGTGGCCTTGTTGGAGGAAGTGTGTCTCTTGGGGCAGGCTTTGAGGTTTCAGAAGCTCAAACGAGGCCTAATGGCTCACTGTCTCTTCCTGCTGCCTGTGGATCCAGATGTAGAACTCTCAGCTACCTCTCCAGCACCATGTCTGCCTGCATGCCGCCATGCTTCCCGCCATGACAATAGTGGACTAGACCTCTGGACTGTAAGCCAATTAAATGTGTTCCTTTGTAAGAGTTGCCATGGTCATGGTGTCTCTTCATAGCAACAGAACCCTAACTAGCTTCTATTGCTTGCCTGTGCTCTGTAAGCAAGCCTGACATACACATCAGTTCATCAAGACAGATTTGAGTGTTTGGTTCTTTGGCCTATTGCTCACACCTTGACAGGGTGGCAAATGATTGCCCTCCCACCAACAAGAGTTCTGCATCAAGACCCAATCTGAAAACAAAACAATCAAAAATTTTTTAAATTTAAAAACAGCCCCAAAATGAGAAACACTTCACAAATAATAAAAGAAAGAAAATGTCACATCCCCAGCATATACTCTGATATACAAAATCCCATGGGGCGACCCTACACCAGTCAGGGGTGTGGCACAATGAGCAAGCTCAGGCCTCTGTGATGAACTGCCTCCCTTCCCCAAGGAGCATCTGGGAGGCCGTCACTAAACTGAAGATGTCCTTGGCCGAGCTCCGGCACTCCTGCTTCTGAAACTTGTCCTGTAGGTTTAGTCATAGGCATGACAATGACAGATTTGAGGCTAGTCACTGTCATTTTTTTTAAATTTACATCTATTTATCAGTGGTGTGTGTGTGTGTGTGCGCGCGCGCATTCCATGGTGCATGTGTGGAGGTCAGAAGACAACTCTCAGGACTCAGCTCTCTCCTTCCACCATGAGGGTCTCAGGAATCCAACTCAGGTAATGAGGCTTGCTGGCAAGTTCCTTTACCCACGGAGCCACCTCACCGGCCCTCAGGGAGTTTTTCACAGCAAGGCCATAGAAATAGATGCCCTTGAATGGAGCACTGACCACACCATAATGGTACCTCCACGAAGTAGACTAGTCTAAGGGGAGAGTAAAGGAGGGTGCTGTATGAGCTGGTCAGCAGACCTGACCCGTGCCAGGGCTCTGGAAGCAGCAGGGGTCAGGTGCAGAGCTCCACTGAGCACAGACTCATCCTCAGGCTCCCAGCAGTGGGAAGTCAAGGGGTGTGTGCAGGAAGCATCCCTGACAGCAGAAGACACCAGGCAGGGCCATTGGGAGCAAAAGCCCTGAGGTAACCGAAGGGTGCTGTATTTTAGGACCCAAGAGGCTGCCTGGGAGCGATGACAGTTACCAGGTGGCTGCCAGATGCAACAGAGCTCTGTGGACCACCATTGAGGAACCGGGTGTCCAGGCCAAGCGTGGGAAAGCATTCAAAAGAACACGCCTAGTTCTCATCCCAACAGCATCTTGCCGCCATGTGCAGAAATGCATGGAGGAGGCTGTGAGGACTGCAGGGGACCAGGAGGAGGGGTGGCCCATGAAATCAGGCCAGCAGTGGATGTGACAAGTGGGACAAGGCTCTGGAGGGGGTGTGACAGCCACAGAGCCATCGACCCTGGTATGGTGTGGCAGTGGGACACATTCACCCAGCTGTGGCCTCAAAGATCTGAGAAAGAAACCCAGGTTTAACCTATGCCCAGGGCACTGACCCAAGGCTGACATCAGTCAGCACACATGAGGGTAGCTAGGCCCGAGAGCAGGCAGGGGGACTGATAGGGACAGATTCCATGGCAGAAACAAGACAGACGGTCAGGGAATGCCAGCTACAGTCCCTGCCTGTCCCTAAAAGGCAGCTATATGATGCCAAGGATCAGATACGAATGCTCACAGCAACATCCTCAAGTAACCCCTGTGAGCCTTCCTATAGCAGAGCCTGTGAGTTTATCTCAGTGCACACATTCCTTACACACACACACACACACACACACACACACACACACACACACACACCCTTTAATTAGTAAAGCATCTTGGGTGTCACAGATTGCTCAGCACCCATTACTTTGGAGTGTGTATATGTATGCACACAAATTAAGACAGTGGTAGCATGGTGCCAATACCTCCCACCCAACACATCTCTCAAGCCTCCACGAAGCACACACTGTGCTATTCCAGTTCCATGAGGTTCTGAGAAATGCAAAAATTTCACTTTGGGTGGTAGACAGCAGTCTGGGAGGCACCTCTAGGTAGGGAAGGGAGGAAAAGAGAATTTTCTCAGGGTCAGTAATGTTCTATCTGCAGATCTGGGTGGTTACCCAGGTGTAAATGCATGGGAAACACTTTAAAAGATCCATTTTTTATTTATAATATATAATTTATTTTTAGTTTATGAACATTGGTGTTTTGCCTGCATGTATGTCTGTGTGAGGTTGTTGGATCCCCTGGAACTAGTTACAGACAGGTGTGAGCTGCCATGTGGGTGTTGGGAATTGAACCTGGGTACTCTGGAAGAGCAGCCCGTGCTCTCAACTGCTGAGCATCTCTCCAGCCCTTAAAAGATTTATTTTTTAAATGAGTGTGTGTGTGTGTGTGTGTGTGTGTGTGTGTGCCCTCAGAGGCCAGAGGCAGTAAGTTCCCTGACGTTGGAGTTACAGGTAGTTGTGAGTTGCCTGACATGGGTGCTGGGAACTGAACTTGGATCCTTCTGGAAAAGAAATACATGCTCTTGGCTGCTGAACCATTCCTCCCACTTGGAAAGCACTTCAAATACTTTACCATGGTGGTACTTCAAAATAAGACCTTAGGACTAGGGATGCTCTCAGTGATAGAGCAGCTACCTAGATTGCATGAGGCTCTGAGTTCAATCTCCAACAATGTATGCTCATGCTCTCTGTCTCTCTCTGTCTCTCTGTCTCTCTCTGTCTCTCTGTCTCTCTCTGTCTCTCTCTGTCTGTCTGTCTCTCTCTCTCTCTCTCTCTCTCTCTCTCACACACACACACACACACCCTAAATAATAACTCTGAGCCAGGTGTGGTGGCCCACACCTTGATCCCAGCACTCAGGAGGCAAAGGCAGGCAGATTTCTGTGGGTGTGTGGCCAGCTCAGGACAGCCAGGATTATATAGAGACATCTTGTCTAAAAACAAGGAAATATAATATAAAATAATATAATATAATATAATACAATATAATACAATACAATAATAAAATAACTTAGGCCGGGTGGTGGTGATGCACACCTTTAATCCCAGCACTCGGGAGGCAGAGGCAGGCGGATCTTTGTGAGTTCAAGGCCAGCCTGGTCTACAGAGCGAGATCCAGGAAAGGCACCAAAGCAACACAGAGAAACCCTGTCTAGAAAAACCAAAAAATAAATAATAAATAAATAAATAATAAAAAGTTAAAAAATAAACAAACTTCACCATTGTCCCCATTTCAGAAAGGAGAAAGTGCAGCTGGGAGAGACCAGGTAACTCTCTCTAAATGCTGTCTTGAAACTGAGAGAGGACTCAGAATGTAAAGAACTTGCTCCTCTTATAGATGACCCAGGTTCGAGTCTCAGCACCCACAAAACGGTTCATGGCCATCTGTAACTCCAGTTCCAGGGGATCCAATGCCCTCTTTGGCTCCTGTAGGCAGTGCACATATCTGGTAAGCAGACATACATGCAGGCAAAACACCAGCACACACACAAAAAATAATAACTAAATGCTATTTTAGCAAACTGAGTGTGACATGGGCTCTGGTCTTGAGATCACAAGGTCAAATTATTTCAGAGTGTGGCAGGCCCAGCATGGTGCTTGGAATGCCTGCCAATACAGCACCTGGGAGGTGGAGACAGGAATATCAGAAGTTCAAGGTTATCCTCAACTACAAAGGAAGCTCAAGGCTAGCCTGGGCTACAAGAGATCCTGTCTCAAAACAACAAGTGTGGCCAGACTAACAAGATGCACTCTATGACCTGAGGCCTGGTGTTAGGGTGTAGAGTCAAGGTGGGCTTCCTGGAAGAGGCAGCACCTTTCTGTAGTGGTATTTGCTTGGCCGGTGATCTTGGACTATATGGTCTGAAGGAGGCGATGCTTCCTGCCATTGTATGTGACCTCCTAAAAGGTTGCCAGGATAAAAAGAAAAAGGAGAGAGGCGGCTCAGCGGTTAAGAACACTGAAGATGTTCTAGAGGAACCAGGTTCAATTCCCAGGCTGTCTGCTGTCCAATCACACCAGGATTTAGATAGATAGATAGATAGATAGATAGATAGATAGATAGATAGATAGAAAACAAATAGATAGATAGATAGATAGATAAATAAATAAATAAATAAATAAATAAATAAATAAATAAATAAAAGAAGGGACCTCTTGACCCCTTTGGGCAGTATAGCCCAAGATCATGAGCAGAGCAAATACCTTTCCCTCAAAAGTAATACCTGACCCCAACTGCAGTGGCCTCATGGGGTCAAGAGTGCAGAATAGGAACCCAGACCTGCTTCCATGGGGACCCACACCAGTGTGACCACAATGGTTCCCATCTCTGTGACTGTTTTATGTTACCAGGCTCTGCTCAGTCTGGTTTCCCTGTAGAAAGGCAAGTGACCTGCCCTTGGCCTTCAGAATCCTCTGCAAATGCAGTTATCTTCGGGGTTGCAGCCATCAATCTCCATTTAGAAACAACCGGAAACAGAGACTTCCTCTTCCCCAGCTCTGGGGAGAAGGAAGAGGGAGTGATGGATCCAGGGCTCTTCTCCCGAGTGGGTGGGTGTGTCCTCATTCTGGCTGGTGCCCTGGAGGCCAGAGATGTCAGATCCCCTGGAGCTGGAGTTGTAGGTAGTTGTGAGCTGTTGACATGGGTCCTGGGAACCAAACTCAGGTCCTCTGTGAAAACAGTATTGCTCTTAACTTCTCTGCTTCCTCTCCAGTCCCTCACTGAACCTGGAGCTCACCAGTTGGGCTGGACTGGCTGGCCAGCCTGCCCCAGGGATCCTCCTGTCTCTGCCTCCCCAGCTATGGGCCCACAGACCCACACCACACCCAACATTTCCCACAGGTACCAGAGATCCCAACTGTGATTGTGGAGCAAGTACTGTACTAACGCAGCTGTTTCTCTAGCCCTGGATTTCTGTGTTGTGCTGGTGGTAGACATGCTGGAGACAGACCCAAACACTGGCCAGGTACTCTCCTGCTGAGCCACATGCCCAGCCCCTCACTGGGGGATTCTAGGCCCTGATCTACT
Source organism: Onychomys torridus (assembly GCF_903995425.1). Classification (NCBI taxonomy): domain Eukaryota; kingdom Metazoa; phylum Chordata; class Mammalia; order Rodentia; family Cricetidae; genus Onychomys; species Onychomys torridus. The sequence goes on from NC_050446.1 coordinate 126,273,927, forward strand.
GCCCAGACACACTGTAACCCAAGCACTCCTCATCTGAACCTTTTTCTTTCTTTCTTTTTGCTTGTTTGTTTGTTTGTTTGTTTCGAGACAGGGTTTCTCTGTAGCTTTGGCACCTGTCCTGGATCTTGCTCTGTAGACCAGGCTGGCCTCGAACTCACAGAGATCTATCTGCCTCTGCCTCCTGGGAGCTGGGATTAAAGGTGTGCGCCACCACCACCCGGTCCATCTTAACCTTTTCATCTCAGCCTCCAGTGGCTGCTGAATAATAGAAAAGAGATAGCAAAGGATTTTTAAAAATTCACCTGAAGGCCAGATGTTGGGCACATTCCTATTTCCTTAGTTTCTTGGGAGAAACTAGGCTTCCTGAAGTTCAAATGGTGGGAGAGATCTCTCCAGAAACCAGCTAGGAGAAACCACAGAGAGGCCTTGATAATGAACCTCAGAAACAACACTGTGCCCTGGGAGTTTGGGAAGTGCCCTGGGAGGGGCCTGCAGGACATGGACCTGTTTGGGCATCTCACTGAGGATGCACCTAAGGATGTGGTGGCCTTGACCCTGAGCCCCACCCACCCAGCTTGAGCACTGCCAGCAGTACATGGTCGGGAGATAAAGGAAACCTTTTAGATTACAGACATCACCTTCTAACTTAAGAACCAAGCCATGGAAGTCTCTCCCTTGACTTTGGACTTGGTGACTTGGAGTGTGTATGTGTGTGTGTGTGTTGCATGCATGTTTATGTAGGGGTGTACACATTTATGTGTGTAAGGTGTATATGTGTATAGGCTTTGTTGTTAAAATACTAGGAGTGGGATCCTGGGCCTTGGGCATGCTAGGCCAAGAGTAAGCAGGTGCAGATCTGCTGCATCCTGCCTTCTGGAAACATAAGGAGTGTGCATGTCTGTCTATCTGAGTCTCTCTGAGTTCACATGCTTGCCTGTGTGCTTCTGTATCTGTCCATCTGTGCCCCACACCTCTTGTATAGAATTAGGAACAGAAGCAGGACAGGGAGGGTGATCAGGAGACAAGGAGGGAATCCAGTTACCAGAGCTCAGGACAGCAGAGTGGGAAAGGGGATCCCTTGTGGGGAGACACCTTGGAAACCACTAGCTCCACACTAAATCTCCTCAGTCATTTTGTGGTGTGACCCCTCAGGTGAAAAGGAGAAAAGGCAATTATCAAATACCTATAGGTGAAAGGGCAAGAAGTAGGGGGTGCAGGAAGATGGGGGGGGGGCGGAGTGAGGGGGAACGACACCAAATAAGGCCTCACACCTGCTGAGCAAGACCAGCTGCTGTAGGGCCTCAGTCCTGCTTTCTCTGTTTTGTTTATTATTTGTTTGTTTGTTTGTTTGTTTGGGGGGTTCTGTTAGCTATTTTGGCACTCTTACCCCATGAGGAACGCGTCCCGAACACGACAAATCCACAGAAGATCTGTTTATTAATATAGGATAGGAAGAGACAGACGTGACAGGCCACATGGTCAAGAGAAAAGGAAGAGAGGAGGAGAGGAGAGAAGAGAGACGAGGCCTGTGCAAAATGGCACTGGCTTTTTAAAGAGTGGGCTGCGCATTCATAGAGGACCGTATCTGGCTATTACACGCATGTGCGTAGACTACATGGCCGCACCTGCTTTACGCAGCCATGCAAAGCCACAGAGTCCTAATCCCGCGAGATGTTCTGACCTGGAAATGGCTATTTTGAACCGGAAATAACTAGGCGGTCCGCCAGGCAAGCCCAACCATGTGGGCATGTTGTGACTTCCTGTCAGTTTCGAGACAGGGTTTCTCAGTGTAGCTTTGGGCCTTTTTCCTGAAACTCACTTGGTAGCCCAGGCTGGCCTCGAACTCACAGAGATCCACCTGCCTCTGCCTCCCAAGTTCTGGGATTAAAGGCGTGCACCACCATCGCCTGGCTGTTTATTTTTTTTTTTTTTAAGATTTATTTTTAATTATGTATTGTGGGCCTGTGTGTAGGTTTGCACACGTGAGTGCAATGCCAATAGAGGCCAGAAGAGGGCGCTGGATCCCCTGGAGCTGGTGGCCATGAGCCTGATGTGTAGGCTGGGCACCTCAGGTCTTCTGGAAAAACAGAAAGTGAGCTTCATTCCTGAGCCATCTCTCTAGTTTATTCTTTATTTTGTTGTTGTTATTGAGACCAAGTTCAACTCAGGCTGACCTCAAATTCACTATGTAGCCCAGGCTGTCCCTGAGCTCACAGCAATCCTCCTGCCTCAGTTGTTTAAGTGCAGTGATTCCAGTGTGTGAAACCATCCACCACCCATGTATGACTTTCCTTGGGTGCTGTGGGCACCCAGCTGACAGTCCCTGAAATGGCCCCACTCCTTGACCAAAATGGTGAGGAAACCAAGACTCTCAACCTGTGAGCAACACCCCAGGAGCTGACCCCCGCCCAGTGTCATTTCAGCCCCCATTACCAAGAGGCCAGAGCCCCTGTGCCGCTGAAGAGCATCGCTTCTCCTGGAGACCTTCATTCTAGACTCTGGCTGGCTCACGGTATGAGAGGGCCTGAAGTTGTATGAAAAAAAAAGGTTTGGGAAAGAGAGGTAATAAAAATAAAATAAAAATAACCATGGACTCTCCCTCCTCTGGTTGCCTCTGGCTTATAAACAAGGCAGGGCAGGGTCCGCACAGTGCCTGTATGGAGGTCAGAGGACAGCCTTGGGGGTCGGTTCTCCACCTTGTTCAGTCTCCTGGTGTGTGTGCCAGCGGACCTGAGCCAGGAGTTTCCCCTGTCCCCACAGCAGAACAGACACGCTCAGTACAGTCTTTCCATTGGTTCTGGATACTCGAACTCAAGGCCTCACACTTGTGAGCCAAGCGCTTTATTTCCCAAACCTTCTCCCAGCCCCCAGGCTGAGGTTTTTATATTATTTTTTGGTTTTTCGAGGCAGGTTTCCTCTGTGTAGCCCTGGCTGTCCTGGAACTCACTCTGTAGCCCAGGTTGGCCTCGAACCTGCCAGGCTGAGATTTTTAAACAAGCAAAAAGGACTGTAAAGGTAAACTTTGCTCAAAGCAAGCAGTATTTTGTGAAAAATAAATACACACACACACACACACACACACACACACACAAAGGCCACCCCAAGCTAATTACAGTAGTGATTGTGCCTTGGCCCCTGATTGGCTGGTGCTAAGTCCCACGCTCCTTGTTGGCGCGGAGGCTTATGGGGGATTGAGAGAAGAAAATGGCTGGGATGCAGGGTCCTGAATCAGCAGGCACTCTGAACTTTCACATTAGAAAGGGGAGAGAATTACAGGAGAAGAAAATTTTGGTCTTTTTTACAAGTTTTACTTTAAGCCGGGCAGTGGTGGCACACGCCTTTAATCCCAGCACTTGGGAGGCAAAGACAGGCGGATCTCTGTGAGTTCGAGGCCAGCCTGGTCTACAGAGTGAGTTCCAGAAAAAGTGCAAAAACAAGTTTACTTTAGATTTGTTTATTTAATTTTGTGTGTGCAGGTGTTTTGCCTACATGTATGTCTGTACGCCACATGAGTGCAGTACTCACAGAGGCCAGAAGAGGGCGCCGGACCCCCTGGAACTGAGTGAGTTACAGGAGGTTGTGAGCTGCCATGTGGGCACTGGGAACTGATGCCAGGTCCTTTACAAGAGCAGCCAGTGCTCTTGACTGCTGAGCCATCTCTCCGGCCCCAATTTTGGGTCTTTGTGTACATTTGTGTGTCTGTAAATTCACGTTCCTGTATGCGAGTCTCAGCACGTCTCCACAGTGCACATGTTGGGGTCAAAGACAACCTCTGCAGTCTGTCTTCACCTTCCGTCTTGTCTGAAACTGTTTGCAGCTCTGTACACCAGATTAGCTGCTGGAGACCCTCCTCTCTCCGCTCCCATCTCTGTGAGAGAGCCCTGAGGTTACAGACTGGTACTCTCAGGCTCTGTATGGGTTCTGGAGACCCCAACTCAGGCCCTCTTGCTTACATCCAGCTGTTTTACTTACTAATCATCTTCCCTAGAACATCTTCTAGCAAGTGTAGAACCAAGCTGATTGTTTCCTGTCAACTTTTAGCTCAACTGACTTTTCCCAGAAGCCTCTCAACTGGAGGGAGAGGCGCCTCAGGCTAGAGACTCAAAGGACAATACCCTGGACTCTGTTCCAGTGAGAGTCACTTTCTAAGAAACACAACAAAGGAGCCCCTGCGCCCTGCCCTAAGGCTGTGACTGATGCCACCAGGGGTGGGTACCGCCTGATTAAGGAAGTGGGAACTCAACCTGAGCCCCAAATGGGAAGCAGGAGAGTGTTAGTGGGGAAACAGCCTGGCACAGACTGATTGTGTGTGTGTGTGTGTGTGTGTGTGTGTGTGTGTGTGTGTGTAAGCACACATTTTTTTGTGCTTGTGGAGGCCAGAGATCAATGTGGGTCTCTTCCTTAATCGCTCTCAACATTTTTTGGTTGGTTGGTTGGTTTTGTTTTGGTTTGGTTTTTTTTTGAGATATTTTTTTCTGTGTAACCTTGGCCGTCCTAGAACTCACTCTGTAGACCAGGCTGGCCTCCAACTCCCAAAGATCCGCCTGGCTCTGCCTCCCGAGTGCTGGGATTAAAGGTGTGCGCCACCACCGCCCAGCTAGCACCTGGCTTTCTTATGTGGGTACTGGTGATCCCAACTCAGGTCCTCATACTGTGGAACAAGCACTCTGCCCACTGATGATTTCCCAGCCTCCTGCTATTCTTGTGGCCAGAACTACAGCTGGGTGAGGGGACACACATAATCCCAAGCACTGGGATGGCTGAAGCCTGAGGACTGGGAGATCAAAGTCAGTCCGGCTGCCAGGAGGCCCTGCCTCAAACACTCTCAAAGCCTCTTTGCCATCGAGCTGACGTCTGGCTTGGTTTAGACCCCTCTGACAGCACGCCGTGAACCTTGGAGGGGCTGCCCGTGCCTGCAGTTCATTCGAGGGGCATGAAGAAAACACTTACAGGGAGGAGAGCAAGCCATGGAAGGCAGATGCCTGGCTGTTGGGCAAGTTATGGACTTAATATTGCCATAGCAGTAGCCAGTCCTCAGTCTCCTGTCTCAGATTAGGGCTGGGGAATTTCCGAGTTGTGTAGACCACCACCTCACCAGCTGCAGGAGGCTGAGCAGCTGGAGAGAGAAGAAGTCTTTTTCTTCTGTCTTCTAGACTGTTGCACTCCAACAGCCAGAAAGAAAGAGCCAAACAACATCAAATGCAATGAAGGAGGAGGGGGAGGAGAAGAAGAGGAGGAGGAGGAGAAGAGGAAGAAGAAGAAGAGAAGAGGAGGAGGAGGAGGAGAAAAGGAAGAAGAGAAGAGGAGGAGGAGGAGAAGAGGAAGAAAAAGAAAAGAGGAGGAGGAGGAGAAAAGGAAGAAGAAGAAGAGAAGAGGAGGAGGAGGAGAAAAGGAAGAAGAAGAAGAGAAGAGGAGGAGGAGGAGAAGAGGAAGAAGAAGAAGAGAAGAGGAGGAGGAGGAGGAGGAGAGGAAGAAGAAGAAGAGAAGAAGGGGACAATGACATGCAAAAAGGGGCATGGCTGTCACCTGTTGGAAGTTGGCAGGAGCTGGGCCTTGTGGCACTCACCTATAGTCCCAGCACTTGGGAGGCAGCCGCACTCAGACCTCTGTGAGGTTGGGGCCAGCCTGGTCCACCGGGGGGAGGGGGGAGGCAGAGGGTAAGACCCACCATTTGCAGAGTGCAGGTGCCTGGCATGGCGGGGCAGTGGGTTGCACTGTATAATCCCATTTTGCAGATGAGAAAGCTGAGGCTAGTAAAGGGGAGAGTGAAGAGAGACAGTCGGGAACTCCCCCAGGTCCCTCCTCCACCTCCACCTCCTCCTCCTCCTCCTCTCACTTCCCCCCCCTTTCTCCCTCCCTCTCCCCCTCCTGCCGCTCTCCCCCTCCCCTCTCCAGTCTCTGTTCCTTTCTTCTGCCCTGCTCCCCCATCTCTCTTCTAACACATTTTTTTCCCAAGTGATATTTGAAAAGTCATGAAGATGGGAACAGAGAGGACCTCTTGTGTCCTGGATTAATGACCCTTTCTAAAGCCAGGCACGATGGTGCACACCTTTAATCCCAGGCAGAGGCAGGCAGATCTCTGTGAGTCTGAGGCTAGCCTGGTCTACAGAGAGAGTTCCAGGGCTACACAGAGAAACCCTGTCTCGAAACCCCCTCAAAAAAAAAAAATTCTTTCTAAAGGGTATCATCATTTCAGCACATTTATTAAGTACCCATGGTGACAGCCACAAACAGGGAACCACTCAGACACTCTCTGGCCATCAGGCATCATGCCAAGCACAGAGAGCGCCACTAGACAACTAGATACACAGTGGAAGAGTTGGTGGCTAGCAGGAGGGAGGGCCAGAGGCAGGACCCGGATCACAGATTCCTGTGGTTTTCTCATCTCAGTTCTGCTGACCCCGTGACCTGCCTGGGTATTATTTCCTTGTGGTAGAAACTGACCTGTATATGACAGGGAGGTCAGCAGTGTCTGAGCCTTTACTCACTGGATGCCAGTATCAACGCCCCCTCCCCCCAACCACGATAAACAAAATGTCTTTCACACATTGCCAAATGTCTTCTGCGAGAACCAGTTCCCCACTGGAGAACAGCCGGTGTAAGAGCACATACAGAAGGCAGAGGGGAGCCTAAAAACAGGTCACAGGAGCTCAGACCCTAGCCAGATCCCATGGGACTGTCTTCATGATGACACCCATGTGACATCAGCACACGAAAGGCAAGAAGAGACACTTGAACATAGACAGCACGTGCAAAGGCCCTGTGGGCAAGATCCAGTGGACAGCTGTGGCCAGAGTATGGGCTCGGTCACACAGGGCATGGAGTCTGGGTTACAGATTTTAGATTTATCTGCAGTCACTTTTACTTTTTAATGAAGTTAAAATGTACCAAGCCATATGCTCCCCAACACACATACAAATGTTTTTGTTTGTTTGTTTGGTTGGTTGGTTTTTTGAGACAGGATTTCTCTATGTTGCTTTGCTCCTTTCCTGGATCTCGCTCTGTAAACCAGGCTGGCCTCGAACTCACAAAGATCCACCTGCCTCTGCCTCCCAAGTGCTGGGATTAAAGGCATGTGCCACCACCGCCCGGCACAAATGCATTTTTTTAAGTGGCCCTAAAGTGGCCAGGCATGATGGTTTGCGCCTTTAATTCTAGCACTCAGGAGGCAGAAGCAGGCACACAGGCAGGACTCTGTGTGTTGAGGCCAGCCTGGTCTACACAGTGAGTCCCATGCCAGCCAGAGTGAATCCCTGTCTCAAAAAAAGTCCTACATTGACTTAGACACAGAGGAAGGGAAGAAATGAATTCAGAGTGAGAGTCTACGGTATGCAAGCTTGGTAGCACATGCACAAAACGCCAGCACTTAGGAGGCTGAGGCAGGAAGATCAAGGCCAGCCTTGGCTACAAAGGGAGACCCTATCTCAAAACTATAAATTAAGCACTCCATAGGGCTTCATCAGTTGCATCCTGGAGGTTGGTAAGTTGGGGGAGAACTGTGGAGCAAATGTCAGGGTGAGTGGTCAGGGAGCTGGGTGGCAGGGTACAAACAGAGCCTTGGGCCACACCCACTGGGAACTTCAAGTTCAAATGTATAGATTTTGTCAAACAGGTCCAGGCCAATGCCCTATGGGGAAATGCTGGGCCTCACAGACCTTTCTGAGCGCAGCTGATGGACAGCCTACCCAAGGGGAGGATCCTGCTTGCTCCAACTGTCGATCTCCTCTCAAGTGATCATATTCAATCCTGACAATGTCTCCAAACCTTCAGAAGTCCACCTTACAGCTGAGGTCCAAGCAGTCCCTGAAGGAAGCTGGATGTCGTGCCTGTACAGGGAAATCGTTAGTAGCACTGACAGCAGAGTGTCCGAGGAGCCAGTGACCACTGTGATTTCAACACTTGGTTTTCATTTTACTACCATGGGGACTTCCAGAGAAGTCCCAGTGTTATTACCAAGAAACAGCATGAAAGAAAAAGGGTGAAGAAAATAGGCAGAAGCCAGTGTCTGCTGGTTTCCAGGAGTCCCTGTGGTGTTTCTCAGTAAAGCCGTGGATGGCCTCAGCCCTTAGCCGCTGTGTGTCCCAAGAAGCCCCTTTGTCCAACTGAGTACCAGCTTGTTGGCTCCTACCTCAACCATGGAAGTGACTCCCTGTCTGGTAGAGGGCAACAGACACAATTCTCTGCCCTTTGCTGCTCAAGCAGATGGCCTCAGACACAATAGCTCAGAGCCACATCACATGACCTTACACTCGGGGAGGAGGGATTGCAAATATGAAAGTGGGAGCCATCCTCATCCTCAGTCTCTAAGCCTGCTTCTTTCCTCAGAACGCCCTCTCTGACCTTGACCTACATGCCCGATGTTTAAAAGGACCCTCATGATGTGTGGAGAGACTGGGCTGCTTTCCCCACTGAATCTCCTTAGCAGAGTCCTTTCAATCGTGTATCCAAGTCACAGCCTGAGTAACTCAGAGACAGACAGACAGAAAGACAGGGAGATATATAGACAGACAGAGATGCATGTGAACATAGGAAAAAATCAGTGAATGACTACCTGACTCAATGCTAATAATGATTATGGCCAAAACCCTGTCCCTGGAGAGGTAATGGTTTCTTGTCCCCTTTTTCTTTTCATAATGTTTTCATTGCTTTTATTTAAAAAATGTATTTTTGGGGAGGTTTTCAAGACAGGGTTTCTCTGTGTAGCTTTGTGCCTTTCCTGGAACTCACTTGGTAGCCCAGGCTGGCCTCGAACTCACAGAGATCCACCTGGCTCTGCCTCCCGAGTGCTGGGATTAAAGACATGCGCCAACACCGCCCAGCAAAAAATGTATTTTAAATTAAAATAAAAGTGAGTAGATGTGGTGGCACACCCCTTTAATCCCAGCACTTAGAAGCAAAGGTGGGCACATCTCTGTGAGTTTGAGGCCACTCTGGTCTACACAGCCAGTTCCAGGACAGTGCTACATAGTAAGACCCTGTCTCGATAAATAAAAATAAAGATATAGATATAGAGCTACAGGGAGGCAGGTCAGTGGGTAAAGTGCTGTGGGGGCTTGAAAGAAAATGGCCCCGAAGGGAGGGGTACCATTAGGACATGTGGCCTTGTTGGAAAGTGTGTCACTGTGGGAGCAGACTTTGAGGTCTCTTTTCTCAAGCTTCCCACAGTGTGACAGTCAGTCAACTTCCTGTTGCCTGCAAGATGTAGGACTCTCAACTATTTCTCCAGCACCACGTCTGCCTGCACACTGCCGGGCTCCTCTTCATGATCATAATGGCCTGAACCTCTGAAACTGTAAGTGAACCACGCTCAAGTGAATGTTTTCTTTGTACAAGTTGCAGGGGTCACGGTGTCTCTCCACAGCAATAAAAACCCAAACTAAGACAGTTGCTTACCCTGCAAGCAGGAGGATCTGAGTTCGCATCTCAGGACTGTGTGTAAAAACAGCCTTCATAGTACGTCTGTGGTCCAGCTCCTACAGTGAGCTGCAGGGCAGAGGCAGGAGATGGCTCAGAGGCTCTTGGGTGAGCTAGCCTAGGGTACACAGGAGCGAAGAGACAAGGCAAGGATTGACACCAAGGGTATCCTGTGAACCTCCCCCTCCACACTCTGGTGTGCTCATACCTACAATCACACACATGCTCACACACATGCTCGCACACACAGAGGCACAAGTATTAAAAAAAAGATAGCAAAGTTCTATGAGCATGGAAATGTTTTAATCCTGTATGAATATCAATGTGTTGTTCTGGCTGGGTTGATGCATGGCAAATGGAATCTAAACTTAGGAGCTGCCCTGGTTAGTTTGAAAACTAACAAATTTAAAAAAATAAAATAAATTTGACATTACCAAGAGTCACCTGGGGAGAGGGAACCTCAAATTGAAGAACTGCCTCCATCACATTGGTCTCTGGCCATGTCTGTGAGAGACGGTCATGACTGATGATTGATGTGAAGGCCCAGTCCACTATGGGCAGCACCATCCCTAAACAGGTAGGTCTGGGCTGTATAACAAGTGTAGCTGAGCGGCTAGAGAGATGGCTCAGCTGTTAAGAGAACTTGTTGCTCTTGCAGAGAAAATGGGTTTGGCTCACAATACACACATGGCAACTTACAACCATCTATCACTCCAGTTCCAAGGGATCTGAGGACCTCTTTTGGCTTCTGCAGGCACCAGACACACATGCAGTGCACATTCATACACGAAGGCAAAACATTCATACACATAATATAAAAATAAGTTGTTTTAAAGGTGTAACCACGTGCCAGTGAGTAAGCTAGGAAGCAGCGTTCCTCTACGGTTACTGCTCCAGGTTCCTGTTTGAGTTTCTGCCCTGTCTTCCCTCAATGACGGTCTTATTAATAAAATCAAACCTGAGCCAGTTATTGAGGTGAATGCTGGAAGATCAGAGAGACAGAACAAGCCACAGCTACCTCACCTTGCCAGTTCCTCAGCTGATCCTATTTCCTCAGACTGGAAACTTCTGTGTCCTCATCCCAATGGCTCTCAGCTGAATTGCTGCTCAGAAGCCTAAAAGCTTAACCAGCCAAATGCTTCTAGTTTCTGGTCCTCATGCCTTATATATCTTTTTGGTTCCTGCCATCACTCCCTAGGATTAAAGGCTCACTTTTTGGGATTAAAGGTGTGAGTCACCACGCCTGGATGTTTCCAATGTGACCTTGAACTCACAGAGATCCACCTGGCTCTGCCTCCTGAGTGCTGGGATTAAGGGTGTGTGCTACCACTGCCTAACCTCTATGTTTAATATTGTGGCTGTCCTGTTCTCTGACCTCAGATAAGTTTATTAGCATGCATAATTTCAGGGAATGCAATACCACCACAACAGTCTGTGGCCTGTAAGTGTAAAATGATATAATGTCATCTCCAAGTTGCTTTTGGTCATGGTGTTTATCACAGCAATAGAAAGCTAACTAATACGGAGGCTTAAAAACCACAGCTGAGCTGGGCAATGGTGGCGCTCGCCTTTAATCCCAGCACTCCGGAGGCAGAGCCAGGTGGATCTCTGTGAATTGTGAGTTCAAGGCCAGCCTGGGCTACAGAGAAAGTTCCAGGATAGGCTCCAAAAGCTACACAAAGAAACCCTGTCTCGAAAAACAAACAAACAAACAAAACAAAACAAACAAACAAAACAAAACAAAACAAAAAAAACACAGCTGAGCAGAGGATGTCTACAGTCCCAGCACTCAGAAGGCTGAGACAGGAGGGTCCAGTCAGTCCAAGAGTTCTAGACCAGCCTGTGTAAGACAAGTCCATCTCTACAAAGAAAAACAGTTCATAGATGTTGATCACAGTTCTGGGCTCAGCTGAGGGACTCTCGGGTTTGGGAACACTGGAGCTTGTCTTAAGCAGATGGTCTGTTGGAGTTGACATCACCATGACCTGGGTTGGAAGTCCATGGTGGACTGATGGAGAGCCCTTCCATGGAAGCCCAGGGTTTGAGGGGACTGGATTTCAGAACTGACCCAACATCACCACCTCTATGATCTGTTTATCAGAATAAAGTCAAGATCAAGGCTAGCTCAGACTGAAGCTGGTGAAACAGACTTTGTATATCCAGGGGCATGGGGCCCACACAAGGGAGAGAAGAAAGTCCTGGCCACCTCTGAGTTAGACTGGCCTGTACCTTCAGCTGGTCCCATCCCAGTGCCTCTTTCTTCCTTAAGGGGCCTGTCTCTGAGGAAGTTCAACCCTGAGTCAATGGTTGTCCCCTCCTATACCACCAAAGAAGTTCAGCTTCTAGAGAAGTTGGGGTAGGCAATGCTCTCCCTGTTAAAACATTTCCCACTTCCTGGGCTGGCAGCCTGAGCCCTTGTGTGGACACTACAGGTCTGCCACCTGGCCTTAGCCTGAGTGTGCATGTGACCTCAGCCATGCCTAGGCCAAGCCAAGCTAACTCACTCTGAAATTTAAATCTCGGAGTGGCAAAAACAAAGTTCTGAAAAGGGAGTTTGCACTAAACACTGTAGGTGACTCTTCCCAGCTGCTGTGAGTGAGGCACAGCTAAATGCCATCAGTACTATCAATGTTAGGGGCCGGTGGGGGTGGGCAAGGCTTCTTGTTCATCTCAAGGTGTGTAGAAGCATCTTTGACTTCCCACCACCCCTCCCCCAGATTCTGCTATCACTAAGCCTTCATGACCAGGGAAGCAACTTAGCAGCTAGAGTGTCTGCTGCCTAGCATGCTCAAAGCTGAGTTCCAGCCCCAGCACCACACACTCTTGGGTGTAGTGGCACATGCCTGTAATCCCACCATTAGGAAGATGGAAGAAGGACAGTCAAGAGTTCAAGAATAGCCTCGGGGTTGGGGATTTAGCTTAGTAAGCGCAAGGCCCTGGGTTTGATCCTCAGCTCCGGCAAAACAAACAAACAAACAAACAAACAAAAAAAACCTAAAATGTGAAGGGAAAAAAAAATAGCCTCAGCTAAGTTGGGAATTTGTGGCCAGCCTAGAATACACAAAACCATGTTTTTTCTTTAATTTTTTTTTTTTTTAAGGCTGGAGAGATGGCTCAGTAGTTATGACTGTATACAGTTCTTACAGAGGACCTGGGTTCAATTCCCAGCACCCACATCAGACAACTTACAACTGCCTGTAACTGGAGCTCCAAGGGATCTGGTGCTTTTCTGGTCTCTATGGGTATGTACACATAAATACTAATTTTAAAATATATGTATATTTAAAAAAAATTGGCTGGAGAGATGGCCCAATGCTCAATGATCTTACAGAGGACATGGATTTGTTTTCCAAAATCTATACCAGGCAGCCAGCAATTGCTGATAACTCCAGTTCAGGGGGATCTGGTGCCCTGTTCTGGCCTCCACCTGCTCCTGCATGCACGTGGTGCACATATATACACTCAGGCACACACACATACAAAACAAATAATTATTTTTTAAAGTCTTCATATATTAATAGTGAACTATCTGAAATAAAAAATCAAGAAAGCAATCCAACTTGCAATTACTATAAAACACAACAACAGCCACACCAAAATAATAAGAGATAAGTTTAAGCGTGTGTTTTGGTTTGCTTTCTGTTAGTGTGATATAACACTGACCTGAAGCAATTAACCAGATGAAGCAATTACTTACATTGTTCTATTACTAAATAAAACTCAGGATTCAGATATTGGGGTAAAAACCTGATGATCCAAAGAGGGACAGAAGAACGGTCAGCTGACCCTGCCTCTCCACACTTCCAGATTGAAAGGCCTGAGCATCTTTCTAAGCCCTTCCCTATTCTTTCCTATGTCTCTCTATGTTAATCTGGGCCCACCCAAAACTCCATGGTTAATTCTGGCCAGCTGAATGTTGGCTCCACCCTCTGATTCAAGGTTTAACTTTATTGTCAGTCTCAGGAGTATCAGTGTCATTTCCCCCTTTTTGCCTAAATAAAAGGGAAGGTTTTAACTCTAACACAGCAAGACTATGTACAATAAGCACAATTATCAGATATTGTCTAAATAAAAGGAAAGGTTTTGGGTTGGGGATTTAGTTCAGTGGTAGAGCCCTTGCCTAGCAAGCACAAGGCCCTGGGTTTGATCCTCAGCTAAAAAAAAAAAAAAAAAAAAAGTAAAAAGGAAAGGTTTTAACTTTAACAAAGTAAAAACATATACAATAAGAATTACAATAAGAATAATTAGCCAGGGAAGAGGAGATGGCTCAGAGGTTAAGAGCACTGACTGCTCTTCCAGAGGTCCTGAGTTCAATTCCCAGCAACCACATGGTGGCTCACAGCCATCTGTAATGAGATCCAGTGTCCTCTTCTGGTGTGCAGACATACATGCAAACAGAACACTGTATACATAATAAATAAATAAATCTTTAAAAGAAGAAGAAGAAGAAGAAGAAGAAGAATTAGCCGGGCGGTGGTGGCTCATGCCTTTAATCCCAGCACTCAGGAGGCAGAGGCAGGAGGATCTCTGTGAGTTTGAGGCCAGCCTTGTCTCCAAAGCAAGTTCCAGGAAAGGCGCAAAGCTATGCAGAGAAATCCTATCTTGAAAAACAAAAAACAAAACAAAAAGAAAGAAAGAATAATTATCAGGTAAGAATTACAAGCACAATGTCCAGTCCATTTGTATTTAGCAAATTTGGAGAAACTACTCCATTATCTATCCTACCTTGATGAGTGCGAAGTTTTATACCTAAACCACTTTCTATCATATTTTGAATTACCATCCTAAAAATCTTCAATTGTATACATTTTACACCTCTTTTGTGAGTTTCTTTTTTTTTAATTTGATAACAAGAAAAACTGTAAAACTATAACTATCTGTTCTTCAATCCCATCAGAGACCCGAGAAAGATATACTATTACTTGAATAAACAGGAAGTGCAGAGCAAACAACTTCCCAAACTATAGAAATGACAGGGACAGCTGGCTACCTGGATAGTCACCCAAGTTTCCTCTGTAACATTGGGGCGTCCATCTTTGGCCTCCAGGCCTAGAATATCTGACAGATTTTTTTCTGTGAAGCAGGAATTTTTGAAGAACTGTCCCACCTTATATTGGCCAAGTTTGGCAGTCACCTTCTTTTCTGTCCTGCTCATCCAATTTGGTCAGCACACTGTCAGCAGTTGAGGCAAGGGCAGTTTCTTGCCTAGTGGCTGACTTTGCCACAACAAAAGCAAACTCCATACAGAGGTGGTTCTTTGATACCAATCATCCTCTTTTGAAGTAAATTGGTGCTGCCAGGAGCAGATGTGTCTGTCATTAAAGGCCTTAGGCTATTCAAACACCTTAAACGCCATATTCTGTAGGTCTCTGAAGTGTTTGAAGGCCATCTGTCTATCTAAAATACGTCTCTGATTGACCTTGAAAACATACCTAAAATGACTATAAGTTTGATTGTTATACTTGACTAACTACTAACCTGTATTTCTTTAATATCCAAAATAGCTTTCAAGGATTAGAACTTTACATTTTTAAAAAAGCTGCATAGGTACAATACCTTAAACAAGAATAGAAACATATATACAGTATGTTCTAACAAAAATAACCTTAAATTTGTAGCAACATACAAAAATACCTTAAACACAAGAGTAGAAAAATAAATACAGTATGTTGTAGAATATTAGTTGAAGGTGTGTTACATTTGTTTATGCTGTAGAACATTTGTTTAATGATACAAAGATGTGATGCATTCTTTTATGTTGCATTTGTTTAACTCCGTGTAGCTGTGTTAATTTGCCTGTCTAAAATACCTGATTGGTCTAATAAAGAGCTGAACATCCAATAGCAAGGTAAGAGAAAGGATAGGAGGGACTGGCAGACAGAGAGAATGAATAGAAGGAGAAATCTTGGAGGAGGATCAGGGAGCAAGAAAGGAGGAGAGGAGGCCATCAAGGGCCAGCCACTCAGCCACACAGCCACACAGCTCCACAGCCAGCCATGGAGTAGGAAAGAAAAAAAGATATACAGAAATAGAAAAAGGTAAAAGCCCAGAGGCAAAAGATAGATTGGTTAAGTTATGAAAAACTGGCTAGAAATAAACTAAGCTAAGGCCAGACATTTATAAATAAGAACAAAACTCTGTGTGTGATTTATTTGGGAGCTGAGTGGTGGCCCCCCAAAGAGTAAAGAACAAAGAGAAAAAGAGTAAAAAACCCATTAACAACAGTATGTTCTAACAAAAATAAACTTAAATTTGTATCAATATACAAAACACCTTAAACAAGAGTAGAAACGTATATGCAGTATGTTCTAACAAAAGTAACCTTATATTTATATCAATATACAAAAATCCATACCAATGTAAAATATTTAATACTAGTAGTTCTTTTTAGTTTAAAAGTAGATTCAATAATCTAGACTTTCATCCTATTATTCTGATATCCCCCCTTTTTCTTTTCAGAAAGAGATTCCTGAATCTAACCTCCTTTACTTAGTTTTTTTCCCTGACCATGACCAGTAACAACTTGCAACCACCTTCCCCTAAACAATGACAAACATCCATTGAATGGCCAGAAACCACCCACCCCACTGCAGGTGGACTTTTCTGTCCTGCCAGCCAGTTACCAAATAATCACACAGAGACTTATTATTAATAATAAATGCTTGGTTGATAGCTTAGACTTGTTGTCCAGTCTTGGTGTGATGGGAAAGTGCAAGGCTTATCAGAAGTCCTGACTGGAGTGGTCTGTGAGGCTGGACTATCTTAGCCAACTGCCTTGAAATTATTCTGAGCACTTTGCAGTCCAAATCTGACTTTCAGGTGGCGTCACCACACTCCAGATAGAATTGTCTTTACGAGGCCCCATCATCCTTTTCAAGACTTTAAAGGTAGCTGCTAGGAATGTCATGGTTTACTGCAGAAAACTCAAACATTTTAAATGTCATATGTAGTAGATCTTGAGAAGTTAAAGGATCATAATCTATTAAATACATCCAGGGTACACAAGCTTAATTCCTAGGTACCTGCTTCAGACCAAAGCCTGAAATCACATACAGGGAGCTAGATGAAGCCCACTTCTAGAATTAGTTAGTACTCTATATGACCCTTAATATCACAATAAAAAGTTTTCGTGTATGTAATAATCATATACATTTTGAGATAATATTTATACCTTAAAAAAGTTTTAAAGAGTCAAAATAAAACCAAAGGATTATGAGATTAGTGACAATAGAATAGTTCCTTAATTTTAGTTTTCTTCTGTTCCATACCAGGTGCCTCTTCTGACATGAGACAGAAATTTTGAATTGTCCTTTAACAAGCATGCTTGGGTTTAGAGAAGGAAAGAGCCATACTCCAATTCTAAAGTGAGCTTTAATTTTTAATTGAATTGGGACTAAAAAAAAATTGCCTTATATGTTTGTAGATAACAGCAGAAACAAACATTTGGGAAGATTTACAAAACTTTATCCTTTTAGAAATGTGCTATATACCATTAGGTCAATTTACATTTTTTCTCATGATATTTTCTTTGGAAGATTTGTCCTTTTTCTTCAGATGTCTCATTTGTCCAGTGGTCAGATTCTTTACTTGGATGCCTTTATTCTCCTGGGAAGACAAAAACAAAACCCTGCCTCAACCCTAACTTTGGGGGGGGGGGGTACCTTTTGGCAGGTTATATTCAATCAAATGAAAGGCATTTGTTAGTCTTATAAGTTAGTTTAGATTGAATGGCCACACTGTTTGATGAACTATTACCTCTCATTATCAAGAGGTCTCTCTTGTTTGAATCTAATCTTTATCAATCTTGATACTATCCATAGCTTTTTTTCTGTGGAAATAAAAGCAAAACCTCTTCCCCAACATAATATATATCTTGGTTCCATCTGAGGTCAACACATCTTTAAAGAATACAGAGCAATTTTTAAAAAAGATTTATTTATTTATTTATTAAATACACAGTATTCTGCCTACATGTGTCCCTTACAGGCCAGAAGAGGGCACCAGATTTCATTACAAGTGGTTGTGAACCACCATGTGGTTGCTGGGAATTGAACTCAGGACCTCTGGAAGAGCAGTCGTGCTCTTAACCACTGAGCCATCTCTCCAGCCCCCAGAGTAATTTAATTCAGCAGTTTTTTCTACTATACAATATCTCTTGGCAACTGTCATTCCTTTCTCATTAGCATTTTAAAAATTCAAAATTAATAAAGCATTGTGTAATCTATCTCTGGGGTTTTTGTTTGTTTGTTTGGTTTGGTTTGGTTTGGTTGTTATTGTTTTGTTTTTTTTCCCCTGAGACAGGGTTTCTCTGTAGCTTTGGAGCCTGTCCTGGACTAGCTCTGTAGATCCACCTGCTTCTGCCTCCTGAGTGTACCACCCCCGCCTGGCTCTGGGGTTCTTTATTACCCCTTTCTGTTTATTAAGCATAGCTTTTTAAAAACGATTTATTTATTTATTATCCATATAGTTTTCTACCAGCATATCTTTTAAAGTGTGATTAGATCTTTCTAAAACTGCTTGTCCTGTATGATTGTGTGGTATAACTGTAATATGCTTTATGTTGTAATATGCAAAAATCTATTTAATTTTACTAGAGACATGTGTTGGAGCATAGTCTTAATTTGTACAGGTATTCCCATGATGACCATTAACTTTTAATAAATTCATAATTACAGAATCAACTTTTTCAGAACTCAAAGTAGTTGCCCATTGAAATCCTGAATATGTATCTATGGTATGGTGCACGTACTTTAATTTTCCAAACTCTGCAAAATGAAACACATTTATTTATGGGCTACTTCCTGCAGATAGTGGAGTTTGATTATACAAACAACAAGCAGGACATTTCCTTATAATTTCCTTGGCTTATTGCCAAGTAATGGGGAAAAAAAAAATCTTTCTTTAAACCTTTGCTATTAACATGGTATTTCTTACAAAATTCTGGGGCTTCTAGCACATTTCCTATCATTAGTTGATCAATTTCATCATTACCTTGTGCTAGAGGGCCTGGTAGACTCATATGGGATCTGATATGTGTTATATACAAGGGATGATTTCTGATTATTTCTTTTTTTAAAAAAAAAACATTATTTTTACTTTATATGAATCAGTGTTTTTGCCTTCATATATGTCCTGTGAGGGTGTCAGATCCCCTGGAACTGGAGTCACAGACAGTTGTGAGCTGCCATGTGGGTGCTGGGAATCAAACCCAGGTCCTCTGCAAAAGCAGTCGGTGTTCTTAACCACTGAGCCATGTCTCCAGCCCACTGATTATTTCTTGTAACTAAATAAATGAGTTATGAATCATCTCAAATAAGCACAGTGATTTCAATATGTAAAACAACCCTCTCTGCATGTCAAGAGTCAGTAGCTATATTAAGAGGTTCTGGAAAGTCTAGTAATACCATGAGAATAACACATAATTCTGACTTTTGAATCAAACCATAAGGTCTTTGAGCCACTTTACTTATTTTTCCTGATTTATAATCTGCCTTTCCTGATTTGTTTGCATCAGTATAGAATGTAGGGGCTCCAGATATTGTTGATTCCTGTACAATGTGAGGAAGGATTCAATTACTTCTTTTTAGAAATTGAAATATCTTCCTTTTGGGATATTTGTTGTTACTCTCTCTCAAGAAATTACCACAAGCTCTTTCCTACTGTTCATTTTCTGACCATAATGAGGAAATTTCAGCATTAGTAAAAGGTATCACAATTTTTGTTGAGTCTATTCTTGTTTTAATTTTCCTTTCATAATTGATTCAGAAACATTTTCTGCGTAAGTTTTTAATATACTACTCTGTTTACCCATTCTTAGATATTATTTTGTCTCTGCATAAGAATTACAGTGGGAGACTGCATACAAGGTAGTGTGACTAGGATACAATCAAGCCCTGGATCCAAGAAATCCACATGTGCATCCTGTCATTTCTTTTCTTCCAAAGCCAATTCTCTCTCAGCCTCAGCTGATAATTTTCTTGGACTATTTCAAGTCCTTATCACCTTGTAAAATTTTAAATAAATTACTTAGTTCTTGAGTAGTTAAACCTAATTGTGGGCTGTAGCTAGTAATAGCTCCCAGTAATTTTTGAAAATCATTAAGAGTTTGTAATTGATCTCTCCTGATTTGTACTTTCTGTGGTTGAATTTTTTGTAAACATGTCCAGTATCCTAGACAATTAATAGAATCTCCTCTTTGCATTTTTTCAGGAGCAATTTATAAACCCTAACAAGGCTAAAATTCTCTTTACTTCATCAAACATTTTATCTAAGCTCTTTGTGTCTGAATCAGCTAGTAAGATATCATCTATATAATGGTAAGTTATAGATTGAGGAAACTGTTTATGAATTATTTTTTAGTGGCTGTTTTACAAAATTTTGACACAATGTAAGGCTGTTTAACATCTCTTGTGGGAGAACTTTCCACTGATGCTTTTTAACAGGCTGAGAATTATTAGTAGTGGGCACTGTGAAGGCAAATTTTCTCTATCCTGTTCTTGTAAAGGTATAATTAAAAAGCAATCTTTTAAATCAATCACTATAATAGATCATCCTTTAGGTAATAAAGAAAGCAGGATAATTCCAGGCTATAAAGGGCCCATTGAGAGGATTACCTTATTAATAGTTCTCAAATCGGTTACCATTCTCCATTTTCCAGATTTCTTTTTAATGGCAAATATAGGAGAATTCCAAGGAATGTTTGATTCTTCAATATGGTGAGCATTTAGCTGCTCCTGTACCATCTGTTCTAATGCCTGTTATTTTCTGATATCAAAGGCCATTGTTCCACCCAGACAGGTTTGTCAGTTAACCATTTTAAAGGTAGGGCTGTTTGAAAGATGAACAGCTGCTGTGCCCTACTTATGTACAACGTGAATGGTTGTTGATTGTTCTTGATAATACCTTTTAATATTTCTCTCAGAACATTCTTTATTTTATGGTTTGTTTCTGAGATTGGAGGAATGTTAATCTTCGTTTTTCTTTGCTGTAAAAATCATAACTCTGGGGTTGAGGATTTAGCTAAGTGGTAGAACGCTTGCCTAGCAAGCGCAAGGCCCTGGGTTCAATCCTCAGGTTAAAAAAAAAAAAAAGAAGAAGAAGAAAAAAGAAAAAGAAAAAGAAAAAAGAAAAAAATCATGACCCCATAAATTCATTTTTTTATTAGTCACATATGGCTTTATTCTCCCTGCCAGTCCCTCTGACCCTATGTGTTTTATTCACCATGTACTTTATTTTACCTGAGATAAAGTCCCAGTCTCTAGCAATTGAATATTTACTTCCTGAAAAGGCCAATCTGGATGCCAAGGTTTTGGTGAAATTATTGTTATAGCCGTGTCTGTGTCTAGTAAACCTATAATTACAATGACATTTATTCATATTTTTAGCTTTGGTCTTTGATCACTTATAGAAGTTTGCCAAAATACTTGTTGTACAGTCTTTCCTTAAAATTTTGTTTTATCTACTAAAGGTGTTCTATCATCCAGAGCAGTATGTTTTTTAACAACAGGTATTAAGTCTTTTAATTGCTCTGTTGAGGAGTTTCCCAATGCTGACAGGGAAGACTGAACCAATTTTGACATTGGGGCCTGTGAGAGGCCTCTTAAGGCATTTCATGATGGCAAAGGGTTACCTTGCCTGTCCGTTGTTGATCTGCATTCATTAGTCCAATGTTGACCTTTGCCCCACCTTCTCCATTTTCCAGAAGGCTGAGGCCTTCTGTTTGGATTATCTCTAGAAAAAACATTGTTTTGAAGAACACCTTGCCTACAATCCCTTTTCAGATGACCTTGTTTACCACAATTAAAACATCTAACCTTTTGATTTTTCTTAAAATTTTTAGAAATCACTTCTATCCAAGTATCATTATAAATGGGAGGTCCAATATCAGCTGTATTTGGAATCTATTCATCTATGAATGCTGATCTTCCCTTTAAAAGCCTAATCACCCTTTTGCTTCTGAATTAGCATTTTCAAAAGCCATATATTCAATTAATATTTGTTTAACTTTCTGATCTGATAGCATACTATTTATAGCTGAAGTCAATCTTCATTTAAAAAAAATCAGTGAAGAATTCTTTTGGGCCTTGTATAATTTTAATAAATGACTCAGCCTTCTTTCCTGATTTTTTTGTTTGTTTGTTTGTTTTTCAAGACAGGGTTTCTCTGTAGCTTCGGAGCCAGTCCTGGACTAGCTCTGTAGACCAGGCTGGCCTGGAACTCACAGAGATCCACCTGCCTCTGTCTCCTGAGTGCTGGGATTACAGGCATGTGCCACACTGCCTGGCTCTTTTTTTTTTTTAAGATTTTATTTATTTATTATGTATACAGTGTTCTGTCTGCATGTATGCCTGCAGGCCAGAAGAGGGAACCAAATCTCATTGTAGATGGTTTAAAGCTACCATGTGGTTGCTGGGAATTGAACTCAGGACCTCTGGAAGAACAGCCAGTGCTCTTAACCTCTGAGCCATCTCTCCATTCCCTCTTTCCTGATTCTTGAACCCTGTCCCAGGCATTCAAAGCTGCTATATGACATAGTGCCAAGGTGTGATCATCAAATCTAAACTGTCTTTGCAAATCAGCATACTGGTCTTCACTGAGAAGCTGGTCTTAGGAAATTTTCATACCTCTCACCCTATATTTTGTTGTTCTATGACCCTTGCTTCCTCTCTTCACCATCTTCTCCATTGTAACTGAGGATCAGCTTCCAATATTGCTGTAGCTAATCTCTCCAGACTTGTGAAATAATTCTGTTTCGAGTTGCCCATGAATTTAACATCTCTTTCACAAAAGGTAAAAGATGCATAGGAAATTATTGCTTCCTTAAATCTCTTCAAATCTAACATTTCTACACAATTCCAGTTAACTTCTGCATAGCCTTGGGGGTGCCTATCATCTGGTGGTCATTCTTGTATTGTAACTGGATAAATTAAGGTTGGTTTTCTAATAACTTAGGCTTCTCTTCAGTTTTATAATGTGATAGTGTGGTAGGTTCTGCTCTAAACTGCTCTGTGTGTGAATATTTTCCTTAGTTTCATTAAGTCTAAGGATTGTATCTTATCAGTCAACTTTTCATATTCAGCACCAATATAAAACCACTTCTTTAAGGATAAAACATGAATTACCAAACTGATAATTATAATCAACATTATGTCAATCCCAGCTAAGTTGCTTATCCCTTCATTTAATTTTCCCCATTTTCAAAACTTCTATTGTGGAATCATATAGAGTCCTAACTCCCTGCATCTTAATATTGTTCCCCATTCTTAACATGGGAAAGACATTTTTTTCAAATAAAACCTAATTCCCCTCTTAAGAATTCCTGAGTGTCTCACCAGATCTGAGTCACCTGAAAAGTGAATGTAGGAAGAAAGGTAGGAGAAGCCCAAGTGGCTAGGATGCAGGGTGGGAGGGCACCAGACACCTGAATGACAGAGCCAGCGGTCACTGCCGGCTTTGGTGGCTGCAAAGCCAGTGCATGGCTGCAGATGCAGCATTTTGGGCCAGGGTTTGTAGTCTAGGGTGTGGCTGTTGCAGGAAAGCCACAGTGGAAAATCCCCTGGTAGGAAAAGCCAGTGTTCCACAGCGGTGCAGAGAAGTGGTGACTTTAGAACTCACTGCCTGATTTCACCACATGTTGGACAACAGATGAAGCAGTTACTTATATTGTTCTACTACTACTACTACTACTATTATTATTATTTGTTTTTTTCGAGACAGGGTTTCTCTGTGTAGTTTTGGTGCCTGTCCTGGATCTCACTCTGTAGACCAGGCTGGCCTCAAACTCAGAGATTGACCTGGCTCTGCTTCCTGAGTGCTAGGATTAAAGGTGTGTGCTACCACTGCCTGGCATATTGTTTTATTTATTATTAAATAAAATCGGGAGTCAAATATTGACGTTAAAACATGATGATACAAAGAGGGATGGAGCAATGATCAGCTGACCCAGCATCTCCACACTTCCAGATCAAAAAGGCCCATGAATTTTTCTAAGCTCCTCCCTATTCCTTCCTGTGTCTCTCTCTGTCCTAATCTGGGTATGCCAAAAACTCCATGGTTAATTCTGGACAACTGAATGTTGACTCCACCCTGTGATTCAAGGTTTAACTTTATTGTCAGTCTCAGGATTGTCAGAGTGCATGAAAATATCCCACAACACTGACCAAAAGCAAAGGGGAGGAATAGGGTTGTTTAGAGAATTGTCCATTAGCAAAGGAAGCCACAGCAGGAACCTGGAGACAGGAAGTGGAGCACAGACCATGGAGGAATGCTGTTTACTGGCTGGCTCTCACATCTCAGCTTTCTTAGACATCTCAGGCCCACTTTCTAGGGATGGTGCCGCCCACAGTGCACTAGGCCCTCCTACATCAGTCAGTCAAGACAATTCCTCACAGAATGAACACAGTCCAACCTGATGGAGGCATTCTTGAATTCAGGCTCTCTCTTCCAGGTGACTCTTGGTTGTATCAAATTAATAATAAAAACTAAGCAGGACTCAGAGGAAGCAAAAGATCTCTGTTTTTGTTTGTTTGTTTTTCAAGACAGGGTTTCTTTGTGTAGCTTTGCACCTTTCCTGGATCTCGCTCGGTAGACCAGGCTGGCCTCGAACTCATGAAGATCCGCCTGCTTCTGCCTCCCGAGTGCTGGAATTAAAGGCGTGCGCCACCACAGTCAGGCGCAAAAGATCTTTGTAATGGCACATTGATGACAGGCATTGTGGAGGACATTTACACACACACACACACACACACACACACACACACACACACACACCACACCGCACTGTACACACATACATACACACACACAACATACCAAATACACACGCATACACACCACACACACATATGTACACTATACACACATATACACTACATACACATACCATACACCCCACTGCATGTATGTATATATACACACACCACACACACACATACTACTCACACATACCACACACCACATACATATACACCACACAAACACACCACATACACACACCACACATATCACATCGTACACATACATAAACACACACACCACATACATACCACATATACACCACACACATACCACATACATATATCACATTCACATTGTACACATATACATACACATGCATAACCACACACTCACATACATAAGACACTACACACATATACACACACACCACATACACCACACATACATGCTTACATATATATCACACACACATACATATCACACAAACACAGACCACACACATACCACACACACCACACTGTATGCACATACATACACATACCACACACATACACACACACATATGCATAGAATGCACACACAAAAGAAATAAATGAGAATAAAGAGGTGTTGTCTAAGGAGACCGATGGAATCAAGTAGATTAAACTCACACAATGTAGACACGTATGGAAACATCACACAGCTCAACCAATACTTACAACTTTAATATTGTCATGTATCAATTTAAAACAGGCTTTAATTAAGAAATGTCTTCCTTTGTTTGTCACCCACCTTGGTGTCTTTTGGATAAGGGGTTTGGGATGCACCAGCTTAAGGCAGTTTGGGACCAGTGAGACCTGCACAGATTCTGGGGTTTCTGACAGCCGAGTGTCCTCGTACTCTCCACTGGACATTTTCACAAATGACAATGTGTTAAATTTGAATTTCACAATCACAGTATCAGGAGCCACAGGAAGTGGCTTCTGGGTAAAGCCACGGTGGATGGTAGAGTGGGGATGGAGAGAGACCTTGGCTTCCCAACTGCTTTCTCAAACTTCCAGACCCACCAGCCTTGGTCCTGGCCTTCCAGTTAACTCTGCAGCTGAAACCAGCCTGAGCTGTTTTCCTGTGCACACCCCAGTGTATCCCAGGCAACCAACCTCAGAGAATTCTACTTGGGGGTAGAATCAAGATCCCCCAGGGCACCGGACAGTGGTGGCGCACACCTTTAATCCCAGCACTCAGGAGGCAGAGGCAGGTGGATCTCTGTGAGTTCAAGGCTAGTGTGGTCCACAGAGCGAGATCTAGGACAGCCAGGGCTACATGCAGAGAAACCCTGTCTCAAAAAACAAGAGAGAGAGAGAGAGAGAGAGGGAAGGAGGGAGATTTATTCCCTGGGGATTACATCACAGGGATCTTTCTAAGTTCTTTGCAAGCTTGGTTCTAGAACATTCTCCATGTACACAAAGTTCATTCTGGAAACAATCTTATCATTCTAGAAAGTTCCTTTTCAATTCTTGTTATCCACCCACAGAAAAGTACTGTGAAAGCACCAGAGAATTCTGGTCCTCTGGTGGCTGCTCCAGCAGCAGACACCAGCCATCCCAGCTGTATCTCCACCACAAGCTGCAGTGAAACCTGTTTGCTGTGCCCAGCTGTGTCACCTGTAACTTACCTGGTGCTGCTGCCAAGGCCCACAGGAAAGACCAATGGGAACAGGCCAGGGAGCAGATCAACTCGGAACATATTCTAAGATCGTGTGTGTGTGTGTGTGTGTGTGTGTGTGTGTGTGTGTGTGTGTGTCACAGGGTCTCTTTTATCTCAGGCTGGCTTTGAACTGTAGCAAGGATGACTAGGTACTTCTGATCCTCCTGCCTCCACATCCCTGGTGCTGGGATCACGGATGTACACTGCCACTTTGGCTTTAGACAGAGTTGGGGCTCGAACCATGGCCTTCATGCATCCTCGGCAAGCACTCTACCAACTGCACCTCAACCCTGGCCGCAGATTCTTCTAAGTTCCTAAGCAGCACCCCACAAAGGGATTGTGCTTTAGGCAGCTACGTGGCACCACCCATATCACCACCAAGGACCACAAGACCCACTGGCAGATAAGAATTAGCAAATGGGCAAAAACAGCCTGGTGCTGTCGGGGTCACTGGACTCCTGGCTGCTGCCATCCCTGTAGACCCTTGGAAGCCACCTCTCCCTCTGAGCCTCAGCCACCTCATCTTTCAAAGGAGGATCACACCAGCTTCTCAGGGAGGACATGAACTTGAGCGGTAGTGTTTCAACTAGTTGAGGTGGACCCATGAGATAATTTTATTTTTGTAGTAACTGGCACCCAATATTCTCTGTTGAAACCTCTGCTTTCCCTCTGGGCAGAAGTAAAAATAGTAGGAGTTGAGGTGGTGGACGCAGGCATGGAGGGCACAGCCAGCTTTGCACAGCCCTTCTGTACTCACAGACTCCTCCATGATCTCAGGAGGAAAGATTCAGTATCTGTCTGCAGTTCATGACTGTGTCCCAAGACAGACCGTGCCCCAAGACAGACTGCGCCCCAAGACACTGTGCCCTGAGACAGGCTGTGCCCCAAGACACTGTGCCCCAAGACAGGCTGTGCCCCAAGACACTGTACCCCAAGAAGACTGTGCCCCAAGATAGCCTGTGCCCCAAGACAAGCTGGACCTCACGACAAGCAACCTTGAAGGAATGAGCTTCCGTCCACCTCCCTCAGATCCCACAACCTGCCAGGTTCTCCAAACCCAAATGTCAAGTTTTAAAACTTTAGAAGGGCTAGAGAGATGGTTCAGCCAGTGCTTCTTGCCTCGGCAGCACATACACTAACATTGGAATGATACGGAGAAGATTAGCATGGCTCCTGTGCAAGGATGACGTGCAAATTCCTGAAGCATTCCATATTAAAACAGAGAGAGAGAGAGAGAGAGAGAGAGAGAGAGAGAGAGAGAGAGAGAACTCAGTGGTTTAGAGTGATGTGATGCCTGTGTTCTAGAGACCTGAGTTCGGTTCCCAGCACCCACATTGGCCAACTCCCAACCACCTGTAACTCCAGCTCCAGGGTATCTGATGCCCTCTTCTGGCTTCTGTAGGCACGCACGCACGCACGCACGCATGCACGCACGCACGCACGCACATGCCATTCAGACCACACATATTGTTTACATTAGCATGTTCAGTTTGTAGAAACTCTCCAAATTGTATATTTAATATATGTGTGATGTTTTTCTATCATTGTCTGTGTATAGACACTTTACTGTGTATGTTCTTTAATTCAAGAAATAATTTCCAGGACTGGGGATATTGCTCAGTGTCTGCCTCTCACATAAAAGCATGTGCCTAGAATCCCGGTGTTCCTGCAAGCAAGAGGGAGTGAGAAACAGGACAATCTCTAGGCGTTTGTGAGCCAGCTAGCCCAGCTGATGCAAAAGCATAGAGACTCTGTGTCAAAGAAGGTGACAGGCTGTAGCTGGAGACCTTCTCTCCAGCCCCCACCAAGCCCTGTCAGTCCTACAGCCCACTGCTAAAATAAACACACAGATGCTTATATTATTTAAACTGCTTGGCCATTAGCTCAGGCCTACCATTGTCTAGCTCTTACTCTTATATTCAGCCCATTTCTATTAATCTATACTTTGCCACATGGCTTGGGGCTTACCAGTGCCTTACACCTTCCTTGTCATGGCGGCGGCTGGCAGCGTCTCTCTCAGCCTTTCTCTTCCCAGAATTCTCTTCTCTGCTTGTCCCGCCTATACTTCCTGCCTGGCTACTGGCCAGTGTTTTATTTATTAACCAATCAGAGCAACACATTTGATATACAGAACATCCCACAGCAACAGGCAAGGACTGACACTTGAAGGTTGTCCTCTGACCTTCCCCATTCATACATACATACATACATACATACATACATACTCATCACACATACATACATACTCATCACACATCACACACCTACACAAGCAGGAGGATTTCAAGTTTGAAGCCATCTTGGGCTGCCTTGGATGTCCAGGCCTGCCTCAGCTTTAGGACCAGACCATGTGTCAAGAGAGAAAATAAAATTATTTGCATCTGATCATCATATTTCACATTATTTTTTTGTTGAAAAGAACTCAGGTTGGGGATTTAGCTCAGCGGTAGAGCACTTGCCTAGCAAGAGCAAGGCCCTGGGTTCGATCCTCAGCTCAAAAACAAAACAAACAAACAACAAAAAGAAAAGAACTCAAGAGTCTCAAACCTGGTTCCAAGCCTGTATGCATGCTGCCCAGGTCCCTCTTCTCCAGTACAGCTGGACTTCGGGGAGCGGAGGCAGCATACACTCTCTCTTCACTTACTTGGAGCTACGGGAGAGGGAGGAGGCTGACATTCTGCTTAATGACTTCTCCATGGGGCCTGCAGGGAGGTGGCTGGCCCTGGTGCCCTTTGAGCTTAGCCTGGGTAACTCCAGGGACCCTTAACTTCATCTTACTGCTTTGTAAAGGACCTAGCCCAAAGCAGTTATCATGGAATCCAGAATAGGAATCTAAAACTTTGTTTAGGTCCAGAACTAGATGTCGCTATTTCAGAGGTGCCAAGAGTATTTGGGTTCTGAATTCAAAAGAAGACATTTTCATTCGATGACTTAGTTGGGAAAAGTGAATCTGCATTTTCTGTCTTCTACTGAGGTCTTTGGAGCTGCAGCCTCTGAAACAGGATTGGATGGGAGCACCCTGCCAGAGGCCCCAGTGGTGGTGGTGGGAGATACTGAGGCAAGATGGGGACATCCTAAGTAGCCTCTCATTGGTCAAATGAATCGGTGCCTCTAGGAGACTGCCCTGGTCATCTGTCTGCCTTTAAAGGAGGTTAGTGAGCTGGTGACATACCCTCCCATGTCATGCTATCTATGGGGTGCTCCTGAAGGCTGAGCCCTGCTCTCCTGACAGGGCCCTGGGGAAAGGAACAGGACTCAGGGTCCTGAGCAAGTGCCCAGACACAGAGCTACTGGGAGATTCGGGAGGGGGAGAGGGGGAAGGTAGCTGCAGGGTCGGTGGCCACCTGGCCCGCACAGCTCACTCTGCAGGGAAGCTAAGCTCCAAGTTGTGGGAGCTGCTGTCAACTCAACATAGCCAAAAGTCTCTGTCATTATTTTCCTAAAGACCAGGTCTCACATAGTCTAGGCTGGCCTCCAGCTCAATATGTAGCCAAGGATGACCCTGAGTTTCTGATCTTGAGCCTATCTCCCTCGGGCTTGGATTACAGGCATGCCCCACCAGGCCTGACTCACGTGGTGCCGGGGGCTGGGCTCAGTGCTTTCCCACATGCTAGACGAAACCTCTGCCAACCACACCACATCCTCAGCCCCAAAGCATTCCTGAGAAGGGTAGAGGGAAGCTGGGAGTGAATCAGCCACAGCTCAGAGCAAGAACAGACAAGTGACAGCAGAGCTCAGGGACAACACATCCAGACTTCTCAGAAATGTCTGTGGGGAGAGGACTTGTTTTTCAGTCCTGTCCAAAGGTGGAGACTGGACCACACAGCGTGGCTGGTGAGGAGAGGGCACCAGCCTCTGATGCCTGACAGAGACAGAGAGCTGGAGAATGGTAGATGATCCCACAAAGGGAATAATCACAGGGTTGGAGAGGCACTCAGGACAGATGAGGAAACAGGGGGCCAGGAAAATAGTGGACAAGGTGATGGGGGGCAAATGCCTGTCATCTCAGCACTTGGAAATCTGAGGCAGGAGGATTGCCTCAAGTTCAAGGCTACTCTGGGTTTCATGGGAGACCCTGTGTCAGAATATGCTCACCAAGCTAGCAGCATGGATCGTCAGCAGTGGAGAGTACACCAGGTGTTTCAAGCTGTTACCATAAGACATGTGTCACACAGAAATCAGAAAGAAATTAAGAAAATTTAAAAAGCCGGGCCTCAAAAGCTGGATGCTCATCCATGGTTCTCGAACCTCCTTCCAAATTCCTTGCTTCCTTTTCCCAAGATGCCCTGGGTCAGAGAGGGATCTGGGCTGAGGAGGGCAGGGGAAGGGGGATTCCAAAATGATTGGAAACTGGGAATGGAGTTGACCTCATTTCCCTGGGCAGGAACTATCTTGTCCTGGATGACACAGGAGGGTGGTGGGGGAGGAGACCCGCTGTGTTCAGGAACTCATTCAACTGGATTTAGATGATTCATTTCTTATATTCATTCAACAAGCGCTCGGCAGATGCCTCCTCTCACCCAGATCCTACCTGAGCCCTTGAGCTCTATGCCCACAGAGTCAATGCCTTCCAACAAGGCTGAGTCTCACTTCCAAGAGGAGGGTCATGGGAACAACTGAGTTTCCCATGAAGGTTGGAGTTCTGTTTTTAGGCCTCTGTACCCAGATCTCCTGAAATGAAGAAGTCAGGAGTGACAAGGGAGATTCTGACTTAGAAGTGTGTGGGGACAGGGTGACTTGGGTTCTTTCCAAATGAGTGTTCTTAACTTCCAGAGCTCGGGGTACTGGGGTAAGATGGAAGGCCTGGAGGGAGCTAGAAACCAAAGACAGATGTCACAGGTGTTGGGCCTCAGTGGATGAGAGCTTGATCACCACATACACACCTGTAATCCCAAAGACTCAGGTAAAGTCACAGGTCACTATCATGTTAGCAGCCACAAGTAACCAAAGAGCCAGCCCCACGCTGCAGACGGTGGGAAGGGGTTGTGGTCTCTGCCAACAGGACATACCTAGATGTTCTTCTCCCTACAGGTGCTTCCTCTCCCTCTCACGGCAGCTGGTGACACCCCCATTCCTCCTGCGTGCCTCTTTTACAAGAGGGATAGCATTCCCAAGAAAGCCTTCAGCAGACCGTGCCTCCCACCCCCACACCAGCATTGCCCAACACATCCAGGCCCTGAAGCCAAGAAGCCCTGGAAGGAGTCCACCTCCCTTCTTCAACACGCTGGGCGAGAAGGGGGAAGGGAGCTGTGAGGATGGAGGGAGCCCATGGCGGGAGGCAGGGGGAGCCTGTTCCAAGCCCAGCTGCCCCCTGAATTCCAGCTTCTCCTTTAGTCCCTAATTCCAGGGCTGCAGGACTTTAAGACCTAGCTGCAGTTAGGGTCTTTCCGAAGCTGCTCAGAATCTCGGGGGAGGAGGGATAGATGTTTTTATTGGTTATTTGACAAGCACCGTGCACCACAGCATTTCGACCTTCCCAGGGTGCTGCACCCATCCCCAGTACCACATGGAGCAGGCCACTTGGCTCTGGAAGTGGGACCTAGCCCTTTCTCTGGGACAGCCACCATCCAACGTGACTGCAGTGAGAGATTGGCGAGGGTTTCATTACCGACTAGGGTCCCAACTGACAGAGCCTATGCAAAGTCCATTGTCTGTTTCTTCTGTTTATGTGTATGAGTGTTTTGCTGACATGTATAGTCTGTGCAATATGTGTGTATCTGGTACCCATGGAGGCCAGAAGAGGGCATCAGATCCCCTGGAACTGGAGTTAGGGACTACTGTGAGCCACCACAGGGGGTATGTGGAATGGAACCCAGGTTCTTGGCAAGAGCAGCCAGTGTTCTTGACCACTGAGCCAGCTCCCTGGCTGCAGTAGAGTTTACTGTAACAATGAGGATGTGCTTGGAAGCCATGGGGTGAGAGGAACTAGGCACAGCAGCTGCATATGTGTCCTTTAGACATCTCTCTTATATAACCAGCTGTGTGGTCGGTATGAGACCAAGGCAGGACCTTCTATCTCATCCTCTTCCATCCTTCCACTCAGCTCTAGTCTGCATAGTTCAAACTCATGCCTGGTATATTACATTCCAAGCAGTAAAATGGAGAGAAGGTAAAGAAAAGATTCCAGAGCCCAGCGGTGTTGGGGCACACTTTTAATGCCAGCACTAGGGAGGCAGAGGCAGGCAGATCTCTATGAGTTCAAGGCCAGCCTGGTCTACAGAGTGAGCTCCAGGACAACTAGGGCTACACAAAGAAACTCTGAAGCAAAAACAAACAAGCAAACAAACAAACAAAAATGATCAAGTGTCACCCACACCATGCCCACCCACCTTTGTGATTTAAAAGCACATGAAGTCCACTCACAGCCTTTGTACGGAGGTAGCATATTTAATTTCAAAGGATGCTAGGAACGTAGTCCTTAACTGGATGGGCTAGTGTCTAGCTTCAAACCCATTTGTATGGAAAAAAAGAGAATTGATATTGGATCCAATTAGGATCTGACACAACAGCTCAGATGAACCCATGGCTACAAATACAACTGTTTGCAGCTGTCAGGGTAACAGATGGGACACACAAGGTAGAAAGGGGCCACACAATAAAACTGTCCACAGTTTCATCCACAAGGCCACAAGCCACTTGTAGTGCCATGTTAAGTGTTTCCTGCACACCCTCCTGATGGTCTCACATTCTGATGGTAAGCTGCTTGTCTGTGGCAGCCGGCCTGTGTCCCCGAATGGAGGCTGCTCTAAGCACCCCTCCCTCTCTGCCACCCCTCACCCCAATTAAACAAAAGATCCTACCCCACTCACTAAGAGCTCACTAAGGTTCAGGGGTTAAGGGTACTGACTGTTCTTCCAGAGGACCCAGGTTCAAATCCCAGCACCCATATGGCAGCTAACAACTGCCTGTAACTCCAGTTCCAAGGGATCTGACTCCCTCACACAGACATACATTTGGGCAAAATATAAAATACAAATAAATAATTTTTTTTAAAAAAAGAGTCTGGCTTCCTGGCCTACCCCAGGCCAGGGGCAGCAGGGACATCCAATAGCCAAAGCCCTTGACACAAAGCTTCCTCACAGTTGGGGGGTGGTGGTGGGGAGTGGAGGGGAGCTTTCTGGATAGCTAAAAATGCATTTCCCAAGTCTGGGTCCCTCTACCTTTACCTATCCCAAAAGGGAGTCCTCTCTGTGGCCTCTTCCCATTGCAAAGGAGCCCAAGTTCTGGTCAGTGGGAATCTCAGAGGCCATTTCCATCTCCAATTGCAGAACTTGAATCTGGGCATTGTGACACCCACCTGTGATTCCAACACCAAAGAGGCTGAAACAGGAAGGATCAACAGGAGTTCAAGGTCAGCCTGAGCTCTAGGGGAGACACTGTCTCTCTGAGCAGATGACTCAGCATGAGACCTGAGTTTGATCCCCAGAACTCAGAGATGAAGGAGAGATCCAGGCTGAGTGGCATGCATCTGTAATTCCAATGCTGGGGATACAGAGTCAGGCAATCCCTGGGCCTTGCTCACCAGCCAGCCCTGACACCTTGGTGAGTTCCAGATCAGTGAGAAGCCCTGACTCCAAAACAAGGTCAACAGCATCTGAGGAATGACACCCAACACATGCACACACCTACACATGTATACACACACATAAGAACAAGGGTCCGGCCAGGCCATCCCCTCACCAATGTGCAACCAAAGACAAGTCTCCAGAACACCCCTGGCCTCAGCTTCATCCCCCCCAGGTCACTGCAGAGATCTGGAGAGTGCTCACTTAGCACTGAAGCTGGCTGGAGGTTTATACCCAGTGCATGCAGCAATTCCATTAATAATCCCTATTATTGGGCCAACAAGATGGCTCAGTGGGTAAAGGCACATGCTGCCAAGCTTGATGACCCAAGTTCAATTCCCAGGATCCACAAGGCAGGAGAGAACTGACTCCTCCAAGTTACCCTGTTTTAGGACAGGCCGTCGTTGGTCTCTCTCAGAATGACAGGGCAAGACTATACATTATTTTCAAAGAAACTGCTCTAACAATAATGAAATGCTGCCCCACCCCCCACCCCCAGCCTCGTGTGTTGGAATACTTGGTTCCTAGCTGGTAGCATTATTTGGGTGTTGTGGGACCTTTGGGAGGTATGGTCTGGCTGGTGAACATCAGATCTCTTGGAATGAGCACTGTGGGTTATAGCCTGACCCTGGTTTGGGTCCTGTCTCTGCTTCCTGACCTGCCAGGATGTGAGAAACTGCATCCCCAAGCACCCACTGGCCAGGGGATGCTGCCGCTCCCACTATGATGGACTGTATTGTTTTCTTCCTTGGTATCACGTGCTAAAAAAAAACAAAAACAAAAAACAAGTAAACAAAAACAACAACAAGACTCCTCTTGTCCCTTCAATTGCTTCTGCCAGGTCTCTGGTCAGAGGCAAAAGAAGAATCGCTAAGACCACATCGTTCAAGAACGTGACTTTTAGATCACCCTAGAAGACCAGATATTTGAAGAGGGCTGGGGATATATAGCTCAGCGATACAGCTCTTGTCTAATATGCACAAGGCTCTGGGTTCAATTCCCCAACACTGAAAAGAAAAAAACAAGAAGTAGAAAGTGATTTATAATTTCAAGATAATGAAAGTACAACCAACCAAGGCTGGGGGGCGGGGGCCAGGGCTGTGCAGTTGTTCCAGATGTGCATACACACACCAAGCCAGCCCCACTTGCTCTCAGCAGCAGGATGACGCTCCAGAGATGTAAGTTCCAGCACACATTAGGAAGTTTCTAGAGCTAGCTGGTAAGCTGCACTTTTGATATTATAAGAACCGAATTTACGAAGACCTTGCTGCTAACCTGAGAGGGTAGAGCACTCGACGCTCCGGTTCACCTAAGTAGTGCCTCCCTGCCTTACGTAAGAGAAAATTGAGGGTGGGAGAGATGAGGAACTGGCTTGCCCAAGAGCATACTTGCCCAAGGCCTCCCTCCAGGTTCCATGATCCAAACCCAGAACCACCGCCTGCAACAACAGTGCCCTGACTCTGTCAGGGAGGGTGGAGAAGTGCCCTGGCCTCTAGCAACCCTCTGGGACTCCACCTTTGCTGAAAGCGGGCGGCCAAACCTCATTTCCATCTCTGGGTTCCACTTCCCTCCTCGAACCACGCCCCCATGCCGCTCTGCAGCCTTTCTCAGCATACACGTGACTCCCCCAGTTCCCCTAAATGCCTCCTCCTCCCGTCTCTTCTTACGAGACGGCCTGCTTGGGATTATATTTGTGTTTATTTATAATGGCTTGGAATCAAGTCTGAAATGTTTTCCGGGGGCAGAGAGGTGGGAGAGTCTCTTTAAGGCTTTGAAGAGCCCAGAAAGAATGTGAGTGGGGCGGAGCTTCGGGTGGGGCCGCCTCCCTTCCTGAAATGGTGCAGAACTCCATTGAACAGAGAACTTCAGAACTAGAAGTTCAAGTCCTGTGCAACTGTGGGCTAGTTGCCTAATTCTTCAGTGCTGTATTTCAAATTGGATATTGGATTCCGAATAGTATAGACTTTCATAGTGTTAAGTTTTAATTTTTTTTTTTTTTTTTTTTTTTTTTGAGGCAGGGTCTCATGTAGCTCAGAATGGACTTGAACCCTCTATATGGCCAAGGATGACACTGATCCTCTGGACCTTCCGCCTCCACCCGCTAGTGCTAGGATTACAGGCGTATGCCACTACGCCTGGTCTTTAAAGTAGTAGATGTCACTATGATTGGCATTCTGTGGGCCACTTGTGCTATTTTTAGAGCTCATGGGAATTCCTGGGGAGATTGTACAACATCCTGGAGGAGGGCATGGACTCTGACGTTAGACGTCCACACTCGAAGCCTGTTTTAGCCTTGCTGGCTGAATGGGCTCGGTTAAGTCATTGGCCCCTGTGAGCCTGGGTTCTTTCATCTGCCAAGTTCTCCTCTGGACAGAGATTGGCTTAGGATGACACATGTCCCTCCCTCCATGGGACTTAGGAGACTATAGACTAGGATATGTGCTGGGAGAGAGGGTTGCTGGGCCATCCCAGGCCATCCCAGGACAGCTGACCCAGGACCAAAGCCAGCACAGAACAAGCAGAGACAGGGGCTGAGGATACAGAGTCAGAATGACGTTATCTGAGGACTAAGATCACACTGTGCCTGAAGCAAGCAGCTTTTAGACTTCCCATTTTCATGAACCAAAAACTTCCCATTTTGCAAAAGCCACTTTCGGTTGGGTTTTCTCATAGGAAATTATCTAGGCCAACACCAAGAGGTTAAGAAACTTGGTCCAGACCGGGCAGCAGTGGTGCACGCCTTTAACCCCAGCACTCGGGAGGCAGAGGCAGGCGGATCTCGGAGTTCGAGGCCAGCCTGGGCTACAGAGCGAGATCCAGGAAAGGCGCAAAGCTACAGAGAGAAACCCTGTCTTGAAAAACAAAACAAAACAAACAAACAAACAAAGAGACTTGGTCTGGGCACACCGGCTGTGAGAGGGACTCTGGGCTTGGAAACTCTAGTGTGACAGCCACATGCTCTCTGTTGGCACTGGGATGTGCACCACTGTTCCTTTTACTCTCTCTGAGCAGCAACTGTCTACACCTGAGAAAGTCAAACAGTTCCACGGACTTAAAGGGACTTTGGAGTTCCACTGATGCCTGGGCAGCTTCAGGCTGGAGTCCAGGCCTTCCACTGCCAGCACTCTGACTTCCCCCACTGGTAACTCCATCTCAGGGATCAGCCTTGAGGCTCAAAGAGGCAGGGTCATACCCTTCCTGCCTGTGGGGTCCCAGCACTGGGTAGTTGTGCTGGACCTTCCAAAGGACTCAGTCTATGAGAGGCAAAGAAGCCCTTGTCATTCTGATTTCTAGAACCTTCCAAGGGCTGGTGGGGGTTTGGGGAGAATGACTTGCACACTTCCAGCTCAAGGAGGATGGTGTTGGGCAACGCATCTCAGCTCCACTTATTCACAAAGTTTACAGTTAGTGGCCAAGGGATGATGGCAAACACATCAAGTCATGGCAGGTAGTGAAGGGGTGGGGGTGGGGTGGGAGCTGTGGGGGAGGAGTAGCCCCTCCCCCCAGATAAGGTGGCTTCAGAGCTCTACCGTTATTTGGATTCTGAGCTCTGAAATGCGTTACCAGTAGGCCGATGCCACCTACTGTCCAGGCCACTTGCTGACCACCTCAGTCAGGGGTCAGCAACAGCCACAGGCTTCAGAAACAGCTGTCCTCTACCCACGAGAGTCCCGGGATGATTAAAAAGTTGACTGGTCACTGACTTGTGGTGCTGATGTCTCTCCTTAGTGGGATCTGTGAAGAGAAAGCCAAGACCCTGAATGAGAACATTGGAGTACTTCACAGACTTGCCTGATCAGAAAGGGCATTAGCCATGGTGACACAGGCCACCTTGTTTACTTTCTAATCAGCCACCATCATCACTAGGTTGGCAGGGCCGGCTTTGTCCACAGGACTTCGGGGAAAGCTGACACTTAGGGTCATTGAAGTCTCTCTTCCCAGCAAATGTCAGATGCCTGGGATGTGGGAACAAAGACGTTCCGCCCTGATGAACAGGACTGCCAGGAGAGAAGCCAGCAAATAGGTACAGCAGAAGAGGACAGGGGCTGCAGTCAGGAGAACTGCTCGGGGAGGTGACACTCAGCTTGAGACCTGAAGGGAGAAAAGATACACAGAGGGGCCTGGTCAAGACTGGATGGCACAAAGGTCCTGTGGTGGAAACCAGCCAGGTGGACTGGGAAGGGACCCAGAATGGAGGGAAGCAGGCAATGGAGAGAGAGGGTAGGGGGGCAGATAGGACAGGTCACCACAGTCACCGGCACAAGATCAGAGATGGATCATTATTCTTTTTTCATTTTCATTTATATTTGGTTTTTTGAGACAGGATTTCTCTGTGTAACAGCCCTGGCTGTCCTGGATCTTGCTTTGAAGGCCAGGCTAGCCTTGAAATCACGGAGATCTGCCTGCCTCTGCCTCCTGAGTGCTGGGATTAATGGCATGCGCCACCACTGCCCAGCTATTCTTTTTTTTAAATACACACATTAGTTTAAGTGTGTGTGTGTGTGTGTGTGTGTGTGTGTGTGTGTGTGTGTGTGCTTGTGCCTGAAGAGGCATTGGATCCTCCAGAACTGGAATTACAGGCAGTTGTGAGCCACTATGTGGTGTCTGGGAACTGAATGGGGTTCTGCTGTTAGAGCAATAAGTGCTTTTAATCACAAAACCATCTCTCCAGCTCTGGACCAGGCTTTTTTTCTAAGTAGAACGAGAAATCCTCACAGTGTTTTAATCAGGAAGGCATGACCATCTCTGGTGCTGCTCTGTGGAGAGTGGATGTGAGACACACTGGGACTCAGCCTTTTCTCCAGAGTTAGGATTTCTCAGAGGGTTTCATCTTCTGCCACTTCAGTGGGTTAAGTGGGGCCCCTAAGAAGTCACATCACCAGTGTGACCTTATTTGGGAAAATAGTTTTGCATGTCATTGACTTAGGAGCCTCGGGAGGAGATCTGGATCACTGGACCCAGAACATCAGCCTGGGACACAATGACAAGTGTTCTTATAGAAGGGAACAGGGAGGTTTGTCAGGCAGGAGGAGCCAGAGAGACCATGTGGAAATAAGGCAAGGGTGAGGGGATATTGCCAAGGAAAGACAGCCTACTGGAGAGAGAAGCAGAGAAGGGGCCTTGGGCATCAGAAAGAGGTCTACCAAGCCAGCCGACTCTGGGGCCTTGTGAACAGAGAAGACTGGGCCTTGTGGCACAGGCCTCTCGTCCCAGCCATTCAGGAGGCTGATGCAGGAGGATCAAAAGCTCAAGCTCTTCTGAGACACGTTAGTGAAACTGTGTCAAATAACAAGTGTGAAGAGAGGCAGGGTATGTAGCTCAGGACTAGAGCGACTTCCTAGCATGTGGGGGTCCTGGGCTCCACCCTGGGCACTACAAAAAAGGAACAGACATGGAGGGGGCGAGGATCCGTTCATCTACTTAGCTCTGTATACAGGGGTGAATGAGCCACCTTTACTCCATGGAGCTACTCCTCAAATGTGTACCTTAAGGACAGGAGGAGCCCACCTACCCCGAGTCATTTAAATAGGCAACAACTTCAGTAAGGCAGCCTCCAAGGGTGGAGTCCCAAAGTTTTCACCAGAATAATCAACTTTTTCTCTTAAGGGAGCACTCTATTTCTAAGAATATTGTTTATCAGGTGAGCTGTCTTTATCCAGCAAGAATTAATGGGCTGGCTAGATGGCTCCCTGGGTTGGCTAGATGGCTCCCTGGGCTGGCTAGATGGCTTCCTGGGTATAGCTGCTTGCCGCCAAGTCTGACAGCTTAAGTTTGATCCCTGGGTCTCACCCAATGGAAGGAGACTATTGACTCTGGCAAGTTGTCCTTGGACCTCAAATTGCATGTGTGCTATAAAAAAAATTCATCTACCTACCCATTTGCTGCTATTTGAAATAAGCCCATTAGATAAACTCATCCACCTTTTATAAGGTAGGCACTCTTTATTTTTTTATTTTTAGGGTTTCTTGGTATAACAGCCCTAGCTGTCCTGGAACTCGCTCTGTAGATCAGGCTGGCCTCAAACTCACCTGCCTCTGTTTCCCAAGTGTTGGGATTAAATGCACGTACCACCACTACCCACCCATCCTGAAGTAGGCACATCTTATGATTCCCATCTCACAATGGAGAAAATCAAGATGCCGAGCTTACCAGGAATCCACCCCAGGCTATATCACAGGACCTTAGAACCCAAGTCATCATGTGTGTCCATCTGTGTTGTGCCCCCCCCCCCCCCCCCCCCCCCCCCCCACCCCGCAGCCTGGCTCCTAAGCAAGAGATTCTCTGAAAGTCAATTCAGCCTCCCTTCCCATTTGAAAGACTGCTTTGTTTATGGTTTTTTGAGATAGGGTTTTCACTCTGTGCCTGGAACTCACTACGTAGACCAGGCTGACCTAGAATTTTGGGTGATCCTCCTGACTCAGCTTCTCAAGTGTTAGGATTACAGCCATGTTCAGCTGCTAGCCCAGCTTGGCAATGGTTCCTTGGAAAAGAGACTTGTCTCTGTGCATTGTTATTGTCAGCCCCAAGATGGGAATCCAGCTGCCTCCGTGAGAGGGTAGTTAAGGAGAAAAAATGGAAATGGGGGCTTTGCATGCCGGGCACAGTGCCTCCCACAGCACCCCAAGAGCAAGCCGGAATTCCCTCTGTCACACCAGGAGCTATTGGGCACAGGGCACTGACCCACTTAAGTTTTCTTTTCTATCATGTGTTGAGCATGGTAACAGCTCCAAGCTACAGTCAAGCTTCCCAGAGGAAGGCAACCTCACCATTCTCTTATACTTCCAGAAGCCCAGGTATCAGAACCAACATTCAGTGGGCAGTCTGAACACACCAGAGAATTTGCACCTGCATGAGTTCTTGCGGGAGAGCTCTTTCTTTCTTTCTTTTGAATGTTTTTAGATTTATTTTATTTGTATGAATTTTTTGTTTGCAAGTATGTATAGTATCACATGTGCCTGGTACCCTTGTAGGTCAAAAGAGGGCCTGACACCGGAGTTATAGATAGCTGTGAGCCACCAGAAACTGGACTTACAGATGATTGTGAGCCACCATCACCCCCAAGGAAGGTTTTCCTTTTGTTGTTGTTTTTTGTTTGTTTTGTGACAGGGTCTCACTGTGTAACTCTGG
Source organism: Onychomys torridus (assembly GCF_903995425.1). NCBI lineage: Eukaryota > Metazoa > Chordata > Mammalia > Rodentia > Cricetidae > Onychomys > Onychomys torridus. Next base: position 126,314,456 of record NC_050446.1, read on the forward strand.
CTGTCCTGGAACTCATGTAGACCAGGCTGGCCTCGAACTCAGAGACCCCTTGCCTCTACCTCAGAAGTGCTGGGTTTAAAGGCAGGCACTGACCAGGATTTTCTTGATACTGTGGTAAGAGAGAAAACTAGTACAAACCCCATCCATTCGTTCTGCCTGGGTGGAAATCTCATAAACTCTCTTATTTCAGGAGAGTAAAGTGGACAGTTGGGTGTTGGCAAATGCAGAGAACTTGGGAGACTAAGGCCAGCAGATAGTGAGCTGGAGGCCAGCCTAGGCTACATAGTGAATTCCAGGCCAGCTTGGGCTACAGTGACTCAGTCTAAAACAAACAAGCAGCTGGGATGTGGTTCTGCGAGCAGAGTGCGTCCTAGCCTGCATGGAGCTCTGATTCCATCCCCAGCCAATACATGCCTGTGATTCCAAGACCTGGGAGGTGGAGGCAGGAGGACCATCCTTGACCTGGAAGCAAGTTAGAAGGCCAACCTGGGATAGTGCAATCCTGAGTTAAAAATAAAGAAGGGAGCCTGGAGTGGTGGCGCAGGCCTTTAATCCCAGCACTTGGGAGGCAGAGGCAAGTGGATCTCAGTAAGTTCGAGGCTAGCCTAATCTATAGAGCAAGTTTCAGGACAGCCTGGGCTACGCAGAGACACCCTGGGGGAAAAAAACCCAAAAACAAAAAACAGAAAGAACGGGACAGGAAATGCCGCTCCCCACGCCCCAACCGCCACGCCTTCGCCACGCCTTCGCCGCGTGACTCAACCCGCAGGCTTGAGCCTCGAACTCGCGATCCCGCCATCTCCGCCTCGGTCCAAGCGCCTCGGGCGCGCCGCCCGGGGTCGCCTGGGCAACGAGCGCGCGCCCACCCGAGCTCGGAACCCGGGAAGCGACAAGCCGCGCGCGCAGCAGGTCAGCTCTTCTGGCCCAGGCCTCTTCCACTAAGCTCCGCCCCGGCCCCGCCCCCACGGAAGTGCCGGCAAGCCTCCTCGCTATTTGACTGGCCCCTACGTACAGAGGGCGGAGCTCGCGGCGAGGCGGGGTGCGTACTTCCGGCTGCCGGCTTGACATGCAGAAGCCGCGGCGGCTCGAGAGGCTGGGGCTGCGGTGGCGGCGGGCGGCGGGCCTCGGGGCGCAGAGCGACACGTCCTAGCGCGCCGGACGGCCGAGGGGACGCGGGCAGCCGGCCCGTCCCGCCATGGAGATGGAGAAGGAGTTCGAACAGATCGACAAGGCCGGGAACTGGGCGGCCATTTACCAGGTGCGGAGCTGGGGCCCCTAGGCCGCGCAGCCTCCCGGGCCCTCGGGGCTCGAGAGACCCCTGTCGCGCGGCCCCGCCGTCTAGACCCCTCTGGGGCCTCGCACTCGGCCTTACATACACTCGCTTGCATCTTTCCGCGGTCTGTGTCCTCTCCCGAGTCCCCACCCCCACCTCGACCCTAACCTTGGCCCAGCCACCCTTTGTCCCCACTGGTCCACACCCCCGCTGCTTCCTTGTCTGGACCGGACCACCTCAGGCCCTCTTCCTTTGTCTCCCAGGGAGGGAGGTGAGCTCGCCGACACCCCCAACCCCCCCCCCCCCCCCCGCACATTTCCTTTACTCTGGCCTCGGTGGGCGGTCGTGGAGGCCCTAGGATGACATCCCCCTTACCCCTTCCTGTCCATTCATTTGTTGGACGTGAGTTGGAGAGTCCATTCGGCGCTAGACACTGTAGATGGTGTGTGTTGAACACTATGGTAGACCTACCCTGCCCCCAGAGAGGCTTGGAGTAACACAGACACTCAAATACAGATCATTGCAGCTGGTGACAAGTGTTGGGAAAAGAAGACATCTTGAGGTGGGGGTGACTGTACCCAAAGGGCCTGCTGCCTTGGAGAGGGGATTCCGGCAAGGCTGTTAGAGAAGGAGGCTTGCTCTTTGAACAGAACAAGGAGCGGCAAGCCATGAGGTTAGGCGACTAACCTAGGGGGACACAGAACCCCTTCCTCCAGCTGCCAAACTCTTTCCTTCCAGACAGGGAAATGAGATAGTTTTAACCCTCTCTAAATGGCCTCTCTCCTTGATGAGTGTCTTTATCCTTTGATCGGGAGCTGAGATGGTCCTGTTTTCTGGGGTCCGGTCCACTTGAGTGTCTGGTGGTACACAAATAAAATACTATGGGAGTAGGGTTTCTCTCTATCTACGAAACAGCGGGTTGAAAACACAAAGATGTCTTTGCAAGCAACTAAGTCCTCTAAAGAAAATAAGTCTTCCGATTAAATGTCAGTGCGGGGGTTGTGAGGATTAACCAAAACCACACTCCGCCCGGCATCTTAAATAAGCATGTGCAAAATAGATCCTGTTCCTTGTGTAAAGGGAGCAAGCAGTTTATTCTGTTTTCAGCTTTAGGTTCAAAAGGCAGTGGGTGAGACCCATCAGCTGGAGAATTGAAATCTATTTTGAGCTTCACTTGGAAAAGGAAAAAGCCTCAGGCTGCTGTTTGATGTGCTGGACTGACAAAACGCTTTTTTTGGGTGGCCTTGATTTCCAGATTCCTTGACAGGGTTCTTCTTCCTTGGGCTGTGGTGTGTGTCAGCTTCTCTTGGACTGATATTTATAACTAGTGTAATCTGTGAAAGTAGAGCGATCAATATCAACGTTTGTGTTCCAGGTCTAGCCTCTGAATTAGTTGGATGGATTCCATTAAGGAGTCAGATATGTGGGCAGATTTTCTATATCAGATTGAATGCAAGGGGAGCCGAGGGTAACATCACATGGACATTGTCATGTCAGTCACTCTGAAGTGTGGAAGTTGTTGGCTAAACAGACCATCCCAAGTGGAGACAGTTGGATCTTTAATACTGAAATAGACTGATCTGTAACACATTAGTATCATAAATAAGATACTGTAGAATGCGGCTTTTACACTTTTAGGTCAGAGTGGCCTGCCCGGATCTCTCAGCCTCGTTAAAGCTGCATTAAGAATGCTGCTGGCTTGGAGTAGACTGGCTTTGAAATCATTCCCTCATTGCGCTCCAGTTTCCTTACCACACTTGAGTCCAGTAAGAGGTCAGGGTCTCCACAGCTTGTTGAAGCGCCCCCCGCCCTCCCCACCATGGGCTTTCCTGGTGTGAGTATTTGTATTTTCTAAAATGGGTCTGAAGGTGTGTCCCTGTTTTATATTTTAAAAGTAGCTCTTTATCTTAAAATTGTACCTTTTTTTGTTTGTTTGGTTGGTTGGTTTTTTCAAGACAGGGTTCTCTGTGTAACAGTTCTGGTTGTCCTAGAACTCACAGAGATTTGCCTGCCAGCCTCTGCCTCCTGAGTGCTGGGATTAAAAGACATGTGCTACCACACCCTGCTTCAACTGTGCCATTTTTTTAAAAAAAACCAAAATTTGAATCACCTAAAGGCCAACTGACTCAAACCATTATTTTTTGAGTTTAAAGAAATATGTTGAAATAATAGTGAATAAATTGGTAGAAAATGGGAGGATTTTTTGTTTTGTTTTAATGAATGTTTGCTAGTGTGTCAAAATGAAGGCATCGTTATCTGAGGTCCTATTTGAGCTTGTCATAATTCAGAAGGAGTGTGCAGCTTTGCTTCCAGGTGTATGAGCAAGGCAGCAGAATAATTTCTCCTTATTCTAACTGCTTTTCTACATAGACCAAAAAGATCTACAAACTCTGAGACAAATGGGCAGAGAACAAAAGGTGAAGTGGACTTTTGAGTGCTGGGGAAGGTGGCAGCTAGAAAAAAATATCTTCAGGCCTTCTTGGAGGGAGCCTGGGCGCTTCTCATCTTTACTGCTAACAAGTGATTGGCAATGTGGACAGTCACTTAGGCCTGTAGAGTCAGGGTTGTTTGCTTATGGAAATAGCTTGAAGAACCCCTTTCTACCATTCAGAATTTGCAGATGTTCTAATAAGAGATCTTGGCTTGACTGTGGAAGGAGTAACTAGGGACAGTACCCTCCTTAGGTGGCTGGAAGAGGATGCTGGTCAGGTCTTTGATTCTGCCACTTTCAGTGCATGATATGTTTCAGATAAGGAGCATCTCCCAACCCAGTAGCTCCTTACTTGGAGGCAAGACAGCTCATTACAAGCAGGCTTTGTATGGTGGGGCACTCTTCCACCTGATATTTGTTATGGCTACCTTCATACTAAAATGCAACCCATTGCGTGACTGGGTTAAAGTCCTGTTATATCGGTAATGCCCTAAAATTCCTTACGGGTTTAGACAGCTGACACTGTCATGCTCCAAGAGGCGCACTTCCAATAGTGCTTATGTAGACACCATTGGCTCCAAAGGTGGGGGATGACTATAGTTTGTGTTGAAAAGAAAGACCTATACACCGCGCGTTTCATTTTGATGTGGGAGGGGCGTGGGGGGGGTATGTGACATGGAGATTGGGAAGTTCTCATCATTTTGAGTGACCCATGAGATCTAAATGTTCTTGTTTGGCCTGGTTTGCATGAACTAAATTTAGGTTTCTGATGGACACTTTGAGGAGGTGTGAGACCTTTGAAATTGTCTGGCCTGGTAGGAAATTAACAGAGTTCTAGCAGAACTGGGAGGGACTCACCCCTTGTTTGCCCTCCCCAGCATATTTACAGTAGCTGGGCTCTCTGGAGTGTAAGCAGAACACATTCAGTGTCTGATCCAGCAGCTGGGAGTCATGGGGAAACAGAGGAAAGCCAGTGGTTTTCAGCTACCAGATCCCCCTGCTGGGCTCCTGGCCTGCCTGCTACCTTTGCATTTTAGTAGGATCCATGGGACCTGGTATTTATTGAGTAATGGAATTAAATGTTGGTACACTTTGAGACTGAAGTGACCAAGAAGTTCCATGTGGAGGCTTTTTGGGTGATAATCTATTAAGATAATTGCCTGTTCTCTTTTGGTGGTGCTCAGACAACACTCTAGACAAGCACTATGCCCTTGGGCTACCTCTCTGACCCTTGGGGGTTTTGTTTGATGTTTTATGAGATGCATCTTGCTGTGTGGCCCAGCCTGGCTCTGTTCTCCTATGCCTCCATTATTGACCTGAGCCACCACACTTAACCCCCCACCACAAACACCATTGTCCCTTTTCCAGTCTCTTCTAGCATCCTTCCTCATGTGTGTCTTTTGCATGTCTTCTTTTCTTTCCTGCAGTGTTAATGCTCATTCCCAGCAGCAGCTAATATTGGCAGGAAGGCTGGGCATGTTCTAGAAACCTGGAGTCCCATCTGAGTCATTGCTTCTGGGATGATATATGAATCTGCAGTGCCCCAAGTGGGTTTTGAGTAGGCTGGAGTTCTTGACTTGAGTAGGTCTGAGAGTCCCTCCCCTGCCTTCCATTGCTTGGTCACCCTGTCACCCACCTTGGTGGTCTAAACTGCCCATAAACCGGCACTTATGTGTCCTTCGTACTGCAGAGATGACAAGCTGGTTGCCTTTATTTTATTGTGTATACAGTCTGTGTGTGTGTGTGTGCGCGCGCGTGCGTGCGTGCGCTATAGTGTACATGTAGAAGTCAGAGAACAAGCTTGGATGCTGGTTTTTGCTCTTCCATCTTGTTTATAATAAGAAGTCTGTTTCATTGCTGAGTATGCCAGGGTGTCTAGTTTATGAGCATCCAAGGATTCTCCATCTCCCATCTCGTAGCGGCACTGGGGTTATAGGCAGGCCTGTGTCCAGCTGTATATGGGTTCTGGGGAATCCTAACTCAGGTCCTCACACTTGCAGAACAAGCACTTTACCCACAGAGTCGTCGTCTTAGCCCTTGGTTAATCTGGCCTATCAGGTTCTTCACCTCATAGATCTGCAGTTTATTGCTAATGTACCCGCACCCCCAAATAGGGTCTCTCCATGTAGCCCTGGCTGTCCTGAAACTCATTCTGTAGACCAGAGATCCTCTTGCCTCTGCCTCCCAAATGCTGGGACTAAAGGTGTGCGCCACCATCTCCTGGCTGACTTTGTTTTAACAAAAGCTCTGAAACTGGGTCTGGTGGTGCACACCTTTAGCCTTTAATCCAGGAGGCAGAGACGGGTGGATCTCTGTGAGTTCGAGACCAGACTGGTTTACATAGTGAGTTCCAGGACAGCCAGAGCTACATAGCGAGACCCTGTTAAAAAAAAACAAAACAAAACCAAAGCAGCAGAAACAATAGCTCTGAGCCTGTCACTTTGTGTGACTGTCACTTTGTGTGACTGCTTTCGATGCTGTCCTAACACTCAAGACCCGCACTCTGCTGGCATCCAGTTGTCCTTGTTCTCCTGGGGCTTCCATCTTAGCGCCCAGGAGGCCTTCTGCCTGCACTACTGCTCACACTTGCCTAGCATTCCCATCCAGCTTGCATCTTCCAGCTCACATGTGTGCCTCCTCACAGGGAACTCTGCTCTGGGTCCTGTGCACTACCTGATGTTACTGTATGCTCCTGAGGTCTGCCTCTTTATATTTTGGTCCGGCGCTGGAGCCCACTTGTCCCGAGGTCACTGACTATGGCACCCTATCCCCTAAATCTGGCACAAAGTAAACATTCCCACAAGTGTCAGATGTAGTGGCTGTGGTTCCTGTGGTTCCTTGTCCCAGGCTAATGATGGGGTCAGGAAGATCGCCCACACTCGGCCCAGTTGTAGGAGTCCCTCTGGTGGAAACTACTGCATTTTGAGCCCTTACCTAATGCAATGATCCCGTGTTGCCTACATGACTTCACAGAGAAAGCTGGTGTGCTCTACGACTTGCCGTTCTCCCTGCTTCACAGGTGTTCCCTCTGTGTGACAGGCTCATATGCAGCTACAGCTTTCTCTAATCCTGTTGAGCTCTTCTGAGTGTCTTCTGTGCTAGAGAGGTGTAGATGATTCACAAATATATTTCAATTTTGGGAAATAAGATAGGGTTCTCTGTCAGTCAGCAGCCTTACCAAGTCTTGTTTTCCAAACTCCAGTTAGTAAAGGCAAGCATTGTTCAGCTTTTAACTAGACCATCTCAGTGTCAAGAGGAAAGTGTAGCTTTCTCCTCATCTGATATTCTTGGTGGCTGGAAGTATGTTACAGTCTTAGCTAGAGCCAGATGGCTCCTATCTTTCTGCCTCGTCTCTTCACTCCCCTTCTCTCTCCCTCCCTTTTGTAAAATGATCCTGAACTAACTGACCATTAAGTTCACCTCAAGTAATAAAAGTTCTTATAACCCTTGTAAAACTGCAGACGTCTGCACAGGTCATATGGTTAGGCAAAAAAATGTATAGGTTTGCTAGTGTGGCTAGCAGCTTAAAAGATATATATATATATATATATATATATATATATATATATATATATATATATATATATATATATCCCTAGGGACATTCAAGGTTCTCACTGAGAGGGCTCCCTAGAGTGAGTGACATGGGAAAGTGAGTAGCCGGCCACATTTGGGCGCCCCTCCTTGAGACAGTGCTTGGGTGATTTTCCTGTAAAAGATAGAGGAACTGACTCTTGAGAGTTCATGAAAATGGGGTGCATGAGGGGCAGCTGCCCTTATGTTGTAATTTTAGAAAGAACCCACATCTGCTGTCAGCTTCATTTGACTAAGATGAGAGCTTACACATCTGCTGGCCTCCAGGAGAAAGTACCTAAGTCCCCACCACTGGACAGCACCATACACTTTGTGGAGACACTGCCACTTCCCAGACACCTCAGCAGCAGCTTTTCTCCTTCTTTAGAGAGAGGGTCGTAGGCATCTTAGGTTAGCTAAATATCAAAGATGACCTTGACCTTCACCCACCCTCTTGCACAGCGTGTGCTGCTGTGCTGGGTTGATACAGTGTATGTGTGGTTGGGTGTGAATTGCAGAGCATCTAGGCAAGCACTCTGCCAACTGAGCTGCCCCCCAGCCCCGAGTCCCCTTTGTTTTTGACACAGGTTTTTACTATGTAGTTCACATTGCCCCGAAACTCACAATTCTCCTGCCTCAGTCACTGAATTCCTGGGACGATAGGCATGTGTCATCATTTCTGACGTATCCCAAGCCTTTGCTGACAGTCTGTAGATGTTTGAATGTTTGAAAACTGGCAACAGGGATCATAGCTCACAGAATGCCTCTTTCACTAATAGCCAGAGTCTAATGCTCCTATGGCTTTAATACAAGGTCACACTGCAGACAGAACCATACTCTCGTGAGGGAGTAGTGTTAGCCTTGTGTGTGGTGGTTCAATTCCAAATGCTCAGGATGCCATCCAGTCTGTGACTAGAGTTTCTTAGATGCCAGCACTCACTAGGTAGGGAGTGCTATAGACCTCAACCCTTCAGTGTGCTCAGAGTCAGCGTCAGCCTGTTGGCTAAGTGGTGGGTGGGTCTTGATTTTCTCTGGGAAATACACGTGTTCATGTTCTTTACTTTCATCCAAGCCCATGACAGGAAACTCCTACTGAACTACCTGGTGAGGGGTTGGTGGCCAAATGGTCTCATGTCCCCAGTTCCTTCTCTCTCATACAGACCTGTGTCTTTGTTTTGTTTTTTTTGCTGTTTTGGGGGTTGTTGTTTTGTTTGTGTGTTTGGTTGTTTGGTTGGTTTTTATAGGGAGAAGCCCGGGCTATATCTGTGGCTTTTGTGGCTGAGTAGTGGTGCTTGCAGAGAGGCTGAGCACGCAAAACTGGGTTCCCAGGGTCACATTCTGAAGATGCATTGGTTGATCAGAGAGAGGGGCTCCTTGCCACATCTCTATCTGGAAGTAGTTTCCTGTGCCATCTTTCTTTTTCAGTGATTCTTACGGGCACACCATTTCCTTTCCAAAGAGTATTACATTTGTTTACTTGTTGTGTATTCACCCATGTGTCAAGTCAGAGGACCATCTGAGGAAGTTGGTTCTCCCCTTCCACTTTGTGCGTCCTGGGTCCTGGGGATGGAGCCCGAGTCACCAGCCATCCCCCCCACACACACCTCTTCCCAAGGAGGAAGCTTACTTAAAAATGACTGAATTTCAGCCGCCAGCTTGCTGTTGTTCACTCTGAGCAGACTGGCCACTCAGAAGCTATGTGCTGCTGCAAAATTGGCTGTAGTACTGCACATGTCAGTGACCATCTCACATGGAGTCACTTTTGAGCACAGTTGAGCAAATGAAGAACGTGCCCTGAGTACGCATGCCAGTAAACCACCCCCCAGCTGAGCATTCATTGTGTTGTGGTTTTGCCCCTTGTAGCTTGTGGGTAGCTGTCCTTGTAGCTCTCCCAGTAGGGCCTTTCACTTCTAGAAGGAAAACAGCAAAGCAGACCCTCTCTGAGTCAAATGTGACTTGGAGAGGAGAGCCTGTGAAAGAACAGGCAGTGGTGGCTGCTGCTGCTTTTGTCAAGGTGTGTGTTTGTGTGTCTTGTCTTCTGTCTGGATGTCTGGGTGCAGGTGTGCATCTGGATGTGCAGGTTCCCACATAGGCCAGAAGAGGGCGTAGGATTCCCTGCAGCTGGAGTTCTAGATTATGAGCTGCCCTTGGTGCTGGGCACTGTACTGCAGTCTTCTGGGGGAGCAGCCTGTTTCCAGCTCCTGATGTTTTTGTGAAGAGGACGTTTCTTGTATACTTATTATGTGGCTGTTACCACTGATCTGTGCCTTAGCAGCAGCTTGAGTGAGAGCCCTGCCGTGATTGCTCTCCTATGCCTGACATGACAGCCTCCTGCCACCTTGCAGGTGGGTGGAGCCATGTGGCACTGAGGAGGAAGCTGTCAATCACTTGAGGCCACATCTCTGGGGCCGCCCTAGTTACAGCAGGTGGTTTAGCCTAACCAGCAGGTCCACAATTCTCTTGAACTTAAGAACCCACTCTCTCTTGAAGCTGGGTTTCAGAGGGTTCTGTGTCCCAATCATGTGCCATGTCTAGGCCTTTCTAGATTGCTGTTGTTACCAGGCTGTCCCCAGACAATACAGCATTGTCCATGGGTTGGTGAAGGGCAAAGAGATGAACCACTCCAGAGATGGTTTCAGGGAACAGTATCTGCTTTATTGTAGGGGAGCAACATATTATGTAGTGGAAGCCTATCAACTGTGAGTTTATTTTAGCATATTACCTTGGGTTGGATAGTGAACACTCATACCACCATGGTCTCTATGTCAAAGAAGCACATTAAAGGAGACGTGTTGAGTGCAGGGTGGCCCACAGGCTAGCTCCTACTGTTTCAGAATTCAGTGCTCTGACTTCATGAGCATGGTGTGCCATGCTTCTTATTTAGAAGCACAGTGTGCTAGATAGGCTGGCTGCCAAGTTATGCCTGCACTAGATACTGAGTCTTCCTGTGTTTCTTGTGGATCAATCCTAGAAGCATCAGTAACATGGGCAGTATGTTATTAAGTCTGCTCACAGTGCAGGGGACTGCCCACGTTTGCTCTTCTCCCTGCTAGTGAGAATATTTTGCCAGTTTGGGTGACAGCATTGGAGCTGGCCAGGAGCAGACAGCAGGTTGTTTTCTTGCTTTAATCTTTGTGAGCTTGAACCACCTCTCCTCACCCCCAAATAAACCTATCACAAAATTGATCAAAGCAGTTATGATATGGAGGGAATCACCGTTAGAAGCCAGAGGTTGACAGACAAGTACCTTTTCATCAAGGGCTGCTCTTCAGCCAGACCTCCTTTGCAACTTGCCCCACCCCTTGGTGGCAGCCACCATGGTTTTCTTGGTGAAGCTATTGGAAGATGTTGCTTTTGAAAGGTAGGAGTGCCAGGCTTTAGTAGACAGGCATAGGGAAGTAAAGAAACATGGCATTTCCCAGCTGCTGTTGCCATGCAATTGGAGATGGGTGTGGGCCATCTTCCACAACTTCCTGTCTTCAGTGTGAGGGGGTGGCAGTTCTCTAACCGCTGAAGAACTGTGTGCAACATACTGTTTACTTTCTGGGCAAACCAGGCTCTAATGGCTGCCCTTGGCTCGCCTTCACATCATCCAATTGCCATCCTTTGACAGTGTCCATTCAGTGTTCAGGGGCCAGGGCCCTTCTGGGCAGAGGAAGGGCAGAGCCAGGCTTGCCCTCGCCTTCCTCTTGCAAGTGCCTTTAATGCTGGTGTTAGCTGTAGACTGATCAGGGAGGAAGTGATGAGTGTGTTCGTGGTCTGTGCTGATTTTAGTCTCCTGTTCACGGGTCATTTTCTGTCCTTCACCATTAAGGCTCACTTTCTAGAAAGACACACTTTGAATGTAGGGCACTGCCTGTGTTCTGCCCTTGGCTCCATTTCAGAAGCTGCCTTCTCAGTGCTCTGAGGTAGCTGCCAGTGGGCGCCTGGGGAGATTGTTTCCACATCAATTCCTTTGCTCTGTGACACCCTCTTGTCCCAGCAAGCAGCTGTGTTCTTTGTCTGAAGTGTGTAGCTCTCGCCAAGGGTATCAAAGGCCAGGATGCAGTGTGCCACTCAGAGGCTCTGCTGGCTGATTGAGAGGTCTGCTGCCCCCCACCCCTGCATTATAGGCATTGTTCACCTCTGGTTCTGTTGCTCTTAGCAGGACTCTGCTTGTCAAAGCCTTAGTCCTAGGCTGCAGACTCTCCTTCGCCATCCACCCTGATAGGCACTCCCCAAAGATGAGGGACACTGAGATCAGGATACCTGGCTGCTGTGGGTCTTTGAGGAGTTTCTTGGGATCCAACCTGTGGCATGCAGGGTGAGAACAACCAGCTTGACAGCATAGCCTGCATCTGGTACCCCCAACTCTAGGCATTTGAAGAACTAGAAGGAGTCTGGCATTTCTAGAAGAATGGAGGCTTTGTGTCCTTACGCTGGGTTTTTCATTACTGTGGCTGCTGCATGATCCTGCTCATCTCCAAGAGGGACATAAAATTTAAAATTTCACAATACCCCAGTTAGAACCTTAAGAACCTTCCATTCATCCTTAGACATAAGAAAATGTCCTTTGAGGTTGTAAATCAGTATATTTTATAAATTACTACTAAATGTCGCACAGTGAATGAAGTTGCTTTTGACATTCTTATATTTGAAGTTGCAGTTGTTGGGTTTTGTCATCAGGCCCCAGCCTCATTCTGCTGTATTCAGCACAGTACCCAGCATCTTGAGTTCTGTTTGAACCCAGGTTCTATGCGACGCTTTCACACAGGGTACTGTTGGTGTGCCCCAACAGTCGGTCTGTAATAAGGAGTGTTTGTTGAAGCCGTTGGGTTGTAGAACCTTAGTGTTCGTTGTGAACTCCCCAGTGACTCCAGTCCATCTTCCCAGTTATTGCTGGTGTGGCTACTGCCTCAGCTTCCAGTGCACAACCTTCCTGGGTCATCAAGAGGATTGTATGTAGAGCTGACCTTTGCCTGGCTCTATAACCTCCTACCTATGTGTCACTAATTGAGCACCTACAGAATCATTTGCTTGGTACACTGTTTTTAAAAAGAGGAGCCTATTAGGGGTTATGTTTTGATGTGGCTATGGATAAATATGGAGGAAGCATAATATGCCTTAGATCCAGGGTGCTGCTGTGTGAACAGCCTTGTCCCTGGTCCTGGAGCCAAGGGTCATTGCTTCTTTGGATGGATGTGTCTGCAATCTTTTCTTCGCCTCAGTCTCATGGCTTGTGCTGTCCTGGGTGCCATGTGTTGCTGGTCTTCGGGGCCTTGAATCATAACCGGTTGGTTTCTTCAAGTGCATTGTCAGTGCTGGGCCGACACGGTGTTGGTGGAACATGGTTGGTGTGCTGTCACTAACAAAAATCAGAGCAGAGGGGTGAAGAGGTGGCCTAAGGGAGAGCCCCTGACTGAGACTCCAGAAGAAGACCACCCTCTGTAGTAACTGCTTGCCTGCCTGCCTGCCTGCCTCCCTCCCTCCTTCGGCCCCTGCTGCTTTAAAGGAAGTTGGAGGCCGTCGTCACCATTTTCCACTGCAGGCAACTGAGTGTGATTGTATTTTTGTCCAGTGTTCAGCTATTTCCAAGAACTTTTTCTCTGTGCATGTTGTGTTTTATAGTCTCCTGACCCAGAATGGCCTCATCTCCTGATGCCTCGGTCTCCCCAGTGCTGGGATTACAGTCCAGTGCTACATGCTTGACTTCCAAGAATCATGTTTGATGACCAAGCTGGCAGTTAAATTCAATGGGCCCTGTGGGAACTGATGAAAAAAGTAATCTGCCCAAGTTTGCTTGTACTGAGAAATGCTAGAAGCTGTTTTAATGCCTCGCTCTGTGACTTGGTTAGGCAGGGTGGTATGTGTCAGATGTTTGAGCTTGTGCTTTATGGTTTCTCCAGTCTGTCCTGGAGGTCAAGGGATGAGGTCAGAGAGCCTTAGAAGACTTGCAAGAAGAGCATGAAAAGCAGCAACAGTCCCCTCGAGCGAATTAGGGGATGAGCTTTCTCTGGAACACCTGTAGCTCACAGAGATGTGTGTGTGTGAGACAAGAAAAAAACAAACCAGAGTTATTGGCAGTTCTTCACACCATGAAACAGTTGGGTTCTTTGTTCTGAGCTTCCCTCACAAAGCTGAATCCCCGAAGGACAAAACCAGTTCCGAACTGGAGCACTCCCCAGCACTGGGCCGATGGCACAGTTTCAGCTCAGGGCCAGCTTCAGTACCCTTGGCCTTCTCACCGGTGCTCTGCTAGACCTACAGCCCTTGCTGGCCAGCTCAGCTCATTTGTCAGGTGCACAGTGGCCACTGGGCCCCGGGCTCTGTGATAGGCAGTGGGGATCAGGTGACAGAGAATCCCAGAGCACAGTGATAGGAGCTCTCCTCCCATGGGAGCTAGGAACCCAGGTGGAGAATAACTCCTGTCTCTCCTCATATGTGTTCACACACATCTCCTTGTCTTCTTTTTATCTGTTCCCTCTGTCAGGGTGACATAATGGAGGTGCCAGCATCCACAAACAAATGATACCTTTATTCTCAGTGCCTGCTGCAGTGGATCTGTCACATGACTAGACAGGAGCACCAGTGTCCATTGTGATAAAGTAGTCTCTCCTATACAGAGAATAAAGACTCCCAGGAAGAATCAGGGCCTGAGAATGACCTGGCCTAGCATGCACAAAGCCCTGGGTTTGATCCCCATCACCACATAAACCAAGCATGGTAGCACATGCCTAGGATTCCAGGGCTGGGGAGGTAGAGGCAGGAGGAGCTTTGGTTATACAGTGAGTTTATATACTGAGGCCAGTCTGGGAAGTGTAAGTTCCTGTTGCTAAAGGAGTAAACAGACTCCAGATACTAGCTGTCTTCCTAAGAATACACTGAAGGTGCGTGGCCAGCCCCTGATCTGCAGCAGGCACTGAGAATAAAGGTATCATTTGTTTGTGGATTTTAAAGGATATTTTTAATGATTTTTGGCTGGCTTCTCCCATCATATGGTCTGTTTACTAGTAGTTTTTGTCATTCACATGGTTTTCTTTGAGTGACTTTCAAGTAGAGTACCTTGTAAGAGGATTTAAGGTCAGTGAAAATTGTAGGGTGTTCATGGAACATGCCTTTAATCCCAGGGCAGGCAGATCTTTGAGTTTGAGGTCAGTCTGATCTATAGAGCATGTTCCAGGACAGCCAGGGATACACAGAGAAACCCTGTCTCCAAAAATAAAAAATAAAAAGAAATCAGTGATACTCATCTACTGTTCTATTATTATTATTATTACAGTATTCTAGATTGGACCTCAAGCTTCACACATGGTAGCCACGTACTCTACCCCTGAGCTTTATCCTTAGCCCTCCTTCTACTTTTGTATTTGGGTGTGTGTGTCTGTATCTCTATGTGTGTGAGGGTCAGAGGACAGCCTGCAGGAGTTAGCTTTCTCTTTCTACCATGTGGAGCCTGAGAATCAAAGTCGGAGTGTCAGGTGTGGTGGCAAAATGCCCTTCTGTACTGGGCGTTCTCACCAATCCCCACTTTTGTATTTTGGATACAGAGTCTCATGTTGTCCCAGGTGGGCAACTCATGGTCTTCTGCCTCAGCCTCTAAGTGTTGGGACTCGGGCACAAGCACCTCCAGGCCTGCCTTTTTCTACTTGAAATGATTGAGTCACCATTCATTTTTAGGCACTTCACATAGGATTACAGCTTGTGAGACTTTTGTGGTTAAGTAAATTTAAAAACAAAAATTATCTCAAGTAGCTGTGGATAGCTTGCTTCTTATTTGCCAGTTTTCTATTTACAGTATCGAACTCCTGACCACATAGAAACAGTCAAAATGAATTATCTGCAGACACCATCCTTGTAAAAATATCGACTGTTACTTTGTGTGTGTGTGTGGTGGGGGGGTTTGATGGTGCTAGGATTTGAACCCATGGCCTCACATGCGAGGTGTAGGAGATGCTCCAGAGCACAATTGCAGTGTGTGTGTGTGTGTGTGTGTGTGTGTGTGTGTGTGTGTGTGTGTGTACAAGCATGCAGTACTAAGAATTCCAGACCTGCTTCTACATGCCAGGCCAAGGTTCTACCATTGAGCCATATCCTCAGCCAGTACAAGTAGTTTTTAAAAAACAATTCTTGTTCTGGGCATGAGAACACACAGCTTTAGTTCTGGCACTTGGGAGGCTGAGACAGGAGGATTGTAAGTTTAAGGCCAGTCTGGGTTACAACCAAGATGCATTCTCAGAACAGACTCAAATGGCTGATTACTAATGGCTTGACCTCAGAAAGGATTTCCCTACTAGTGGATAATGACACAGAACAAGGAGTACCTGCTTTGTCTTCATGGGAGAGTGCCTTGAAGAGTAGCTGTCCCCGTTTGGTCATCTGAGAGCCTGTATCGGAGCAAATGTGGTAGAGCAGAGAAGCCACTTTAGTCCCAGGCTGTGGACCTGGTTGCTGAGATACAGCTGTCCATGGCCAAACACTGGCACTAGACAAGTGCCTTTAGGAGAGCAGTGGAGAATGAGTTTGCACAACACGAGCTCTGCCTCACAGCTCAGTTTCTTGATTACACTCTGCCAGGAGAGGGAAACCCCTTGGGGTTGGAGAGGTGCGGGTGTGTGTGCTTGCCCACGTACATGGTTTGGAGTTCTTTTGAGTTGCCATGCCGGGCAGGGAGTTTAGCCTGGCCTTGCTGTGCTACTTGGGTTTAAGCATGTCCTTCCCATCCTTCTGTTTCTTCACTTTACCTGGCTCAGGGTCTGTCTTGTCTCCCTCACAGGACTCCTGCACCATGCCTGGCCATGTCAGTGTCCTGGCCTTGTCCCCTGGTAACTTTATGTCCAACATTTCCTGCCACACCTGCGCCAGCCTTTGACATTTCTTCAAATCCAGACCTTGTAGCTCCCTCTTCGGTGATCCTTCACTTATCCACTTCCCCTTCTGGCTTTCACTTGCATCCAGATTTTCAGCTGTTTCTCTATTCCCTGAGACCACAGTCAGCCACTATTTTATGTTTTTTGAAGCAGGGTTTTTCTATGTGCATAGCACAGACTGTCTTCAGTCTCACTTTGTAGCCCAGGTTGGCCTTGAACACAGGCTTCCCTGCCTCAGCTTCCTGAGTCCTGTAGCTGCAGGTAAATTTTGCAGTACATTAGCACTGTGCCCATTGTTCACCTTCCAGTTACTTCTTGGCACAGGGAAGCTAGGCTTCATGTTCCCAAGCCACTGACATAATGTCTGACACGGGGCTCCTCTTAGCTAGCTGGCTTCCGCTTTGCTCAGCCCGTGACACCTCACATCCTGATTTGAGCACCATTAGCGTGCTTGACCTCTGTCTGCTTTCTTCTCTTTTTCTCCCTATCTCCTTCCTTCCTTCCCTTCCCTTTCCTTTCTTCCTTTCTTGTTTTTTGTTTTGAAACAAAGTCTCTATGTAACCCTGGCTGTTCTGGAACTAGCTTTGTGTAGACTAGGCTGGCCTCAAATTCAGAGAACCCCCTGCCTGTGCCTCCTAGTGCCTGGGTTAAAGGCGTGCACCATTCTGCCCTGCTCTGTTGCACTCTTGACCATTGGCACTGTGGGGCTGGGGATTACACTCCTCAAGCATCTGGACAGTGCTAAGAAAGCACCCTAGCACTTCTTGAATGTTGTCTTTGGTTTCCCTAGCCTTCTCTCTCTTTCTCTTTTTTTATCTCCACCTCTCTGGACCTGGATCCTGAGTATGTCCCTGTTTGTTCTTTAACTCCCAGATGTTGCCCCAGCCACTGCTCATCTCTGTCTCGTATATTTACCCTTAAATCCTGGAGGCCTTGAATTCAGAGCGCTGGATATAACACACTCTGCCCTCCCTGCATTGGGTGCGGCTTTGGAGGTTCCTTCCTGTCCTGAGATTCTGTCACTGGGAAACCTTGCATGTGCTCTCTCTCTTCTGGAACCGTGTGCCTTCCCTGGAGAGAATTCTTTCTTCCTCACAGGTGCTCCTGAGGCATCTCTCCTGGCACCCACTGACTGCCCTTTCCCAGATCCAAGTTGGATGCCTTGGCTCCTCCCACAGCATCAGTGTGATTGGGCTGCAGCCATGCCAATGCCGTGATTGATGGTTGGTCACTTACTGTCAAGTCTGTGTCTGTGGTTTGTATCTCCTAGTCCTCATCATAGGGCTAGCACATAGAAAGCTCCTATGTGCTGGGGCCAACAGGAAGGCCTAGGATTACTATGTTCTGGGTGGGTTTTTTCTCACATGCATGCGTGTTAGTTTAGCCCCTACCAAATCTAGAAACCCTTTTCTGAGGGAAAGCTATCTACACTTGCTGGTGACTCTCAGAGCTTTGCATATCCCTGCACTCCACCTCAGAGGGCCCGTCTAGGCCATGTGGATGCTTGATGAGTCAGAGTTCCTCTTGTGCACGTCCCTGGCATGCACAGGCCCCTCCACTCTAGCTTTGTGTTCTAGGGTGCTGGCCCAGGGAGGCATGGCAGTGGTGGGAGCGGGGCTGAGAGGAAGTGGAGGGGCTGACTCAGGCTGTCAGCCTGCAGGCAGCAGCTCCCTTAGCATATGATTTTTGTGGCTGGGGCACTTCTAAACATGAAGAGCTAGTAAGAAGGGAGGCCTGTGTTCTCAGCAGTTAGGTCATTTTGTTATCTCTGCATTTTCATTTGTGTGGTATTTCCTGAGATTTTGATCTGGCCAGAAAGTGCCCAACAAAAGGTCTGGCAGGTGAGGCGTTTATCAGTGTTTTCAATCTTCGCTCTTTTCTTGAAGTGTAATCCTTGTTCAGTCCCGAAGACCAGGCAGTGATTGTCCGTTCAGGACTTCCCCTCCCCCTGGGGCTCATGAAGGGAGTGGTGTGATTTAAATGGAGGAGAGAGGAGGCCTAAACAATCCAACAGCCTTACTCTACCTGGAGCAGGGCTGTCCAACCTGGAGCTGCCAGCCTGCCGCGCCAGCGCGGGCTGTTGTGGGTGCAGGAGCTCCAGTGCTGGGACACAAGGGGCCTCCTGTGTGAAGGGGACTGAGTTTCAAACAAAGGCATTTGTGAACTTCTGCCCTTGGGACTAGCGGATCCTCCTGTGAACGACCTGACGTGAAGGAAAGCCTCTTGATCAGAGGCCACAGAGCAAGCCTAGGAGCGGGCGCTCTTCCCTGCCAGCAGCCTCTCCTGTGCTGCTCGGCGGCTTTGGAGCCTCAGGTCTCCTTTCTTTAGAGTAGCTGAGTGTGAAAGGAGCAGACACTGTCCTGGCTGCTGATGTGCCCAGCCAGCAGGGCCAAGCCTCTGAATCCTCAGTGCCGTTTAGAGACAGCTTTGAAGCCCAGAAATGCTTCCTTAGGATTCAGGCTGAAAGGCAGAGGTGGAAGAGATGAGAACAGAACTGAAGCTGTGGAGACAGGCTTGTCACAGGACCCACAGAAGCCTGTGGGGTTTCGAGGTTGCGGGGCACCTGAGCTCCTGGTGCCCTGCCTGCAGTCCCGTAGCCACTGCTGTGATCACCAGCAGTTCCAGACATGGAGGATCTTAGGGCTGCATCTCTGTAAGAATGTGACGTTAGCCATGGACACTGTAAACCCAGCTCTGTGGAGCCTCCCTGAGTGTACCTCGTAATTAATGGCTTCTGTCTGCCTCTGTGTTTAGGGGTTCCCTGTACCCTGACAGTGCCCATTGAAGAGGATGGCAGAAGCAAGCATGAGCTTGTAGCCACAGAGACGAGTAAACACCGAAACATGGATAATAGCAACCTTCAGAAACTCGTTTTTCAATGTCCTTGTGCTGAGAGGCTTTGGTAAACGCTGTGCTGGGTTTTAATGGCATGGGATACCTGGCTTGTGAGGCTCCATGTTTTTTACTCTGCACAACACCTTCAGTCTTCCTTGGATCAGTTCACAAAACAATGTTCAGATGGACTTTTTTTAGCTGGCACAGGGTCAGAATGGTAACCATGCATGCAAGTACAGACAGTTCTCCTCCACAGATGTGTCACGCCTCAGGAGCTCAGAGATTGGTTGGCATTCTGGCTGTGTTTTTCTGTAGAAACAGTGTAGGGAGTAGAGGTTACAGTACACACACTGCATGCAGCTGTAACCTCTGCAGTGTACCCGAGGGGTTCTCTGACGCTCACGTGATTTCACTTGGCAATGGTTTTTATGAGTGAGCATCACTGGAGGTCTGCCTGGAGGGTTGTGTCTGCAGACCCCTTTTTCTTTTTTCTTAAAATCAGTTTGAGGCGAAGGGATCCGAGAGTACAGGCTGCATTTGGAGTGCAGGAAGTAGGTTTGAGCCCTAAAGACT
Organism: Onychomys torridus; assembly: GCF_903995425.1. Taxonomy (NCBI): domain Eukaryota; kingdom Metazoa; phylum Chordata; class Mammalia; order Rodentia; family Cricetidae; genus Onychomys; species Onychomys torridus. The sequence goes on from NC_050446.1 coordinate 126,333,987, forward strand.
ACCATCAGGCTAGAGTCTCTAGGGCTGGAGAACAGTGATGACAGGCTGCTCCTGCAGTCTGTGTGACCTTCACACTTTTTGGATCTCCAGGTGTGGGCCTCTTGGGTTGCCTCTGTCTACAGAGTCACCTATGTCTGAAACACAAGGTCTTTGTAGTAGCCTAGTGCAGTTTTAAGTGCTGCTTTGCTGGGTTCTCACGAGTGATGCTGCCAGGAAGGCTGTGGAGTACATCATCACAGACATGCATGAGCTCCTGTCATTCTCCTCCCTGGGGGTCATTGCACAAGAGCCAACTTTTAAAGGCAGCAGTACTGCCCTCCACACTGTTGAAGTTCACTTTTCAGAACTTAAACGAGAGGCCACGACACCACATAGGCACTTCCTACCCACCAGTGCTCGAGAGCTGCCTGTACCAAAGTGTAGCCAAGGCTGTGCCTGGATAAGACTTTGGGGAGCAGTGCTCCAGCTCTGGACGGCTCCACTGGGCTCCACTGGGCTTCACTGGGCTTCACTGGGTGCAGGAAGTTGGGGCTTTGGGACAAGGACTGGCAGGTAGCCTGTGACATTTTGGTTTGTCACTTCAGGGTTCGTTGTCCCCTTCCTGCACCTGCAAATGGCCTGTACCCCAACTTGTCCTCCACCAGACACTGCCTGGGTATGAGCTTCTGCTAGTGACCCCAACTAGCCCAGGTGTCTTTGGGGAGCTACTCTAAACTAGCTGGTGAAATGTTAGTTCACACAGGCTTGACATGTGCCATTTCACTTGTCAAAGGAAGGGAACACCTACGTCCGTCCACCCAGAAGGGAAGTTTGATGGACTGCTTCTGAAGAGGCTTGCCTGTGAGTGCTGCACCAAGGAGGGGGCCTTTGAGGCCGGAGGAGACTAGTTTCCTGGGAACACACATTGCTCCGAACTATGTCTGGCACAGTGTGCTGGAAGGGGCTGGGACTTTTCCCCACTTAATAGTTGTGATCTCAGTGGGTCGGCTTTAGCTGTGGAAGCTGTGAACAGCACACTCTGCTGTTGGTGATGTCTCCTCGGAGCCTGGGTCTTCTCCAGGTCCTGGCAAGTTTCTCTGAAAAAAGTCTGTTGGTCCTAGAGATCACTTATGTATCCAGCCTTTAACCTGTGCAAGCAGCACATTTCATAAAATAGATCAGGAGTCACATGTCCATAAGATCCAATACATTTTCTAGTGCATTCTTTCTTTTTTAGTTTTTTTTGTTTTTGATTTATTTGGTGTTTCAAGACACGGTTTCTCTGTGTAGCTCTGGCTGTCCTGGAACTCACTTTGTAGATCTTGCTGGGTTTGAACTCAGAGTTCTGGCCTCCTGAGTGCTGGGATTAAAGGCATGCACCACCACTGCCTGGGCCTAGTGCATTCTTTTTATGGCTTTGAACCCTTTATTTGGAGGATGTTTTGTAACAGGGATGGCTCTTTTCTTGTCTAGTCCCCTTGATCCTTATTCGTCCTGCTTTGGGGAGGCCGGAAGAGTTTGAAGTTCAGTGGAAACCTGTGGTGTTTCTGTCCAGCCTTGGCCATATTAACTTGAAGCCTAAAGTCATCTTCTCTTCCATGCATTCTCACTGCTAGTCGGTACCTCTCTTCCAGAACGGGGCTGCTGGCTCATTCCTGCATTCTTGCATTGAGGAGGCTGAGGCAGGAGAGTTGTCACAAGTTTGAATGAGGCCAACTCAGGGTACAGAGTAAGACCCTATTTCAACATCCACACCAAAAGAGAATGGACACCCCACCCCCACCCACCCTCTGCCTTCACTCCTGACTGGTGCTCTTCTCATCTCTGGCCTTTAGTCAGTCTCAGGTGGTGCAAATGCCTGTCTGTCACAGCTGTGTGTCGCTGTGGCTAGAGTTTTCCTGCCTGGCCCAGTCAGGACAAATCTCTCTTACCCGCCAGTCCCATAGTCGCTCAGACCCAACCAAGAAAGCACACAGAAACTTACATTGTTTAGAAACTGTATGGCCATGGCAGGCTTCTTGTTATCTGCTTCTTCTATCTTAAATTAACTCATTTCTGTTAGTCTATACTTTGCCACATGGCTTGTGGCTTACCAGTGTCTTTACATGTTGCTTCTCATGGCGGCGGCTGGCGGTGTCTCCCTCCAGCCTTCTACTTCCCAGAATCCTCTTCTCTCTTGTCCCGCCTATCCTTCCTGCCTGGCCACGGGCCAAACAGCATTTTATTTGTACAGAGCGATATCCACAGCATGTCGCTGTCCAAACATTTCAGGTGTTTGGACACCTGCTCCCATCAGAGTCCTTACCTGGCCTAACACAGATGCTTGAAGCCTCCTGAGTAGAGACCCCAGCTTCTAGGGCAGCACCATATACTTGCCTTTATGGCAGTCCCCTGCCTCACTGGCACTGAGTGGTATTTCCCCTTAGAGTTGCAGTTTAACTTTGTACCAGTCACGTGAAGTTTTAATTCCAGAAAGAGCAGCTCTGCTCTGATGGGGGTGGGGGTAGGAAGGGGGCTCTTGCTTTCTGCTGCCCCTGCTGGGTGCTCCAGAACATCTTACACTGTTCAGTGTTTCATTTCTTCCCTCTAGCTATCATCAAGCTCTACTGGAATTTGGGGTTGTCATGCTTCAGCTTTATGTCCTGTGCACCTGGTGCCCCTGCTGCCTGGCCTGGAGTCCCCTGTGGACTTGTCACTACAGGTAGCTTTCAGGTGTTAATTGCTCACCATCCCTTTCCCTTTCAAAAGAAACACATTCCTTTAATTACCTAATTGCTAATGCCACAGACTGGAACAGGTCCCAGGGAAAGGAGGCTCCAGCGGGGCAGTTTTTCTCTGATAGGCTAAGGGAGTTGAGGCCTCACTCAGGCTTGGAGCTAGTTTAAGGAGGGTCCTCCGGATTAATTGCATACAGTTTCCACCGTGCAGCTCCCTGCAGCTGTGGTGCATGTGAGATGGGACACCTGTTTCTAGAGTCAGAGTATCAGTGTTCTAAGGACCCTTCTGGCAGTTACTCTGTAACCAGTGAGTATCATCTGCAAGATCAAGTGCATTAGGTGGGCCCCTGAGTCATTCCCACTACTCCTGACTGCAGTGGCTGGGCAGTGTGCTAACCAAGATCCTGTGTCTGAGGTCACAGAAGAGAGCCTGGATGAGCCACAGAGCTGAGTCTGGAAGGAAAAGTAGGAGCTGTGGCGAGCAGCTTGGGTCCTGGGCTGTTCTGAGGGACCTCCAAGCATTTCAGTGGGGCCTGGGCCTTTTCTGTAGAAATGGCTTCGAGTAGAGTCTAGGGAGGAAGGGCAGGTATGTGACCTGACGAGTGGATCTCTGAGCGGTTTCGGTTTGCCTCCTGACACACCACTCTGGGAAAGTTGCTCCTTTCTATCCAGACTTTTTAAGTGTTAGGAATTTTTCTTCGCCTAGTGTTGGGCACAGTGCTTATACACCCCAAGTCCTGCTGCAACCTTTTTTACCCTTGTTCCTACCAGCTGGCGATGTACATCTTTAATCCCTCACTTAGGAGGCAGAGGCAGGTATCTCTGGGTTCCAGGCCAGCCAGGGCTACTCAGAAACTTTGTCTTAGGGATGGATATCCATATCTATTATCTACTATCTGTCTGTCTGTCTGTCTGTCTGTCTGTCCGTCCGTCCGTCCATCCGTCCATCCATCCATCCACACACAGTCTTTCCTGTGGAAAAGTGATGGGGGCCTCTCGACTTCTATCACTGCAGCTCCTCACTAGAGAGGTGTTTCGGTCAGGATTCTGCCACTCAGATTTTTTTCTTGAAATTTCAGTGAGGGCATTGCAGATTCCTGTAGAGCTATGGAATAATGCAGGCTCTTACCACCCTTCCTCCTCACCCCTGCATGTTTGTGAAGCTGCAGCATGGTTTTGTAGGTAGAGCATGGCCCAAGGTGTGTGTGCGCGTCTGTATGTGTGTTTAATGATTAGTAATGCATTTGTATATGTAATGCATTTGAAATGGTCTTACCATATAGCCCAGGCTGTCCTCAAACTCGAACTCTTCCTCAGCTTCCCAGATTCTGGGATTTCAGGCTAAAATTTCTGTCCTCAAAAAGTACCCTCCCAGTCATCATAGTGGAGCACTTTTTAATCCCAGAGTTCAGGAGGAGGTAGCAATTACAAATGTTAGATGTCACCCTCCTCTCCTAGTTGTGGAATGCATCCTAGCATCATAGACAGTGCCATTTTAAGAATCAAGGGAGTCATGACCACCTCCACCTTGGATTTAGGAAGGATGGTAAAATCTCAAGACCAGAAGATGCTGGGGACCAGCTCAGCAGGTAGTGACTCAGTGCCACTAGTGCTGTGTGCCCTGCTGGTCTCCTAGTCAGCATGTCTCAGGGGTCCCTGGTGAAATCTTGATGTCACCTCTGTAGACCCACTTATTTTCTGTTGGGCAGGAAACTGTAGGGAACCTAGAATCTGGTTGTGTGGAATGTGGTCTTCAGGAATGTGCCTGTCAGAGGTGGCAGTTCTGCAGCAGAAGTACGGGGAGAGGCCTGGTCTGAGGAACTCTGTCATGCCCTGCCACTCCCCAGATGACAGAGCTGGAAGTTGCTCATTGCTGCCCTAACACCCGAACCTTCTGTGGCAGTTGGGGAATGGTGGTGTGGCTTTTGGTCAGTGGTGTTCTCTTTGCTGCTTGTCATACTGTGCATCCCAATCCACCACCCTCCCCTTGGCTCTGACATCGTTAGTCCCCACATAACTGAGCTCTGCCCATGAATACCAGCTCCCCTGAGTATGTCCCCTGTCTAGAAAGCAGAGGCAAAGAGCCTAGCAACTGTGTGTGCTGTTCCAGGATGGACCAAAGCTCACTGTCCTGTGGCAAGGGCCCGCCCGAGTGATGCTGTGCAGTCCCTGAGCATGTTGCCGGGAAGGGCAGGGCCTGCTCCTCTGGCCCTGTGCCTAAAGTTTCCATTGAGCACCTGAAGCATGGCATTTAGTTGATTTCCTACCATTGATGCCAGCCTTAATTTGTAAGGACAGGTGACCTGTCACCAGTCTGCACTAGAGGGGGCTACCGGGCAGCCACTTTCAAGGACATTACCTTCGATTTCACTAGCCAGCCTTGACACTTCCCTTCTTCCTACACTACACTTGTGACATGCTTTCTGCACAGCACAGCGAGCTTGTGGCCACAGATGGTCTACCTCTTCACTGAGAACATAGACCTTGGCAGAACTACCTGTCCCTGCAACACTCACTTGACCCAAGCTGAAGGCAGGGACAGAAATTGGTGGCAAGTTCATGACCCTCATGCATGGCTGCTCCAGTAAGCACAGGTTGCTGCAATTCACTGCTTTCTCAGAAGAACCTGTAGCACAGTGGGAGGTCACAGCCCTTGTGTGGCTGTATGTATGGCATTAGTGTTCCTGAATTCTTTTTTACCTTGGGTTTTAGGAGTCCTTGGCTCTTGCTAACATGTCTCACTGTCATCACGGGCTTTGGAGGAGGAGTGACGTGCACATTTTTAGAGGATGTTTGTACCACAGGAGCTGAGGGAGCTGGGAGTGACCGGCTGGGGTCCATCAGTGTGGGTGTGGGTGTGGGTGTTGGTTCCTCTGGAGTTTGGCATTGAGATGTGGAGCAGCCCCTTAAGGAATCTGGCATCCTCCAGCTCTCAGAAGCTTCTGCAGGTGACCACGGGTCATTAGTGAAGGCTTGCTGCCTGTCTATATCTATATCTATACATACATACATACATACATACATACATACATACATACATACATACATACATACATACATACATACATACATTTGGTGTGTGTGTAGGTGTATGTTTCCAACACAGGGTCTCTCTTTGTAGCTCTGACTGTCCTGGATCTCGCTCTGTAGACCATACTGGAGAAAATATATTTGATGAATTCAGCTCTAAGAAGGCCTAGAGTATATACTCTATAGAGAGGCCAGACGGACAGACCTTTGAAGAGTCATTCATTTTACTTCACAGTTGAGAATGTGGAAGGTGCACAGATGTGAGGCTTTGCTGCTCTATGCTGGGGTTGTTTGCAGTTGTACTCTGAATAGAACTGTTTTCCTTACTTGTTTTGTTTGTTTGAGGCAGGGCCTTACTATAGCTGTCTTATTTTTGTAGTATGTGTGTCTGTGTCTGAGTGAGTATATATGTGTGGGTACGTGCATGACAACCTGTGGGAATCTATTCTTGCCTTCCACCATTTGGGTTCTGAGAGTCCACCTCAGGTCATCAGTTCCTTTGCTGGCTAAGCCATCTCTCCAGCCCCCTGAGTGTAGCTTTTTAATTAAAGGTACTTAATAAAATTTGCTTCACTTGAGGTTAGTGGTAACAGTCATGGAGAAATGTGGAGTGGGGGAGGGGTGTGTACTGTTAGTGCCCCTATGTCTACTTACAGGGGGACAGTTTGGTGATGGGTGATCTGATCAACACCCACCTTCTGTTAGGCAGGGTCTGTCACCAACCTGGAGCTAGGCTGGTGGTCAGCAAGCCCCAGGGTCTTCCTGTCTTTTCCCAGATAGAGTGCTGAAATAGCACATGGCCACACCCAACTTTTTGTGTGGGTGCCGGGATCCCATCCCACTGGAACAATTTAATGTTTGACTTTTTTGTGTATGTGCTTGTTTGTTTTTTAGACAAGGTCTCACTGTATATACCTGGCTAGCCTGGAACTCACAGAAATCTGCCTGTCTGTACTGTGATTAGAGGGGAGTGCCACCACAGCTAGGGAGTTTAACATAAATATCTTGGGGGGGGGGTTTTATTTGTTTGTTTGTTTAGGGTTTCTCTGTGTAGCCCTTGCTGGCCTTGAACTCCTAAGGAATATAGTTGAGATAAATATGGGGCAGGATGTGAACCAGAACCACTCTTCTCCTTCTTCCTTCAAGGTTTAGGGTAGAATCACTTCAAGGACAACCATGCTACTGTAGGTCTTGAAATCCTCTCTTCTTATCAAACATGAACCTTTCTTCCTACAGCACTTAGGAGGCAGAGGCATGTGACAGCAGATGTTCTTGGCCAGCCTGGTCTACATAGTGAGTTTCAGGCCGGTCAAGGCTGCACAGTGAGACCCTGTCTCAAGACACTCCCAATTTTTTTCTTTCCATTAAAATTTTTTTTATGTATATGGATGTTTTTCCTATATGTATGCCTGTGTGCCACTTGTGTGCATAGTAGCCTCAGTAGCCAGAAGAGGGAGTCGGACACCCTGGAATTGGATTTACAGACAGTTGTGAGCCACCATGTAGGTGCTGGGAACCAAACTGGTTCTTCTGCAAGAACAGCCAGTGCTTTTAACCACTGAGCATCACCCCAGCCCCAGGTCTTTACATTTTCTTGCTCCCCACCCTGACTACACCCTGGAGGACAGGGTCTCATTATGTAGCTCTGGCTGTCATGGAACTCACTATGTAGACCAGGCTGGCTTTAAGCTCACAGAAATCCACCAGCCTTTGCCTCTTGAGTGCTGAGATTAAAGGCTATACCCAGCTCAAATTTCCTTGCATTTTATGTCCCCATTCTTCTTTATCTTTGGTTTGTTAAAATGTTGAAAATAATGAATTTAGCCAGTAACATACTTCATGATTTGATTTGGTTTTAAGACTGTCCTCCTGTGTAGCTCATCAACTTGGCATCCTTCTGTCTTCTTCTAATGTTGGGATTGATTACAGGCATGCACTCCATGCCTGGACCCACAGTCCTATTTTCTACCTGGGAGTGAAAGGTCACCTCCACCTCTCTGCAGGGCTGAGCAGCTGAAGTCTGAAGATGGTGCTCCAGGTCTGGGCACAGTGTCTGGACGAGCTGAAGGAATGCCTGTGTAAGCCTCACCCTTGCCTCCTTGGGAAGTCGCACAGCCTCTCTGCCTGAGCTTCTGATTTTAGTTTTGTGGCTCCACAGATCCATCCCTTCCAGTGCTGTGACTGCTGCCATGCTTCCCTCTCTGTTCCTCCTTCATCCTTGGTCCCTCTCATGGCAGGCAGAAAAGTGTGTGGCATCTGGAAGATCATTTGACCAGTGATTGTGGTGCAGGTGCCTTTCTCTTGGTTCCGGTTAGTGCCCCCTCCCCCGCAGCTTTCCAAGTACTTGAGAAAATCTTAACCAAATCAATTTCATTTAATGAGCTGTTTTCTGCTCATTCACGCTCCTAAGTGTGCGGGAAGCATCCTTCCGTTGGGTTGGAGAGCAGGATCATTTCAAAGCAGGGGTTTCACTGGTGTCCTATGTTGCCTCTCCCCTGGGACCTTGAAAGGAGGAAACATGGTGGGCAGCCTGGTTCCTGCCAGGAAAGTTGTGGACCTTGCTCTTGCAGATGCCTGCCAAGTCCTTGTTAGTCAACTGTCCCACTGTCCCCCGGCAAGCAGCCAGGAGCTGGGGTGAAGTTCTTACTGGCCTGATGGAAAGCAGAAGGTAAACAAAACAGAAGTGAAAGTCGATTTTTTTAGCCCGTTCTCTTACGGGAACAGTTTTGTGGTTCTCAGCACTTCAGGAGATACTGGTTCCAATATGTTTGATTGACATCAATTACTGTAAGTCTGATTCATTTTCTCCCTATTGATTTCTGCCCAAGGTGAAATTCACGACATTTAACAGAAAACATAAGTGATTTTAAAAAAAGATGCTTGTATCAAGGGCTGTAAAAATTAGGGGTGAAAGTCAGGGATATTTGAGAGTTTAAGGCAGTCATACCATTCTAATTATTTGTATAATTCACGTAAGGCTCACTGCATTGAACTCAGAATGCTGTTTCTAATTGCAGGGCAAGGTCAGATTCATTTACCTGTAGTAAGTCATTCTTTCATAGCCACCCACTACACGGCCACAGTCAGGCTTCTCAAGGCCGTCCTTCTCAGTGCTGAAACTACAGCCCTTAGGGACCGAGCAATCATTGTAATGAGATTATGTACAGTGGCCTGTTCTTGTAAAGGCTTAGGTTGGCAGCAGTGACAGAGGTCTCTGCTGGTATTTTAAGAGTTTGGGGTTTTGAACAGCTGTCCCAGCAGTAGGGCTCTACCCAGCACCACATTAAAGCTCTGAAGACCTTATAGGCGCGCGCGCGCGCGCGCGCGCGCGCACGCGCACACACACACACACACACACACACACACACACACACACACCTTTCTGCTGCTCCTCTGCTCCTCTGCTCCTCTGCTCCTCTGCTCCTCTGCTCCTCTGTGTGGTTGCAATTGCAGCCTGGGTACCTGCCCCTGTAGTTACTTTTAGCCTCCTAAGCCTCAACTGACAGGAGACTCTCCACTTCTGCCTTCTTTGTCCACGGCTCCTTAGTTCTGGTCATACGACCCACCATGGACCGTGGAGAACAGATTGTACTCTGGCTGAAGCATCGGTTATCTGCTAGAGCCGGTCTCCTTCTGGGACCATAGCAGTCCATTTCAGTGGGGAGCCTGGACTTTTATTTCTCATGTGTGTCTCAGCCTAGACTATCTGTGGTTTTTCTAAATATAATTGCCTGGCTGGTGCTTCATGTTCAGAGCAGAGGGTGCTCAAAGAGTGAAATTGCCCACTCTCCCCAGCAGAGGTTCCCTTCCAGATTAGTTGACTACCTCCTGCTGCCCTTGTTCCTATTTGAAGAGCTCTATAGCACGACTTGGCCTGCCTTCCCATGTCATTTCCACAGCCTTTTGTTCTAACCCTGGTCCAGGGCTTGCTGGAGCCTCTGCTTCCCTGTCTGGCATGTCTGGCCATCATCATTGCTCTGGGAGTCTTGGGGGCATAGATTTTCTTTATAACATCTATTTTTATTCAATATGGTCATTTAAAATCAAGGGGCTGGGCTCAGTGGTAAAGAGTGAGTACTGCAATTTCAGAGGACCCAGAGGACCCCTGTATCACCCCAGGGGTGACTACAATCACCTGTTAGTCCAGCTCCAAGGGATCTGACATCCTCTTCTGACCTCTGTGGGCATCTGGATTTATGGTGACATGTGCATGCACAGACACACAATTAGAATAAACCTTTAAATTTTTTAAAAATCAAAACTGGCTTGGTGTTAATTAGCTAATTTGGACTCTTCTTTATTGTTTAAGCACTGTGGTTTATGTTAAAATATGGTTACATCAAGCACATTACCTCCTGCATATTTATTATATGAATGTGTAAATAAGGTAGAAATATATTAAAAGTGTGTGTGTGTGTGTGTGTGTGTGTGTGTGTGTGTGTGTTTACTGGGAGTCAAACCCAGGGACTCACGCATACCAAACAGGTGGCCATTACACTACGCCATTTCTTAAGTCTTTGAAGTAAGTTATATTGTTAACCTGTGTGTGTGAGGAGTGAAGCGGGCTAGGGGGGACTTTGTGTGTGAAGTGCTTGAGAGCTGGGCCTCATCCCCATCACCCAGTAAACCAGCTGTGCTGGTGCGTACTCCAGGACTGGGGAGACTGGGAAGATTAGTTCAAGGCCATCCTCAGCTTCAAAGGAAGTTTGAGGCTAGCCTGGGCTATATGAAATATTGTTTTCCATTTAGAAGACAGCCTCTGATGATCTGTGGGTTTTGATTGTATTTTGTTCCATGTAAATTTTGTTTCATTTATAAAGAGGCTTAGTTAATAAAATCCGCTCTGCATTCATGACTTGGAGGAGGTTCTTACATCCATCATAGGTGAACTGGCCCGACACAAGTGCCATCTCTCTGTGTGCTGCTCAGCCGAGGCTGCTTCTGGGTTCCAGGAAGTACCTTGCCTGTCAGTCACCAATGTCTGGTATTTCTGCCCTTTGTTCAGTCTCTCAGCTGACTATTTCTGAGAATCAGTAGCTTCCCCCAGCACTTCAGATCAGACAGCCATTCAGAGAAAGGCCTAGATTGACCAGTGACAGGGAGGGACTTTGTAGTCCCTGGAGTTCTAACAGGTGACAGGTACTGTTGGAGGTTTCCCTCCTTTAGACACATGGCACCTGTTAGGACACTTGATAAACAACCCTTCCTGCTTATATGTGGGTGGTTTGTGTTGTTTGTTTTTAATTTCTTGATACCCTCTTCACCCTCAGTGCTGCCTTCAGGTCCCAACAAGACCCTGCCTACTTTCAGATTTGGGGAGGTTGGGGTGTGTGTGTGTGTGTGTGTGTGTGTGTGTGTGTTTCCCTGGGTTTAATTTGTGTTGCTTGCATGAGCCTGGGTAAGGGTTACTTACTGGAATGTGCATCTTGCCAGCGGCTACACCACTGAAAAAAATTACTCTCTTTCCTATTTCCTTTTTTTTTTTTTTTTTTTTGAGACAGCCCAAGCTGTCTTTGAACTCTCCATCCTCCTGCCTCAGCCTCCCAAGTGTTGGGATCACAGGTGTGTACCAGCACACCCATCTCTCCTTTAGTACCTGTGTTTGGTACTGTCTTGTCAGGGCTGTGTGCGACAGTTGCAGAAACCAGACCCCAGGAGCATGCGTTCTGTAGCAGTTAAGATGGGCCTGATGGGGTGTTCTCGGATGCATGCTCCCTCTGGGCATTTCCACCCTGTGCTGCTGGGAAGTGTGCTGCTATGGAATCAAAAGCTGTACACTTACGGGATTAGCACCATCCTTTCAGTCAGTCAGCAGGTTATGTTGCGGGCCTGCCCTGGCCCAGGTCTGGGATTAGAGGTGAGGGCTTTACTCTCAACAGATTCCTGACTGCTTTCAGGAAGGCTTCCCTGCTCTTCCCGTGGAAGATGGTTCTAAGCGAGTAATACATTCTACCATGGAGCCAGAAGCACAGATTCACTGTGTGGGACCAGAGTGAACAGGTTAAAGCCGGTGCTGCTGTTCCACTTAGCAAAGTGTTCTGTGCAACATGGAAGTTTTGCCATGTGCTCGGACTGTCTTTTATGCCTGTTTACTTCCATCTCAAATTAGGGCGTGTCAACTGTTCATCCAAGTTGGAATTTCTGACTAGTTGGATCTAAGAGATACTTGAATAGTGGTGGAAATGAGCTTCTCCAAATACAAAACTGTTGTTCTGCTTATTTTTTTGTTGTTTGTTTTGTTTTAAAACAAGGTGTCATTATGTAGACCAGGCTGGCCTCAAATTCATAGCAATTCACCACCGGCCTCTGCCCCCAGAGCACTGAGATTAAAGGTGTGCACATTTGGGATCTATCTGATTCTTTGAGACAGCATCTAACTGTATAGCTCAGGCTGATCTCAACTCAACAGCAGTCTTGCCTCAGCCTCTGAGTCCTGGGATTACAGGTGTGCACAGCCACCACGCCTGGCAGTTGGGCCCTCTTGTGCCCTGTCACTGTGATCTTATTACTAGCTTTGTGACAGTTCAGACTCTCAGTTCCAGATTTTCAGGAGCCTCTGTCTGTGCATGGCTGTCATCCAGATGCCAAAGACCTTTGTCTGTGTCTCAGTTGCAGTCCCCTGTGGGCTGCTTCAGGTCTCCTTCCTCGAGTAGACTGACATGTCATAGTGAGTGTGCTGGAGAAGACAAGCTGTTGACACTGCTGTCTTGGTCATATTGGCAAGCGTCTGTTAGCCTTCAGTTTCCATGGAAGTTTCCTTTGCCATCATTTTCCATTTTGTTTCTTCCCCCTCTCTTCTTGGTTTATTCTTATTCTCAGTGGGGTGGAAAACCTGTTGGGAAAGGGAGTGTGGCTGCTATCTTTGGCTTTCCTTTGGAGTGGCTGTAGGGGGATGGGAGGAGTTCTTTATCTTTTCAACTGAGCTTGCCACTTTTGCTACTTTGTTTTACATTACAAAAGATATTTTTGTTTAGTGTATCATAGCATCCTGTTCTTAATTGCTGGATATGAGATTTTATTGTTGTGAGTGTGTCAGTAGTATTTATTCTCAGTCTTTCTGTACTCCACAGTTTGTGTCTCTGAAGGGCTCTTTCCCTGGCTCTTGTTTTCCTGTTAGATCTGCCATCAGTGGCATTTGTGTGAGAGAGGGTAGAGGCCCACACGCAGATAGATAGAGCAAAGAGGCACACCCGGATGCTGGCATCCTTCAATGCTTCCTGCTGTCTGGTCAGATCATCTGAAGGCCTCCCACCTGGAAAGGAATTGGAGCTGCAGCCCCATGTGAGCATATAAAAGAAGTCAGGGCCTGATCTTGGGCGTTTATGTGCCTTGGATGGGTCGTTCACTTTGCACTGTGCCACATTAGCTAGTTTGGAGACCTGATTGACTTTTCCAGAAATTCATCCTTTGATTTCTGCAGAAGTAAGAGCTGACACAGCAACTCGGAGTAGGGTAGGGTGGCATCTAGCCCCTCTCAGAGGGAGCCTCACCTACCCCTCACTGGGAGTCTCACCCTTCCTTCCAAGGTGACAGCTGTCCACACCCTGCACATTGTCTCTGGGGGAGTGGGGGGGCTGCCTTATGAACTGTCTGAATTCCAGCTTGTAGACTGCTGTCACCATGGCCTCTTCCCCTGTCCCCTTTTCATGGTAAAGTATACCAGCCTTAAGTCAAGAGTTTAAACCATTTATAGACACACAGTTTTGTGGTGGTAGCACATTCACAGTACACATGCACTTGTCATTGCTAATGAAAGAGCAGATTGCCCCAGACTGCTTTCTGAAACTGGTGTCAGTCATCTCAGCAAGAGCAGGCTGGGCCTGTGCAGTTCCAGGAGCAGGAGGAAGCTGCTTCTGTTCATGCAGGGGCGTGTTTACCTCCAAAGACAGCAGTTGGATGGTGGAATGTTTATTGATGCATTCCTTTCCAGAAGGTTCCAGTTGGAACTCCAGGCCTGACATTGCAGCACTTCAAGATCTAGCTTGCCCACCACATCCTCCAGCCATCTGCCCTTCTTCCCTGCTGCCCACTCTCTGTTCTGACATAAGCCCCCCGCCTCTGCTAGCAGGCCTTCCTAAGTAGTACATTATCCTCCTCTGCATCCCAGCCAGGCCTGGGCCTGCTCGGCATGCTCTGCTCCTGTAACCTTGTGTATACCTGTGCATTATCAGCTTGTCCTGCCCACACTGCCCAGGCTCTTTGATGTCTGCTCTGTCCTCAGTGCCTGACTCATCTCTGGTGCTTCTTTAACTGGATAAATTTCTGGTGTAGATTCCAAAAGAGAACTCTTTATCCTTTTTTGTAGGATATTCGACATGAAGCCAGTGACTTCCCATGCAGAGTGGCGAAACTTCCTAAGAACAAAAACCGGAACAGGTACCGGGATGTCAGCCCCTGTAAGTACCCACTGTTCCCACTGCCCTACTCACACTTCCCAGTTACAGGCTGCCATTGTCCAGGGTGGGGTAGAGGTTGTGACCTCATTGTCTCTTGTTATAAGCACGGGAGACACAGTGTCATAACTCGCTTTCACTGTTGCAGACACTAGGACTCCAGTTTCTGGAAATTTTGGTGGTTCAGAGCCCTTCTTTTTAGCTCTGTTGTGGTGAGTCATTTTCCTCCCCTGAAGTGGAGTGGCTTAGGCTTAGTGAACAGCCTCTTTGGGGTGACTCAGCAGCTATGCCGTTGGCTGTCAGCCTGGTGAGAGCCACAGTGATGCTCACAGGTTCTCCACTCCACCAGATGTGTAGATCCAGCGGGCCCTTGACTTTCATTGCTTAAGACTGGCAGTGCCCGCTGGCCTGAGCCTGCACCTTCTGCCTAGCTCCTAATCTGGAAATACCTTCAGAGGAAATAACCAAATGTGTAGAATGTGTGGAAAGCAAGAAAAGCCAGAACTGGACTCAGGACCGGACTCTCTCATTAGCACCCAAGTTTATTGACGTCTCTTGACGTCTGTAGTCATTATTCCTCAACAAGGATTGTGGCTACTCAAATCTACATGGCCATCAATCAAGTTCCCAGGGAGACATAAAGGATCTAGGTTTAGAACACAAACTGTACCTCTTGGCCGGCCACACTGATGGCTTTGGTTATCAGTGACATGGAAGTCACACTCACCTTGTAGGAGTGTGTGGGGGTGAAGCAGCAGTGTAAACCACTAAGCCTAGTGCCCTCTCAGAGGTGCATGTAGTAAACATGGGCCATTTGAAGTGCATTTGTAGGTCCTTAGGTGGAGGCTGACTGAGCTCACTCCAGCACCTGCTGTGTAGAGTTAGCTTCCCTTGGCTGAGGGACACCAGATGTGTTTATGAAAACACAGTGACGCAATGAAAACCCTTACTGACTCTGTTCTGGAGTCCTGGCTAGAACTTGAGGACAGTGATGTGACCATATGAGACTGTCCTTTCCCCATTGCCAGGCTGCCCCAGGATATCCACCAAGTGTCCTAGATAGGGCCAGCAGCTGCAGTGCCCCACTGCACATGGGGTCGTTCTCAGCATTGCATCCTAATCCTACTCTTGTCTCTCTTTTCCTCCACACACTCGAGTAGAAAAAGGGATTGTTGTTCAGGTCATAGGTGCAGGAAAGGTGGTTCAAGGTGGAAAGAGACCTTTCCAGTTTCGAGTGCTGCTGGTACTGTGGCTGTGGAGCAGACTCGGAGCACCCCCACACCCCTCTTTTAACTTGTGCTCAGCAAGGACGTAAACAAGACGAAGAGCTTGCCTAAGGCCAACTGGTGCTGTTGGAGCCCTCGAGGTCACCAGTGCCGCTCACACAAGGGTTTTGTTGTTTGTGTTTTGAGAAGTAGGCTCATGCAGCCAGGCCACTAAAGCTAGCCTTGAACTCATAATCCTCTTGTCTTCCTCCCAAGTGTTGGGGTTATATGTGAATGTTTCCAGGCCTGGTGGACTCGGTCAGTCAGTGTATCTGTCTATCCACCTACCTGCCTACTTTATCTTTTTGGTCCACTAAAAAGTGACCCAGGCCTCTCCTAACCTCCACAGTGGGAAATGGCAGGTCCAGCTGGAGAGTCTTCAGAACAGAACCCAAAGGCTACTGGGCTCAGTGCCGTTCCCTTTCCCTCTGGGCTCAGGTGAAAGATGGAGTTCATCCTGACCAGTCTCCCTTGTGCTATAGCAGAAAGAACAGCTGCGCACCTGGGACAGCCGCAGGGAGAGAATGGCAGCCTGTGGGGCCCCTGCTCTCGGGACAGAGTAGTGAGGGGGACAGGAACAGAAGCACAATGCTTTGTCAGGAGCCTGTGTAGCGCCTCCCTGTGAGTCCATTCCTAGAGTTACATCCATCTG
Organism: Onychomys torridus; assembly: GCF_903995425.1. Lineage (NCBI taxonomy): Eukaryota > Metazoa > Chordata > Mammalia > Rodentia > Cricetidae > Onychomys > Onychomys torridus. The sequence goes on from NC_050446.1 coordinate 126,350,023, forward strand.
TGTACTTTCACTGTGGGAGCGGGGGCTCTTACTGCATTAACTTGTCCCCTCCCTTGAGACAGGGTCTCACTATGCAACTCTGACTGTCCTGGGACTCACTATGTAGACCAGGCTGGTCTTGAACTCCTGGGTGCTGGGATTAAAGGTGTGTACCACCACTGTCCAGTTTAAATCCCCTTCTCAGGGTCTCTGATCATAATGTCTGAATCGCTTCATTGTACATGGCTCATCGCTGCTCCTTAGGGTGGATACTGGCTGCCCTGCAGTGCTTCAGACTTAGACCAAGTGGTCAGTCAGCCCCACCTGAGACACCTCCATATGTCACGGGGTGCTGGGACAGCTCTTGGTGAATTGCTTCCTTTCACAGCCTTGACTTTACCCTGGGAACCTGTGTTAGGCACCAGGAAGTAGATCCTTTGATGTTCTCCTGTGATCTGTGGGCTTGTCGCTGTCTCACCATGGTGTAGAGTTGACGGCTGTTACAACGGAGCTATCCGGAGTGCCAGTCACTCGACATGTGACCCGTTTCACTTGACTAGTGAGGCCCCGCCAGTGTGCATTTCTTCAGGCCGTGGGTCCTCTCGGCCTTCCTTTAGAACCCAGGCACTTGGACCCAGGATCACCCAGCTCCGCTTTTGTCTTTCAGTTGACCACAGTCGGATTAAATTGCACCAGGAGGATAATGACTACATCAATGCCAGTTTGATAAAAATGGAGGAAGCCCAGAGGAGCTATATTCTCACCCAGGTAACAGGTGGTCTGGGCTATTCTTTTATGTCACCTGGAGAGTTTAAGAGTGCTGTTGTGTTCACATCAGATAAGATCATCATGTCCTTGAGAAGTTCAGACTTCTCATCAACCAAAAAGCAGCAAGAAAGGAAGCATGCTCCCTCAGACTCAGTGAGCACAGCGTCTTCCCTGGGCACTGAGGTGACACACTGAGCTGCCAGTGGTCTCCTGATGAGCAGGAGAAGAGCTTAGCCATGAGACCGTGGGGGTGGACCTCAGCAGTGAGTGCTTCTACAGCATCTAAGAGGGCTAGCAGTCGGCCAGGCACCTCTTTCCAAGTGCCACTCAGTGTTCCTCCGGACCTCATTAGGTGATACGACATCTCTTAAAAATGCCACAGCTCCAGGCTTCCTTGTGAGAAAGCTTGGTGGGCATCTGTAACACACTTCACGGTGTGTGACCAGAAGACTGAATGTCTGGAAAGAGATTAAAGCTTATTCTCAATAATTTTCTCCAGTCTTAGCCTGTTACCAGCAGGCTGGTTTAAACAGCCATGCATTGTTTCTCCTTTGTCATTACAGATCACATAGCTGGGCTGTAGGGCTCTGTCTGCTGTGTGGAAGTCAAATCCCAGTGAAGCCAGAAGCTCAGAGCCAGCACTCATCCATCACAGCCCTTCCCCCTTTCTGTCCCAAGCCAGTTTGTGTGACCAGAAGCATCTCCCATCCCCTCCCTGTCCCTGTCCCCTACCCCCACTCCAGCCATTCAGCCTGTGTAGCACCAGTGGGCTGTCTTCAGCCCTGTGGATACAGGGCCAACCTTCCCAGGCCTCAGCCAGGGAGGGTCCTCCCAGCACCTCTGTGTTTGAGTGGGTGGCTGCTCCAGATTCTGAAAGAAGGTGGAGCCTGCTGCTCAGAGGCTGAGGCATCCGTGACTTCCTGAGAATCTGTGTAGAGAAGTCCGGAGTTCTTGGCTTCAGCCATTCGTCTACAGTTGAGGTCAGAAAGACTTAGTATAGGTGTTGACCATTATAAGGTGTGTGATGCCCAAGTCAAATGACCACTTAGCATGTTTTCTCTGAGGGGCTGAGGTTGGGCCTTGGTGGTAGAGCACTTACCTGACATGTAAGGCCCTGGGTCTAGCTCCCAGTATTCCCCCCCCCCCCCCCCCCCCCCAAAAAACCAAACAAACCCACTGCTAATGACAAAAAGCATTCATTAGACCCAGGTGTTGTGGTTCATACATGTGATCCCAGCACTTGAAAGGCTGAGGCAGGAGACTTGCCACATGTTTGAGGCCAGTTGAAAATACATAAGGAGTTCCAAAGGCCATTCTGGGCTAGACTTAGGGAAGGAGAAAGAGAAACTCGAGAATTACTTTTACCCCTATCCCAACCCTGAGCCCTGGCAACTATGTGAGACCTGTGACATTTTGCTGTGCAGTGTGGCACCATGTGTATTCACAGATGGTTTCTGTAGCCCTAGGGGTTTCATATAGACGCAAAACAGTCTGACCCCAAAGGAGTGTTTCTGACAGGGAGACCCAAATGTTTTCCAAGCCGCAAACCAAGAACACTTCCCGATACATCCAGTGTTATTCCTTACAGAAACCACATAGTCTGTGCCTCATGTTGTAAAAGTAGAGGTTGGAAAGAGCAGGGATATAGGGCTAGCCTTCACCTCCAGTGCAAAGGGACAGCCAAGGCTGGGCTGTGCCCTTTTAGGTCTTGAAAGCTGCAGAGCTGGGTGGTGCTTGAAGATGGGAATGGTAATTGGTGAGTTGCAGAATGCAGAGAATTGTACCCATGGTGGGGCTGAGGGTTTGGATCCTTGTGCAGTTTAGAGGATGAAGGACCTAGGTGGCCATCAGGTACCTGGACATCCACCTGCCACCCTGGCTCTGTTACCTGAGGGGACGTCGTCACCTGTGTGACATTATTATCAGAGCCCTTGCCTCACGCTTCAGACAGAAGCACTTGGGGAAAGAATGAGCAAATAGATGCCAAGTGCTGGTACAGGGAAGAAAAGTATGCCGAGACTTACGGGGCAGGGGCTTGGATCAAAATTGGTGAGAACAGAAACTGTTCTAGAAGAGGTTCTGGCCCAAAGATGTGGCCAGCCCTGGCGTGGATGCTTTCCTGTGGTACCCACAGGGCTAAAGCGAACTCCCAGCACTTCCCATTTATCTGTCACTACCCACCATCACTAGGTGGGCTAGCTGCTCAGCGGGCACCTGCCATGCACAGGCCTTCCGAGCCCTCGGGCCACCTCTGAGACGGTTTGTGGGCCACATCTGTCCCGTTCCTTGGTTCAGCTCTCAAAGCTGTCCATGCTTAGACTCCCCAGTACTAGTTGTAAGGAAAAAGCCCCACTCTGTGCTGGGTACTTGCTTTGTTCTAGGTGCTGTGCTGAGTCCTTCACCGACAGCATTGCCATTACTTATACACCTTGGGAACAGGCGTTGCTTTTAATCAAGTGGGCCATGTGGGGAAGCAGGCATAGAGAAGCGGAGTGACTTGCTTGAAGTTAGAATCAAGTGGGCCATGTGGGGAAGCAGGCATAGAGAAGCGGAGTGACTTGCTTGAAGTTAGAAGGTGACAGGTTTTTAGAGCAGGGTCTGGGACTGCCAGAGCACAGTGGGAGCCCTGCCCCATGCTGCCTCTCACCTCTTGAGCAAGGAACCCTGTGTAGTCCCTCAGCCACCAGCCCAGCCCAAGAAACAGTCTGCACTGAGATGCAGAGGTGACTTTCACCACACGATGGCATGTGGGACTAGGTGACTGACACAGGGCAGGCAGCCTTGGCAGCCATCCTGCCTGACCCTCCAAACACTCCCTGGCTGACGGCGAGTTGTGTTTGTGTTCAGTGTTGTACAGTGTGTGTCTCGTGTGTTTGCAGGGCCCTTTGCCAAACACATGTGGGCACTTCTGGGAGATGGTGTGGGAGCAGAAGAGCAGGGGTGTGGTCATGCTCAACCGTATCATGGAAAAAGGCTCGGTAAGTTCCTGCCACAGCCCCTTGCCGCTGTCCACGCACACACAGCCTGTAAAGCTCCCAGTCCCCTGCGTTTCTGTTTTCTAACTCCTTTACATGACACCTTTTTTATTTTAAAAAGGCGAACATTACCTAAACAACCATTTGTTACAAACAAGTCAAGTTTGACTCCAAGGAGCAGCAGCACTGCCTAGCCTTCCGCCTTCCTGGCTCCACTCCCTTGGTACTGCCTGTGGAGTATCTCTTTACCAAGCCCAGACTGGGTCTCTTGAGGGCAAACTGGGGGACACCAGCTCCAGATTATCAAATGCCAACATAACCTCTGCTGGTGAGTTGGCTTCAGGACACATGGCACTGTGAGTTCTTGAAACTCTTGAAATAGCTCCCCCTCACTTTAGCAGCCCCTCCCCCTCAGCCTGAGTCGCTCTGTCTCACACCTGCAGGGTGGTCTCACCACACTCTCACCTCTAAGGGTGGTCATTAATGCAGCCTGCAGACCCGGAGTGGCTGGACCTGTTACCTAGACTCCCTCACTCCTCATACCATAGCCCAGACAGGTCTCCAGTTTGTTTCTTACCCTGTCCTTTGGGCCTTGGGTCTGAGTCATAGTGACACTGTGTCTCAGATCAGTCATCAGACCTGTCATCAGCAACCAGCCCTTCGGTCCCTTCCCTCTTCCCATCCCTGTGATGGGCACCGAAGACTGGCTTGGAGTGCTGCCCAAGGCCAGCATGGGGCAGAGCCAGCAGCCTCTTTCTTCCCTCCCTGGACTTGGTTGGCACTTATAAACTCTGCAGCTCCACAGGTTGAGGTCCCTGGAAAAGATGAGCTGAGAACTGTTGGGAACAATTGCAGCAGTAGCCAGGAACAGAGAAGGGGATGTCCAAGGCCTGGCCAGGCACAGGCACTATCTGTCTGTTGCTCTAGCTTCCTCAAACTCTCAAGAATGTGAGGTTGCCAAAGAATCCTTCCATCCCCTCCAAAGACAGCGGTCACACTGAGGGTGGAACCAGGTGCACGGAGTGAGGACCAGGCATCACAAGCGGGTTGCCCCACACACAGAGAGCACAAGGGTCCCAGTCACTCGTGGTGGTGACTTCCCTGAGGCTGCTTGCCACCAGACTGTTGTCTGGTGCTCACCTCCCGTCTTTCGTAGAACACGGTGATAACAGATGCAGCGCCTGCGGTGTGGTCAATTGACAACACCAGAGGGAGGAGTTTGAAATCAACCTGGTATCACAGAATCATCAGCTGTGGAGGCTGGAGAGAGGGAAGACTGCTAACTGCAGGTTCCATTCCCAGCACCCACTAGCAGCTCACAGCTGCCTGTGATTCAAGTTCCAAGGGATCCAACAACCTCTTTTTTTTTTTTTTAATTACTTATATTTTATGTATGAGGGTTCTCCATGTCTACCTGCATGCCTGAGGAGGGCATCAGATCCTATTACAGATGGTTGTGAACCACCATGTGGTTGCTAGGAATAGAACTCAGGACCCCTGGAAGAGCAGCCAGTGCTCTTAACCACTGAGCCATCTCTCTAGCCCCCAAAAGCTTCTTCTGACCCCAGTGGGCACCAGGCAAGCACATGGTGTGCAGGCAAAACACACATACACATAAAAAGTAAATAAAATATTAAATCTTTCTTTTAAAGTCATCAGATGTGGCAGGATTTACTGTGCATGTGTGTAAGGGTGCACATGCTAGTGTACATACTTACACATGTAAATATGTTGCCAGTGGTCCTGATGACCCTTATAGTTTGCTCTTTGCATTAGCAGCTGTTAATCACATTATAAGGAATGGTGTCTGCTTTGTGGTTGAATAACTGCCACCAGGTCTGGCTTTCAGCACTCTGGGCTTATCATAAGTGGACCCACCATGACCACCTTCCTCGAGATTCCTGTGTTTGCCGTTGGAAGCACAGCTGGTCAGCTGGTTGCTATTTCCCATGGCAGCATGGCAGTGGTCCTTTAGAACTATTGTGCTCCACTTAGGGCCATTGAAACTGTGTGCTTTGTGTGAGGTGCACATCAGCAACCCCAGGAGTGGGTAGAGTACAAGGAGGGTACCTGTTGCTGCTCCACTCACCTAGTTCCAACCACCCCCAGCCCAGTAGAGCTGGGTTTCAGAGGCCCCGGACTGCATGTGCATTCTGGGCCCTGTTTCCTCTCAGACATGTGGGTGCTGGCCTTCTATCTTTGAGGCTGGACCTGGTGCTTATGAATCCAACCACACTATAGGCTGTGTGCATTAGACTGGGATACCCAGGGGCCAGAGTTCTTGTTAGTTCAGTTTGAAATTTAACTTAGACATGGCAACATGATGTGTGCTGTGTGTAAGCATGGGACTGTTGTTTATACAATGGGAGGCTGTTTTCTCTTGTAAAACCCGGTGAGAGCCAAAGTTGGGGTTCAGGTACTTGGTAGCCCAGGATCCTTCGCTCTGGGACCTGCTCACTTGTCATTATTAACATCCTTTGGGGATGAGAACAAGCTACCCTATTGGAGAAACAGCACTGACCATCACAGCCTCTTCCGCAGACTGCCTGGCTCTTTGCTTTGTAAGGACTTGGATGAGCTTCAGGCCTCATGGTGGAGATGATATTAAACTTGGAGTACTAGCAGACTGGCATTGCCATCTTCCTGTATGGGGCTGGCCAAAGGATGTCAGTTCCAGCGATGGCCTGCTCGCATTCCAGTAAAAGTCAGGCTTCCGCTCAAGGCAGCATGTAGGTGCCACCAGCTAACTGGAAGTAGTGTGTGTTGTTTTGTTTTGTGTTTAAAAAGTAGAAATTTTTACAGGAAATGACAGAGCAGAGTGTGGTCCTATAGACACCTAATTAAATGTTGGTTGATGGACATTTGGCTGAGTGCCAGAATGCCTCTGAAATCATAGATTTTGCTTAAGTAGAGATCTGTCAGGCTTGTTCTGGGACTCTGTTGTGGAAGTAAAGGTTAGAGTCTGCCTACCTTGCCTCTGAGGTGAGGACACCCACTCCCTCTTCTGTACTGACAGACCCTTGGCATTCCCCCTACTCATGGTGAGTGCCCACCCTAGCATGGTGGCCTGGGGTCTGACTGTGGGAATAAGTGACTCTAGTCTCACTTCACCTGGCCTCTGTGTTAGGATGTTAAGATCTGCTCCCATACTGACTGGTTGGCCCTAGTTGGGAGACCCATCTCTCTAGCTGGTCTTCGAAGATGGGATGGGTCATGGGTTGAGTAGGCCAGACCTTGAAACCAAGCTCTTGAGAAAGCCCTCTCAGCTTCTGTCCTGGGATTGGAAAGCTCCTTCCCTGTTGGCATTGTAGGCCCTTGCGTCCTGTACTGCTTTCTCTACCGTTTGCATTGGTTTGGAAGGAGGGGGGCAACACTGAGCCCCAGAAGAGCAGGAACAACAGGCCTCTACAGTTCTGTTCAGCCTTGGCTGCCTCAGCCCCACTGTGCTCTGGTCCCCCTTGTCCTGTCTCCTGCCACCGGTCAGAGCCTTCTCTCCAAAGAGCCTCTTTGATCTCTTTCTTTGCTTGGCTAGCTGAGCATCCCCTCCTCTGAGTCCCGCGGTCATATGTACTGGCAGTGTCTCCCTCCTCGCTCTCCCCATCCACGCACCCACCCCAAGAGAGGGAACATCTCTCCCAGTAGACTGGACCAGCCTGGAACAGTTCAGATGCGTGAGTTCTATGTGTTCTCTACAAAGAGCAGCTCTACCGACCGGAAGACCTCAGACTCTGAGTTACTGTAAAGTTAGCAGACCACCCTCCAAGCCTCCTGCTCATGTAGTGCCCACCTAGAATAATCTAGTGTTGTTCTTCCCCCAGTTAAAATGTGCCCAGTATTGGCCACAGAAAGAAGAAAAGGAGATGGTCTTTGATGACACAAATTTGAAATTGACACTGATCTCTGAAGATGTCAAGTCATACTACACAGTGCGACAGTTGGAGCTGGAAAACCTGGCCGTAAGTACAGCATGTGCCAACTCCTCCAGAAAGTGTTGCCTTGCTTTTGTCCTTAGTCCTTGGGTGCTAGTTCCAGTGGTAACGTCCCCAGGAATTGTGAGCTCTGTGCACAATGTGGCCCCACACCGTGGTAAGCAGGGCTTGCTGCTGTAGGAGCCAGTGCCCAGGCACCAGTGAAGGACAGGATACAAGCACCTCCACAGTGCACTCTCACCTGTGACACCAGTTCACACAGTTGTGAGGGAAAAGCAGCAAGCTTGCACCTCCTCATGTCCTGGGGCATGGCAGGACCCTGTAGTTAGGAGCGGAAGCAGCTCTGCTCGTAGTACAGAGCTGTGACTGAGGAAGCCGTGGGAGCCCCGGCATGGTGGAACCACTATTGGCCCACTTTGCCTAACTGCTGGAGTAGGGCCAAGGGACATCTCCCAGTGCCTTTGCTTTTTCTAGTTTCAGACTAGGTTCTAGGAGTCATGGGCAAGAGGTCAGTAGGTATGGGATCCGAAGAGCAGCAGGGAGCTGGGGTAAGGGCTAGACTGCCGGAGTGAGGCTTGTTAGGCCATAGAGAAAGGTTGGGGTCTGCTGCAGTGACAGAAACATGTCCTTAGACTTCTCAGAGCTCCTGTTTGTGTAAGACCAATTCCAGAACCTAGCTCAGGTTGCTGGAGTAGAGAGAGGAATGAGGTCCTGTCATGGCCTAGCAGAGGAGCCTGGAGCCTGGGATGAGGTCACAGATGCTCTGGAATGTCACTGGCAGGTAGGAGTATGGGAGACCCTGTCAATAAAGCCCGGCTTTTATTGAAAGTGACCTCTGATCATCCCTGGGAAACATCTCGGAGTGAACACCAGAAGTTTGTCTGTTCATGGCAGAGCAAGGGCAGGAGTGCCCAGGCTTTGTTCTGGGTTACTGCTTTGGGACGGTTTGCTTGTAGGGAGCCCATTCTGCCTTCGCATTTATAGTCCACCAGCCTCTGCCTCCTGAGTGCTGGGATTGCAGAACAGGCCAGCTCAAGGTTGCAACATTAGGACCTTTTGGGCCTAGCACTGAGTCCCTTTGAAGAGACAGCCAGGCAGGAGGAAGGTGGTAGAAGAGGGGCCCATGTTCCTTTAGGGATAAAAAGAAGGCTCTTTTTGCATATTCTAAACCAGTTTTTAAATCTCTTTGAAGCTCCTCCCTTCACCGAGTATAAGTGGTTTGCTTTTGCAGGGTGGGTGGCAGAGCTGCTGCAGAGCCTTTTATTTGCCCAGCTGTGCACAACACTCTGTGTCTAGTGGCCACACTGAGGCTTGGCCATGTCTTTCATGTGTGTTTGTACCACAGCAGGCACCTCCTGTACTTTACAGACAGATGGCACCTTGGTATCACCAGGCCTAGCCTGGGCATCTGTATTTCCATCTTTCTTCTCACAGGCTGCTGGCCCTCTCTGTAGTTCTGGGGCCCTGCCCTCTGGGGTCTTGCCTTCAGCTGCCTCCTTTAAGAATACTGGACTGTAGCAGGGTGGTGATGGCACACTTGGGAGGCAGAAGCAGGTACATCTCTTGAGTTCAAAGCCAGCCTGGTCTACAGAGTAAGTTCTGGGACAGCTAGGGCTAGACAGAGAAATGCTGTCTTGATTGAAAAAAGAAAAAATTCTGGTCAGTGGCGCAGGTGAGATAGCTCAATGTAGCACCGCAAGTTATCTTCTGACCTCCAGACGTCCACACGATGTGTGGCACCCTCATCCCCAAATAAATATTTGTAAAAATCCCAGATGATCTAGGAAAGAGCAGAGTGGAAGCAGGTGCTGGAGGCCATTTTTTGCCCAACTGCAGGGCACTGTGAGCCAGTTCTGCAAATGGGTGTGGTCCTTAAGGTGGATGAGGGCATGGTAAACGCACAGGCAGTTGCCCCTGGAGCCATAGCTGATGCTGCACCTGTATGGCGGCTGCCTTGGCAATCCATCTTTGGAGACTTGAATTAATCAATTTCTTTTCCTAAGTAACAGTTACCTGAACCATCCCAGTGGTCTCCCTGAGCCACCCAGACCTGTAGCACAAATTCTAATTGGTCTTCATAATAAAAACCCAGAGTCAATTATCAGGGTAAATGCTGACAGATCAGTAAAGGAGACGGCAACTAGAGAGACTTCTTACCTCTACTGAGTCCTCAGCCTGACAGGGGCTGAGCTCCTGTCTCCTCATCTTACATCCTCTCCCCACCCAGCCATGTCACTTGCCAATGCTGAGATTAAAGGCATGAGAGCCCGAGTGCTGGGATTAAAGGTGTGTGCCAACACTGCCTGGCCTCTCCGGCTGACTAGTGGCTTAGCTCCTCACTCTGATCTTCAGGCAAGCTTTACTTGTTAGCTCACAAACAAAAAATGTCACCACACAGACCTGGTGCTAGCCCCTCCCCCCACAGGAACCCTTTCTGAGATTTAGGGTCCGAGTGGCATGGTGACTTTTAGGCTAAAATGATTGTGGCCACATGTGCACGGGTGTAGAAGGGACAGGCAGATAAGAGCATTGTCCACTGCCTAAGGCTGCTGCCAGATCAAGCCAGTACACACTGAGAAGGCTGGGCAGGAAGTCACTTGATGCTCATGTGGAGTCGCAAATGATGCACTCAGCCTTACCGCAAGGCTTTCTCTTTCAGACCCGGGAGGCTCGGGAGATCCTGCATTTCCACTATACCACATGGCCTGACTTTGGAGTCCCTGAGTCGCCTGCCTCCTTCCTCAATTTCCTTTTCAAAGTCCGAGAGTCAGGCTCACTCAGCCCGGATCATGGTCCCATCGTGGTGCACTGCAGCGCTGGCATCGGCAGGTCGGGGACCTTCTGTCTGGCTGACACCTGCCTCTTGCTGGTGAGGAGAAAGGAAGCATGCTTAAACCACCCTGCTGGCTGCACTTCTGTGACGCTGTCCTTAGGCCCCCTTCCTTGGGGGATGCTCCATGTTGCCCTTGCCTTTAACAACTCTGTGACAGTGGTTCTGTGCCCTCTAGCTTTGTTCACAGGGTGTTCCCAGTTGTCACAGGAGCCAGCCACCCCAGAATCCTCAGCTCTTTTCTAAGCTCTTTCAACTCAGGCCAAAGGGTCCTGGGTTTGCTTCTTTTTTCTCCCATTTCCTTGAGGCCCTCCACCACCCCCGTGGCTTTCCTCTGGCTGACCCAGTTTCCTTGGCTTGCAGATGGACAAGAGGAAAGACCCCTCTTCTGTGGATATCAAAAAAGTGCTCCTGGAGATGCGCAGGTTCCGCATGGGGCTAATCCAGACAGCCGACCAGCTACGCTTCTCCTATCTGGCTGTGATCGAAGGTGCAAAGTTTATCATGGGCGACTCCTCAGTGCAGGTCAGTGCTGTTCTGCTTAGCACATGTGTGTTGGTGTTTGGGCTCAGTTCCTAGCTGGGGATAGACTGTTGAGCCTGTGCATGCTCCTCAAGGCCCTGATCTTTGGAAGGAACTCCAGTTGTAAAAAGGCCCAGCTCTGTTGAGGTCAAAGGAAGTAACCCTCTTTTGTGTATGCCCTCGCTAGAGTTGCTAAGGGACTGTCCCCTCTGCCTGCCAAGGATCCCAGAGCTGCTGCTAAGCTGTGGACTGCTCACCTGGGGAGACCCAGAGCAAGTACTAATGGATTTCTGTTGCTGTTCTTCCCCAGGATCAGTGGAAGGAGCTCTCCCATGAGGACCTGGAACCCCCACCTGAGCATGTCCCCCCACCTCCCCGACCACCCAAACGTATCATGGAGCCTCACAATGGGAAGTGCAAGGAACTCTTCTCCAACCACCAGTGGGTGAGCGAGGAGACCAGTGAGAATGAAGACAGCCTGGCCAGAGAGGAAGGCAGAGACCCCTTCAGTGCCGTGCATAGCATGAGCAGGTGATGGAGGAGCCTGGCTTGGTGTGGGGGTGGCGGATGTGAAAGGGAGTGACTTGCTGTCCAGAAATATATGTAGGTACTGAAAACCTTGAGGCTACACGAGGTGTTTATGCATGAGAAATGGTGCTGCCTCTATCTTGGCAGAAAGTGCCCGTTGCCCGTGGCTGTGCCTGTGCAGTGACAGGTTATAATGAGGTTCCAGTGCCACCTTGTGGTGCTTGTCTGATCTGCTCCGTGCTGAAACTGGGCAGGTGTAGCAGCTTGCTTGCTCACCCTGGTATAAGCATTGTTGAGCACCCACTGATAACTGTGGGGTACTGAGATAATGGTAGAGTGTGTCCAGGATCTGTGCTGCAGACCCTCCATTTGGAGAAAGGGGCATGCTCCTGGCATTTTGTGGTAGAGCAGGGATGATACAGAAAGTATGTACCTGCAGGAACTGGCACTGTGGTGACCTCAGTAGGAGTGGGGGTAGCTCCTGGGGCAGCTGTCCCCTTCCTAGAAGGCAGTTTTGAGGTGTGGGCACACACAGGCTGACTCTCAGTGGGACCCACCCAGAGCTCTGAACACTGTATGTAGAGGCATGGCTGGCTGCCCTCATTCTAGCAGCCTGGGTCATAGAAGGTACAGAACTGCCAGTGTACCAGGACTAAGGAAGCCGTGTTTCCCTGCAATTGGGATATGGAGCTGAGCGCATCTCTGACGAGAGCTAGGAGTTCCCATTCTGACCGAGCACATACACTGGTGGGCTGCAGGCTGTTGATCTTTGAATGAAACCAAGGTCCCCAGGGACTAGAAGACAAGTAGGCTGTCTGTGCTGGCCTTCCCACCCAACGCAGTATGGAGGGCTTGCTTCTCCAGAATACCTCCGTCCATCTTCTCAAGGTAAATGACCTGTCTCTTCCCTTCTCCCCAGCGTGAGTCAAGACACTGAAGTTAGAAAACGGATGGTAGGTGGAGGTCTTCAAGGTGCTCAGGCATCTGTTCCCACCAAGGAAGAGCTGTCCCCAGTGAAGGAGGAACAAAAGGCACACTGTCCGACGCACTGGAAGCCCTTCCTGGTCAACATGTGCATGGCCACAGTCCTGGCGACTGGCGCGTACCTCTGCTACCGGGTGTGTTTTCACTGACGGACCTCTGGGAAGCGTGAGTGCGGTGGGCACTGCTGCTGCCCAGCTTGGGAGTCGGTCGGTCTGCGGCGTCGGGCCTGCTGTTAGGGGAGCAGCTCGCAAGCCTGCGGTGGAACTGGAAGGGCCAGCCCCAGGAGGGGCGTCAATGCACTGGGCTTCAAAGCCCCATGGTCCCAAGAACAGCCTAATCTCAGGGCCTTAAGCTGTTGAGGAGAAGTGGAGGAAACGCCAAATACTCTCACTCACCCGCTCTCTCACCTCACTCCCCCCTTTCCTTCTGTTCGTTGTTTTTGGAAAAAAAAAAAAAAAGAATTACAACACATTGTTGTTTTTAACATTTATAAAGGCAGGTTTTTGTTATTTCTGGAAGGAAAAAAAAAAGACGCTAGGCACTCAGGAGATTTTCTTGTGCCCTTTGGCGTAAGATCAGATTCCTGACTTATGTTGATTTCCCAGGGGAAGGATCCCAACCGGTCAGGAATGTAGCGCTCCTGCTGGCTTGGACTGCCCCCACTGTTACCCTGAGCTGGCAGGTACCCTCGAGCCGCCCTGCTGTGAGGGGAGCAAGCCCGGCCTGCTTCGCTCAGGTGTCCCTGCTGCATTTCCAGACTCCTCTGCACCCTCACTCCTTGTGACAGCCATCTTGCTGGTGTCCCAGCCCTCACCATCCTGTCCCTGTAAATGGGTTTCCCTGGGAGCCCTGCCTCAGGGTCAAGTTCACCTAGGTGGCTGCCAGCGTTCATCCTGCAGTTTCCATTTCATTTGGAAGGTAAGCACCACTGCGGTAGAGCCCACACTGCTGAGGTACAAGCGTGACCGAGAGAAGGAAGGAGCCTTGGTGTCATGGAAGCCACTTCGCAGGACTGTTTCCGACCTCTCAAACATTCAGTCCCCTCCTTGAAGGCATCAGATGATTTTTGCAAACTGCAAAGACTTTTTCCTGAGTGGTAATTTTCAGTCAGGACTTGTAAAACACCACTGAAAGCTTGCCATGGCTGAGGCTGTGAGGAGGCACCCGCTTTCATAAGGCTGCTCTCCAGCCTCTCACCTGCGGGCCACAGTGGCCATGGTGGGGAAGCACTGGCCAGCAGAGCAAGCTGTAAAGGATGCTAGTTCACACAGAGCCACCATCTCCTTCAGTTGGGCGTCTCCCTCTCTCCTCATCCTTCACTTCCTTTCCTGGTTCCCTCACAGCCATCGTGAGGAGTACAGAGGCAGAGCACTGGCTCATGGCAGCACGAGGCCCCACACTCTCCCTAGAAAGCGCTCCACTCTATTTATTCACTGTTCCCAAAGGCATCCGTCCCCACTGCATGAGCACGTCCTTCACCTGGCAATGTAAGTTGTCAGCCTGGCACCCAGGGCTCTGGTGATCAGATCAGTCCTGCTGCAGTCGAGCCAGGGTTACGAAACTGACAGGAGCCACGTGCAGCCGGGGCTGGGGCCAGGAGCTGACGCTGGAGGGTGGTGGGAGCAATCTCCAGGAACATGAGACAGTGTGTTCATGTGTAAAGGCCCTGCGGCTACTGATGTGATGTTCAAGAATGAGGAGGGCTGGGCTTTCTCCCCATGGCCTCGTCCATCCTGTTCCCAGCCTCCACTTTCCCTTTTAGCTAGAAAGCACCAAGTCTCCTGCCCTGGTGGTGCCATGTGCTTGACATGGGGAACTTAGATGCCCACTCACTGACTGTCCAGCGCAGATACTGCCTCACTCCTGGCAGGACACTCTAGGCTCCCTGGCCTGCCCCACCAAGCTCCACCACACCTCAGACATTCCACGGTCACATCTCATTCCCTGGACACTTAGGCAAGCAGGGCCCTTCCACCTCTGGAATCTGCCCCTCCATTCCAAGTTCACGCTCTTCTGGAGCAGGCCAGGATTGGAAGCAAGGCAGCTTGTGGGAAGCACCCTCCTGGGAAACCTCGGGTGACAGCCCTTAGAATCAGCCCGCTGTCATCACTGGCCTGTCACCTTGTCCAGAGGTGTGCTACTCTTGAGCCTGGTAGAGACCGATGATGGTGCTCATGACTCTTCCTGTGAGAGGAACTTAAGACCTCCACATTGGGTGGCTTTTTTAAAATAAGCGAAGGCAGCAGGAACTCCCAACTGCCTCTTGCCAGCATTTCACATTTTGCCTTTCACCCAGAGAAGCCAGCACAGAGCCACTGGTGGGAATGGTGGTGGCCTTGCCTGCAGAGCCTGGAGAGGTGGAACAGCCGGTCCAGGCTGGGAGCAGTTAGCAGTGGACTGTGTCTGTAGTAGTGGGGTGTGCACAGTAGCCTTCTAGGTGGATGTCCTGGAGAACAGGCGCCCTCCACCCCATTGCCCGTGTTGGAGGTAGCAGGCTGCTGTAGCCTTAAGCCAATATTTACTCAGCAGGTCGTTCTTTTTTTTTTTTTTTTTTTTTTTTAATGGCCATGGAATAAAGCATTTTTACAAAAATAAAAACCAACAACAAAAACATGTGTTCCAGTATAGTCCCTTTGCAGGTGTATGGGGGTGGTGCATGCCCCCATGGGGTGTCTCAGGGTCTTCTGTGACCTCACAGAACTGTCAGACTGCACCGTTTCCAACTTGCCCTATCACTAATGGGTCTACATTTTAGTTGCAACAATAAATGTTTTTAAAGAACATAGATGTGAGACGCTTCTATTTCTTTACCTGATGGACCTGAGCCAGGATGGGCAGCCATCTGTCCGTCCCTGCCAGCATGAGGTAGGTCTGCCTTGCAGGGTTAGCGTGCTCTGGGTTGTGTGTGCCAGTGCCTGGCCAACCTGCCTTAGCTGCAGAGCTTGTTGGGTACTCTGGGTCTCCACACTGTTCTTTCAGGAACCCACCCTCTGGGCCTTGGAGCACTTTAACAAGACTCAAGGTTGACAGTGGAATCTCTGTTTCAGGCTCCAAACCACACCTTAGCCAGCTGCCTGTCACACACCGTGGTCATCCCATCTCAGGACCTCCGTAAAGCCACATTTGATGTGTACTTGACACAGAAATGAGACCCAAAAATTAGTGTGACCTCCCATTCATGTCCAAGACTCAGCATGTAGGGCCTCCGAGGGACTGTTTCAAAGTCACCTCAGACTTTGCAATGGCGGATGTAGTAGGAAGCACAGTCCTATTTGGTGACACACACCTTTAATAACAGCACTCAGGAGGCAGAGACAGGTGGAGCTCTGAGTTCGAGGTCAGCCTGGTCTACAGAGTAAGATCCAGGACAGCCAGGGCCACACAGAAACCCTGTCTTAATGCCACCACCACCACCGTCCCCTCCTGCAAAAAAGAAAGCACAGCCCTGTACCTCTCAAGGCTTCACAATGGTTTGTGTGGTAAGTGGTCCCTGCTGTGGTCCTGGAGCCACAGAACAATGGAAGCGCAGTGCCCACTGTCACAACTGAAAGCTTCAGGTATGAAAATAGTGTCTGAGCTTCACAGAGAACACTGGCGTAATGTGTAACTGGGATAACTCCAGTGGGGCAAAGCCTTGGCAAAGGCCTGGGGTGTCCTTAAAGTATCCCCAGGGTAGGGCAGCCTGCCATGAGCCTTAGGAATCAAGAGTGTAGGGAGGATCCTCAATGGGTCCTGCAGAGCCCTGTGGCCCTGGCTACCCTCTTCTGTGTGGCTGTATAGACACAACCTTATCTACTTGGTAACCATACACTACAGAGTTTTTAACTGAGATTTCAGAAAATGGACACGAATGAGGGCATGAAATAAATACCAAGGTAAGTCAGCACACGTGGCCCACGCAACTCTTAAATGGGTGAGTCCAAGTCAACCCCAAGAGCCACTTGGCCCCTCATGGGCATCTCAGATACCCTGTTTTGAGTGGTTTATTCGCTGAAGTAGGAAACCCATAGCCTCAATGAAAACCTCACCTCAGCTCTGGTTTCTGAACAATTCACCTAATGGGCCTCAGGTTGGCATGTGCTGGAAAGTGGGCCTGTCCACCAGCCAGCTGTCTCAGCCTATGTTTATCAGACCAGTTCTGCCCCTGCTCTGTCTGCATGTCTGTCTTGGAGCTTCATCTTGTCTTGGACCCTTGATCCTCAGCCAGTGCCAGCTGCCCCTGGCACTGCACCCCAGGAAGGCAGGACAGACAAAACCAGCATTTGGGGAGGCCACAGCCTCAGAGGTCCCACATACCACTTTCTCCTGCTCTGAGTGCACCACTGTGCCCTCAGGCTAGGTACTGACCCAAACCTCGGGTAGCCATGCTGACCAGCCCACATTTGTGAAGGAGTGCCTCAGGTGCTC
This sequence comes from Onychomys torridus, assembly GCF_903995425.1. Lineage (NCBI taxonomy): Eukaryota > Metazoa > Chordata > Mammalia > Rodentia > Cricetidae > Onychomys > Onychomys torridus. The sequence goes on from NC_050446.1 coordinate 126,366,945, forward strand.
AGTCCAAAACTTGGGCACTTTGGAAGCTGGACAGCATCAAGGAAGAATGGTACTGGATCGGAGCTCAGTGATCGTAGCTTCTTAGAAAATTGTGATTTCAACATCTGCTTCCTGGTAGATTGCTTGTTGTGAGTGGAGTTTGTCCATCTTCTCAAAAGCTAGGCGGCCTTTCTCACCTGGAACACAAAGGTGTCATCACCAGCTTGTCACCGCTTTGGTGTTCTGCTTTGCCAAGTCTTGGTATCTTTAGAGAGGGCAGGACAGTAGTGGTTGGGGGTCCCCTGCCCCCACTGTTGTCTGAACCATCCACAACTGAAACAGCCTTCCATGTCGGAGGTCTCCGAGGCACTAGCTTGGCTTTCCCCCTGCTCTCCATTTGCCAAGGGCCATAGACTAAAGGGGGGGGGGGGTGTCACCCTGGCTGTCAGCCTGCTGGAATGGGAGCTTGCACTGAGCAGGGGCTGCAGAGCACAGGCGGCCTGCAGCAGGGTCCCTAGCAGCCCGGCACTGACAGCTGAGGTGGTCTCTTCTCACCCATCTCCACTAGAACTCTGGGACCCCATTATGCCAAATGGGCCTAAGGCTGCATTTTACCAAATGACAGTGTTGCTTCCCGAGCGGTCACTCGTACGGCCTCCAGGTCAGACCGACACAGGCTGGCGATCTGGTCAATGCTTTCGATGCCCTGTGAGGTTAGGGGAAAAGGGCTTGTTAAGCAGCAAGTAGACTGCATCGGGTCACCCCTGCAGTGCCAACCCTGGCATGGTTCCTGGGGCCTTGTCTGTCCTTCTCTAGAGGCCTCCAGGGACCCTTCAGGGACACCTTTGGAAGTCTCTGTTGACACCATCTAACAAACCCTGCTGCCTCCTGGGACTTGCTAAACCCTGACTGTCCTCTTCCCTGGAGAACCAGGGCCTGATTGCAACACATCCACAGACAGCGCTCCCATGGGACCTCTGACCCCTTCGGCTAGCACCCGAGCCTTAACAGGTGCTCTTCTGAGGACCTCTTGGGGCAGGCCTGAGTCAGTGGGATTCCTCTGTCTTGAGCCAACGCCCATGTCCAAGTGAGAAGCAAGGTTATCCAGGGCAGACTCCTAGCATGAGTGTAAACAAACAAGGTCCCCTCACCTCCACTGTGGGAGTGCAGGAGGAGTGGGGAAGTCATGGTTCACAGGCCCTGAAGCAACCCTGTGTCATCCAGCCCAGCAAAAATGAGCTGGAACCCAATGTGGCTCTTTATAAAACCTTATTGATAGAAATGCTCATAGTGGCATTTATGAGACAGGATCTCACTATGAAGCCCAGGCTGGCCCTGCATCATGGGTATCCAGCCCTCATACCTGCCTCCCCCCCCACTCCATGCATGAAAAGTACATTTTTCTGTGACTGTGTGAAGAGTGCACATGTGTGCCCCCCTCCACACACAATGCGAACAAAATGAGAGCGTAGGGTGCCATCCATACCATGTTTTGAGATGTGGTCTCTCCCAGCCTGGAGCTCACTAATAAACTATGCTGGCCTAGCTGGCCAGTCCTGGAATCCTCGGCTTCTACCTCCCCTGCACTGGATGAGAAGTGCGTGCCACCACTTGGGGCTTTTTTAGGGAGTCCTGGGGATTCCACTCAGTTCCTTGTGCTTGTGGGCATGCAGCCCTTTGCTCATTGGAAAGTCGTGTTTAATAGCAATGTTCAGGGTGCTCATGTCCCTGCAAACATGCCAGAGGTGGCCGGTCACTTCTGCTGAGGGCTAGGGTGACAAGGCAGTTTTCACATGTCTGAGCTTTGTCTTTTTCTCATTTATAAGAATTTATTGGGCTGGAGAGATGGCTCAGAGAGGTTAAGAGCACTGACTACACTTCCAGAGGTCCTGAGTTCAATTCCCAGCAATCACATGGTGGCTCACAACCATCTGTAATGAGATCTGGCACCCTCTTCTGTATACATAATAAATATATAAATCTTAAAAAAAAAAAAAAAAAGCTGGGGATTTAGCTCAGTGGTAGAGCGCTTGCCTAGCAAGAGCAAGGCCCTGGGTTTGATCCTCAGTTAAAAAAAAAAAAAAAGAATTTATGCCAGGTGGTGGTGGCGCACACCTTTAATTCCAGCACTAGGGAGGCAGAGCCAGGCGGATCCCTGTGAGTTTGAGGCCAGCCTGGTCTACAGAGCGAGATCCAGGACAGGCACCAAAACTACACAGAGAAATCCTGTCTTGAAACCCGCCCCCCCCACAGAAAAGAAAAAAAAGAAAAAGAAAAAACAATAACAACAACAACAAAAGAATTCTCATGTTTACACATGTTGAGCTGGGCAGGGAGCCCCTTGAGTGGGGATCTCGGCATTGGAGTCTGGGGGCTGGCTGGCTGTCAAGGGTCCTCTTGCTGCCCCTCTGCCACTCCCACTCTGTTCCAGTGAAAGCATTTTGAGGTGCAGCAGCTGCTGCCTCAGCCCTCACCACTGGTGGCTCCTGTCAGTAGGGAGGCAGAGGACTCACCCCAAGCTGCTGCAGCGCCATGCACGCTGCCTGCTGGACCTTGGCGTCACTGTCATTCAAGGCGTTGGTGTAGAACAACAGAGCCTGGGGGAAGACACCAGGATTGGACAGAGAGGTCAGGGCAGGCAGGTCCCCGGCTGGGCTGGACACACTGCAGATGCTCCAGTCACCCAAACTCAGCCCTCCTCTAAACAAAACTTGGGGTGAGACCTGTCAGTCTCGGGACAGGTGTTTTGTCAGGAGGTGGGTTAATCCCAGATTGATCACTGCCTGGCTTAGGAAGTGAGCTCCACAAAGCTTTTTTGGTTTTGCTTTTCGAGGCAGGGTGTCTCTGTGTAGCCCTGGCTGTCCTGGAACTCGCTCTGTAGACCAGGCTGGCCTTGAACTCAGAGACCTGCCTGCCTCTGCCTCCCGAGTGCTGGGATTAGAGGCATGTGTCATAATGCCCAGCTTCACTTGAATTTGAACCCTGGAACCCATATTGTAGAGGGAGAAAACTGACTTCCCTTAGGTTATCCTCTGACCTCCAGACTCAAGATGTGGTACACACACACACCAAATAAATAAACATTAAAATTTAAAAGCACCTCTTAGAAAGATGTTGCACAGGTCTGAGAAACCAAGCCCAGGCTGTGAACTGGTACTGGGTATACCCCTCAACCTGTGGGTCTCAACCCCTTTGGGGGTCACATACTAGATATTTACAACTTATAACAGTAGCAAAATCACAGTTATGAAGTAGCAACGAAATAATGGTTGGGGGTCACCACCACACAAGGAACATATTAAAGGGTCACAGCATTTGGAAGGTTGAGAACCACTGCTCCAGTGACTCCAGCCCATGCTCAACTCTCTTAATCTCAAATCTGTTGAGTCTAGTCCCCATCACCCACTTTGTACTCTTGCATACCCAGCCAGAGCGCCCGCGCATGCACCACACCTTTTCCCGGAAGCTTCTATTCCTGGCTGCACTGGCCAGGCGTGCTCTGGCAGCCCTGTAGAGCCTCGGGGGTCCATCCAGCTGCAGCAGTGCCCAAGCTTGAAGTGTCTGGGGCAGGGGCTGCAGCTGGCCCAGACGTTTCCCGTGCAGCTTCCTCAAGGCCTTGGCTGGGCCTGCACACTGAAGCTCCTCAATGAGAGTAACTGGAAAAGAGGGGGGCAGGAGCCATCAGTGCTGGCTCAGTTGCCTCAGCCACAGGGGCAGCTCCAAGGCAGAGAGGCATCACTGCATCCCGGCAGACACTCCCTACAAACGGATCTGACACACCCTGAAAACGAACAGAACCACTCCCAACAGCACTTGGGAGACTGAGGCAGGAGGATGGCGAGTTTGAAGTCAGTCCAAGCTACATAGTGAGACCCTAATTCAAAACGAAACCGGATGTGCTGACTTCGAGGCTCCCACCTCCTTTCCCCGGAGCTGCTCTGGGCTATTCACTTCCTTTCAGCTCTGACAGCTGGAGGGGGAGTTGCATCTGAATTGTGGCCCCAGCTAGAAGGGGCAGAGCCCCCAGGGTGTGCTGTAACCTGCTTCCAGGCCATTGCCATGGCCAGGCCCTACCTTCCTTGGTGAGCTGGCTGAGGTGTTTCTCCAGGTCGGAGACGTTCTGCCGCTGCAGGTAGCTATGGAACTGGAACCAGGTGACCATCTGCTCTTCCTGGAGCCCCGCTGTGGCCAACAGCCCACCACAGCCGACCACCTGCTCCAGGAGCCTGCGACACACTGGCAGAGGAAAGGGCTGTGAGAGGGGCTGAAGCTTCAGCTGGACTCTCAGTCAACAGGTCTGGATCAGCTAAGAGGGACTCTGGGGAAGGGGATCCCAGGGAGACCTCCTTAGAGTCAACAGACTCGGGTTTCTGGAGCCTCCTCTACCCCAGAAGTTCGTAGCACTTGCCAATAACGTGAACCTTCACTCAGCTCTGGGCTACTTTCCTGTCTTTTAATTCTTGACTTGACAGAGAAGCGGAGCATACCAGCTAGCCAATAACCACTGCAGTGGACTCTGAATCCCGGAGCCAGAGCCTTGGAAACACTTATCGAAAGCAGTCCAGAGAGTGGGAGGAACTTCCAGACTACAAATGCCACCCTCAGGAGCACCACCCTCAGGAGCACCACCCTTCACGTGCTCCACAAGAAAATGCTACAGCTGCCCTCAGGAAGGGTCCAGCCTGATCTCAGGACACCTGGATGGCACTTGTCTGCACAACCTCCTCTAACAACCCTTCAAGGCTTGGTGGGAGGCACAAGGATTCCCAGCCTGCTTTCCCAGGGGCAGTGAAGACACGCACGGAGATACAGAGGGCCCGAAGCATGAAGACCTCAGTTGTAGCACCATAATTCCTGTGGAACAGAGCAAGCAAGGAGGACGCTACCTATTTCCAGCTGGCCTGGGTACTTCCCTCGGACTCGATGTAGGAACATCTTCTTAAGCTGGCTGAGGAGTGTGGAGGAAGGGCAAGCCAGGACTCCGCCAGGCTGTGTGCACCCTTGCCACAGTGCCAAGCCACCCTTCCTGTGAGGAGCCTGTGGGATGACTGAGAGAGAGCAGCTGCTGAGCAACCTGGGCAGGAGCGGCCACAGACACCAGAACCCCCCTCACCAGGACCCAAGGTTGGAAGTGAGGGCAGGAGACCCAATCCAGGGATCCCCTCTCAGGCCCATGTCTCTCCCAAGGAACAGTGTTGGTTCCAAGTACCTTCCTTGTGCCCACTCCTAAGGCCAGCCACTCTCATAGCCACCCTGGTGGACTAGCTGGACTCTCCAGAGAGGTCCACAGGGGCAGACGAAGAACTGGGGTAACAGCCACTGCTCCTTGGAGGAACCGCCAGGATGTGGGCAGACGTGGCTTCTGTGAGGCCAGCAGTGGCCTCCCCGGTATACAAAGACGCACAGGTGTGCAAGCCCATGTGATCCACCCATCAGTGGGAGTGGGGGAGAGGCAAGGCCTTGGGTGAGGGCCTGGTTGCTACTTACTCTCTTCAACCGACCTGGCCTTGCTGACCTGCTCAAAGTCAAGGTCTGAAAGCAGTTCCAGAACATGCCTTTGCTGCTCTGCTTCCTCCAGGAGGCAGTCCTGGACCATTGTTGATAAGTTAGGGGAGGCCAGTTTCTAGAATCAGCCGAGATGCTCAGGTTAGCCTGGCATGTACATCTCTGCTCCCAGCTGCCCACATCTGCCCTGTCCTAAAGGAGGCTTCTAGACCATGACCTAAGCACCCAGCCTCCAGGGTCAGCCCACCCAAGTTCAGCAAAATGTCATAAAGCAGAAGTAAGAGGCCATGCCCATTTCACAGCCTTAGGACCCCTGGGAGTAGCGCAGCCTGAGCCCGCCTTGGATACTTCAGTTTGGACTGGCGTGGTACCTACACATGGACATCAGAACCACTCATTTGGTTCAGGGCTTGGCTCCCCAAGACCCACATGGTTCCTCACCTCCTGCCACAGGACCTCCAAGGCACTGGCTCTCAGGGTGGGTTCCTTTTTACCTGGCCCCAGACTTTTCACCACCTTGAGCCCCATCCCCACCCTGACCAGACACCTGAAGCAAGGCTTTGCAGACTTGAAGGTGGACGGTGAGCAGTGTGTCCAGCTCAGGGGCACCAGCTGTGAGCTCACTGGATGACACCTTCAATGATGGCCGAGGGGGCGGGGGGCTGTCCTTCCTGAGGAGATGAAAGAACTGAGTGACCATGGGGTTAGCAAAGGGACCCCTTCCCTGGCCCCACCCCAACCCCCAGAGCTCCAGATCAGAGTCAGGCCCCAGGTCCAGGGGTTCAGTGAGGGAAGTGGGGAAAAGTTGGCTGGAAATCAAACAGGTGTGGAGAGCAGAGCTTCCTAGGGGACCCCAGGCTATGCTTCTGGGTAGTTGCCGGAGCCTCATTTTGCTTTTCTGTGAAGTGAGCAGGAAGCCTAGACTCAGGGTGGGGATATAATGGCTCACAGGGCAGAACTGAACCCCACCAAGGCCCAACTGGCTCATCCCACTCGGGAAGGTAGCAGACTTGGAATCTCCCTGGGGGACCACTGGATGAGAGGAAGAAATGGGGACTGTCCTCTTTTGTATTGCTGAGGTCTGGGGATAGAAGTGGCCCTGGGCCATCAGGGTAGGTGGTAAGGCAGATGGATGGTGGTTCAGAGAGAACACTGGGTGAGGCAGTTACTAGGGAGGTTGGTCATCATGCAGGCACTGAGGTCAAGGTCAGGGTTTTGCTGTGTGCTGCTGTCATTGCCTGAGATCCCCTCAGTGGCCATAAAGGCTTGCTATGTGGGGACAGGGATGTGGAGAGGAGGCACTGAGCACAGAAAAACTACCCGGGATGGGGCCAAGGACTCGAGAGGTGAGCATGGAGCTACAGCAGCCCAGTGGTGTCCCCGCTTGGTGTTCACTCACTCAGGAGCCTGGGAGCCCCCAAACAGGGACATCTCATCACTGGCAAGGTCGGCATTCAGAAAGGCAAAGCTCTCGAGGATACAGTCCATCAGGCTCTGTACTGATACAGCTTCTGGCTGCACCCCTCGGGGCTGTGGACAAGCACCAGGATGACGGCCTTGACCTGCCACAGCCATCCATCCAAGACGGGACAGCCACAGCCCCACACACTGACCCCAGCACAGGCCAGCTCAGCAGAAGGAGCCTGGGATGTGGCACTTTCAGTGTCCCACCAGCATGACCTGAGACAAGGGAAGGTCACCAGAGTACCGAGCTGAAAGCCCTCACCTGTTTTTCCCCAGCACCCATGGGACACACCACAAGGGGGCGCCACTCCACCCCAGCTACCCCAGCCCAGCAAGACTGCAAACCTGAAACAGGTGCTCACAGCTGAGCTCACAGACAAAAAAAAAATTTAAAAAATCCACGAGCAACCACAAAATAATAGGCCTGACTGCCAAGACTTTACTTCCATTAGAGCAAAATTCTACAAACGCATGTGTGCATGTATGTACACAGACACGAATGGGTTCTTATGAGTTGAGGTAGTTAGGTCAGCAAACCAGCAAACTCGGAGCCGTGGCCTCTAGGCCACACTGTAAACTCCCAGCCAGTAAGTACAAGGCCCAGTGTGCACTTTTGTTTAAAAACTATTTTTCTTTTCGTGTGTGTGTGTGTGTGTGTGTGTGTGTGTGTGTTGTGCATGTTGTACATGTGTGCTTGTGTATGCAGAGGGGCCATGCAAGGACAACCTTGGGTGTCATGCCTCAAGACCTGTCCACCTTGTTTTATTGGTTGTTGTTTGGTTTTTCTGATCTGTTTGTTTTTGAGGTGCCTCCTACTGGCACCTGGAGTTTGCCAGTTAGGCTAGACTGGCTGACCATTGAGTCCCAGGGAGCCCCACCTCCACGTGCCAAAGGGCTTGCCACAAAGCTTGCCTTTTCTTTTCTTTCTTCTTCTTCTTCTTTTTTTTTTTTTTTTTTTTTGTTGTTGTTGTTTGTTTGTTTTGTTTTTAGAGAAAGGGTTTCTCTGTGTAGCTTTGTGCCTTTCCTGGAACTCACAGAGATCCGCCTGCCTCTGCCTCCCGAGTGCTGGGATTAAAGACGTGTGCCACCACCGCCCGGCAGGCTGCCTTTTCTTTGGGTGGGTCCTGGGGTTGAATTCAGGTCCTCATGTTTGCACAGCAAGTGCTCTACCAACTGCACTGTCCCCAGCCCTGAGGACAGTTTAACAGTGTTGTGGCATGCTCCCGTCAGCTCTCTGCACCTCCTGCCTGAAGGAAACTCATCTAACTCTCTGATTGTTACCAGCAGACGTGCTGGGGCTTGTGCTTGGGACCACAAGCCTGCAAACAGCCCTACACATGGGGCCCTTTACACAGCAAAACTCCTGACAGACGTGGAGGGCACGGGTGGTGGGACACGTGACAGTGGCTGGGAAAGGGAGGCAGCTGAAGGGAGCCAGAGCAGCCAGCCCTTCGGTCATCCTCAGCCCAAAGGGCACACACTGAATAACTTGGATTTTTTTTCCCCCTGGAAAAATGACAGCAGCATATGAAGCTGGAGAAATGGTTCCATGGCTAAAAGCACTGGCTGTTCTTGCAGAGGACCACATGGTGCCTCACAACTGTCTGTAACCCCAGCTCTAGGGGATCTGATGCCCTCAGCTGGCCTCAAGAGCACCTGACACATGCATGTATATACACGCAAATATACACATATATAAATAGTAATAAATGTGTAAGTTAGCCAGGCATGGTGGCACGCACCTGCCACCCCAGCCTCTGGAGGCTGAAGCAGGGCGATCTGGAGTTCAAGGCCAGCCTGGGCTTCTTAGCAAGACTGAGACCATTTCTCAAGAAGTGAAGTCTAGGAATGCTCTGTGGGTGGCTCCCCTTTAGAAACCAAGCTGAAAGTGGGACTTGCCATTGTTTTTATTGTCCTTAGCTGTCTTCCAGAAAGGAGAAGTGTCTCGTTGGTGTGTTGAATGACTGCTATTTCAGGGTCCTACAAGGTGCATGTGATTTTTCACAATACAACTCCAACTCAAACAGTTCTGTCACAACACAGGGAAAGTAACAGCAAAGGTGGAGTCTTTCTCAGATTCTTGTTCCTGGAATGTTAGAGCAGGGCCTGGGCCTTTGTAAGGTGGTAGGCAGGCAGGGTGGATGAAAAGTGGAACTTTCTCTTAGCTGTGCTGATGTGAGGTCCGGGTTGAGAATGAACAAAACAATAAGAGAGACTTTTTGAAGAGAAGCCTGTGTTGGCTAGTTCTGAGCAAAACTGTGTCATACCCAGAGTGGACTCTTCAACACCTGTAGAAGCTGGTGTGTGTGGCCCACATTTTATTTTATGCATTCAAAAATGTAAACAAAGCCATCTGTCTGGGCCAGCAGTTCTGAGAGCCACTGCTGTGGCCAGAGGACACGCTCTGGCTGAGTGACTGCTGAGGGGAAGGTTCTGGGCGGCCATACAGATGAGGATGGCAGGTAGCTACAGGGAGATGAATTCAGCTCTGTCTGCCCAAAGTTCTTAATCCTAAATTACAGCCCCAAGCACCCACTCACATCAGAAGATTCTCGATGGAGCCAGGTTCTGGCTGGACACGGAGCAAATGACTTACTGTGCGCTCCGGCCTCCCCTGGGTATTCTCCTAGGCCTTGAAAAGTGAGGAAACTGAGGATGGAAGAGGCTCGGCCCACCCAGGTCACAGAGGGGTGAGGCGTGGATGCTCACATGGGCTGCTGGCTGGTCCCTGCGCCTGCTCCCAGGCCTCGGGCCAGCAGCAAAGTGGTGCTGCTGTCCAGTGCAGGGTGGGCATACCTTCAGCCGGTCCCTGAAGCCAAGGACTTGATATTCCAGCTCCCGGAGCTGGGGCTGTGCAGGGTCTGCAGAGCGCAGCAGGTCCAGGACCTCCTGCACAGGCCTCTCCACTCCGTCCCCAGCTCCTTCCTCCTGGCCCTGCCGGCTCCGGCTCTGTGGCACCACACGACTGTGGACTGGGGCATCTTGCAGCAGGGTCAGCCTCTCTCCTCCCAAGTCCCTCCAGCCAGGCTGCTCCACCAGCACACCCCCAACCGGATGAGCCAGGCCTGGCAGCAGGCCCAAGGGTGGGGGCTCCTCCTTGGCCCCCTCTTCTATGCAAGCTGTGGGTACCGCAGGCATGGACAGGAAGCCCACATCTGAGGTAGATGCTGAAGTGCTGGTCTCAGTGTCTCTGGGGTCCTCAGAGCTGAAGGAGTCCATCTCAAGTAGCTCCTGGCTCTGGCTCCGCAGGCGGGGGCCCTGGAGCTCACTGTCAGACAGGTAGCCGAGGATGGAGGTGGCCCTGGGCCCACCTAGCAGCAAGGCCTGCTGCACCGGCTGCCGGACTACAGACTGGGAAGGGATGCAGGAGCAACCTCAGCCGCCACCCCAAGGACTGGGCTGAGACCCCTGTGTGCCCTGTGCTCAGGGTGATGTTGATCTGCATCCAGAGCTGCTGACACAGCTAACTGCATCCTCTAATTCTCCCCCTAAACTTCACTGTATCGTGTTCGCCATGCTCCTGCCTCAGGGCCTTTGTGTTGACTGTGCTCTCTGCCTCGAACCACTCTGCACACATGCTGTCAATACCGAGGGTCCCAATTCAGATGCCACTGCTTTGGGAGCACATCTCTGGACACCCCAAGTGCTCCAGTGATCCCCTTCCCAACTGCTTTGGTCTCTGTACCCAGGCTCCGTATTGGAGAGATGTCATGTGTCTCCCCACCTGTGTGATGATGGCCACACATAAAGGGGGACAAGCCCTGGGGCCTGGGACCCTGGATGGGTGTGAGCTTGGGAGAGATGTTCTCACTGAAGATCACTCATGTGCCTGTGGATAGGCACAGCACCACATTGAAATGACCTCCATGTCTGTTGAGTAAACACAGTTGAGTGTGGAGCAGTGTGGGGCAGGGGTTGCTAAGAAAGTCCTTGTGAGGGACCATCTAAGGACAACACCAAGAGAAACGCTCATGGTGCCCATGTGCACAGCTCTCAGTGCCTACGTGACCACCACCCCCACCCCCCAGGAAAGGAGAGGACGGTGACCCTGCCTCCGAGGGCACCTTGGCCCTGGAGGTCACAGGGAGAAGGTTGCTCTCTTGTACAAGGCTCTAGATCACACTCCTGGAGGCTCTAAGTCTCCCCAGCAAGGTGAGGCCAAGGCCGTGCCTGGGCAGAGGACACCCCTCCACACACACACACAAACAGCAGGTCCCAGCCCCAGCCTAATGCCCATGGTCTCAAGCAGCAGAAGATTGAGCCACACAGCCTTGCAGCCCCAAAGGCTGAACCTCAAGCAGGCCATGCCCCTCACTGCCCAGTCCAGAGCAACTCACCCTACTGGGAACAGGCTCACTTACCAGGTAGTATTTGTCCCGGAAACTGGGGGTGCTGGGTGGTGTCCAGGTGTACAGGGAGCCCTTCCTGCTGCCCATGGAGAACCTGCCAGTGGGGCTGGGTGACACCAGTTGGCACTCAGAGTCCAAGGGGCTACAGAGGACAGCAGAGACCATCAGGGACTCAGGTGGGACCCAGTGCTCTGCAGTCACGGGCAGCTCTGCCTTGTCTTTCAAAGTCACCCTTGCAGGTAAGAGCTCTGTTATCTTCCCACAAGCCCCACAGGCTGGCGAGTGGCTGGGTTATTTTCATGGGATGAAATGATGGCTCTGAGACAAGGAATTTGCTTGGACCAATGTCCCCTCCAAGAATCAGGGCCAGAATGGAATTCACCTCACTTTTCTCCCATCCCAAAGCCTTCAGGTCAGCTAGGCGTGATGTTCATGCTAGTGGGCGAGACTCAGGGTAGAGGCCAGGAGGCAGCATGGTCCTCAGCTGAGGAGTACCCCAAACCCCCCAGGAGAGCCTGGAGCCCAGAGGCCTGCAGTATCTCCCCCTCAGGGCACCTGTGGCCAGCAGGTCAAGGACTTAAAGAGTGACTGGCCTAGGGTTGTGGCATGCGTTTGAGGGGGTCCTAAGTGACTGAGGTGGACTATGTTCTCAGCTCTTTCCTACCCTGCCACACCTTCTCTGAAGACAGGGAAGGGGCACCCCAGGAATGCAAGGTGCTGCCAACAAAATCTCTGGAGACCACAGGTTCTTGAAGGTACAGGAGGGAGCCCCAAACCCTGTGGCCTAGAGGAGGGCCTCAGGGTGACAGTTCAGCCCTGGACTGGAAGGGACCGGGGTCAGCCAACGACAGGAGGCAGTGAAGAGGAGTTCCTCTGAGGAACTAAGCAAAAAGAAATGCTTAGAAAGAGTCCTGGCTCAGCTGGCGCTGCCATGTGTCCAGAAGTGAGAGTGGAATTCAAGGTCACCAGAGACATGGGAGAGGAGGGGACAGAGCTCTGTGAAGGCCAGGCAAGCCTGGCTGTGGGGTAGGATGGCTGAGGACAGGGATGGCTATGCAGGAGCGGGTCTGGAGCACATTCGGCCCCTGGGGAGCAGGCGGGGCCACTTGGCTCCCCTGCACCAGGAGCTGGGGTGGTCTTGGTGAGGGCAGGGATGGCCCAGCAGACACTCACTTCCACAGCAGTTCCAGCTGCAGCTTGATGGTGCCCAACTCAGTGATGTCCACCACCACAAGCTGTGGTCGGGCTGTGAAGAAGTCGGCGATGTCGCATGTCACAGCACCCACCACCATTGAGCTCAGGCCTCGAAGCTCGGTTACCTGGGCATGAGGGGCAGGATGGTGGTATCTGAGCTCAGCACGCAGGCACCAGGTCCCACCCCGAGCTCTGCCCTACCTTGATCTCAAGGTTCTCATGCACTGTGGGCACAAAGGCCTTCTCCTCCTCATCCCAGGTCTGGCTGTCATCTGGCTCTATCCGGCCCTTTAGCCGCCACCGCTGACGGCCCAGGCGCATGAGCACCTGCAAGTAAGGTGCAGAAAGGGGTGCAGAGGCAGACCCAGGGGAGTTCCCTCACTCCTACCCGGGGACCTCCCTCCCAGGACCTTCCTGGCTGTACCTCATACTGGTCTCCGGGACAGAGGCGTGCATAGCCCACCAAGCCTAGAACACAGAAATGGGCTAGTCTCCCTTCCATCCCTGCCTAGGACCATGGGGACCCAGGGGTACAGGGATCTGCCTGACAACATGGGAATGTTGGAGGTTTTGATGGTCAAGAGGGTGGTGGGCATCATAGCATACCTCAGAGAGCAATGAGCCCTCTGTCACAAGGCCAACAGTCAGGGTTGGGCCTCTAGGCCCACACGCCCTCCCTTAGCAGGCTCTCCTGGCAGCTAGGAAGAACTGACCCCAAGCCCAGCCTGGCTTGGTACTCACCCTTCATCTTCACGTGGAACTCGCCCAGGTGAACTTCCAAGGCCCCCTCTATGAGACACATGTCCTGCAAGGTCCACGTGTGGGTCAGTCACTTGCCAGCCCCAGCCACCACCCAGGACCCCAGAGCTGGGGCAGAGAGAGCTGGGGTGGAGAGGCCCCACAGCTGGCCCACCTCCATGCACTCCTGGAGGCTGCGGCCCAACTCCTGCAGGCTCTCACGGGAGGCGCGACTCTGGGTGCTGTTGCTGAAGGCACGCTGCATGTTGGAGGCACCATCTCGCAGACGCCACTGGATACAATAGCCTTCATAGAGCTCATCCACCTGCCGCAGACATTCAGGCTGTGGGCCACACCAAGGGACAGTCCCTTCCCATCATCTGTTCCTTCAAGAACCATCTCCTATCCCGGCCTTGCCCTATGGTACTCATGGCTCTGAGCCACCACCACCTAGCACCCCAGCACCTAGGATCACTCACACACACTCAAAGCACAGTAGACACTAGTGACCATGTCACACACCAGCCTGAGTCCCAACTATGGAATGGAAAAGTGAGGTATGACAGCTGCCCACCCTGTGGGTATGGAGAGGAAGGTAAGCTCATGAACATGTTTGCAAACTGATTGTAAGAAAGCCTAAAGGAGCCGAGCAGTGGTGGCACACGCCTTTAATCCCAGCACTTGGGAGGCAGAGGAAGGAGGATCTCTGTGAGTTTGAGACCAGCCTGGGCTACAGAGTGAGTTCCAGGACAGCCAGGGCTACACTGTGAGACCCTGTCTCCAGAAGAAGAAAGAGAGTGAGGAAGGAGGAGAAGCCAAGCCTAAGGGACTTGCTGGGGGACTGTGGGCACATCCTTGTGGGTTGAGCCTCCACCTGCCGGCCTACACAGGGACAAAGCCTTCTAAGACCAAGCAGCAAGCCCCCTGTACTGGCCAGTGACGGAGCCCCACCCCAGGACTGAGACCCTGCTGTCAGTCACTATAGCTCAGCAAACTATCTGCCCTACCTCTCCGCAGCTACCCATGACCACCCAGCCTAACACCTGCTACATTCTTATGACACCCCCATGGTGCATGTGACACCTACATGATGTCCAGTGACACCACATGGCTCCCCTTGACTCACAAGAGATACCCACATGACTTCCTGTGACACCTCCCATGATGCCCCGTGATTCCCAAGACACCCACCTTACTGATGTGGAACTCCACCTTCCGGATGTGTCTCTCAACCAAGCGTGTTTGCTTCTCCCAGAAACAGAAAAGCTGCTTTAGAAGGGGCTCATGCTAGGCCTCAGTTTCCCCATTGTAACATGAGAGGACGCCCAAGTGTTCTTCCCAGGGGCAACTGGGATGGAAGGCCACCTCAGACAGTCTTACCCACCCTGGGGACCACACAGGGACATGGGCTCACCTTGTCCAGATCGTAGTAGAAAGCCTGCAGAGAGAGGGAAGGTGTCAGAGTCCCAGAGACCCTTCGTCACTGGACACCTGGGCTTCATTGACAAAAGCCAATGCCCACAGCCTGCCCTGCTCATGGCCATGGGTGCCCAGGGGAAAAACAAATTCAATATGTGCATTGTGGGCAAGCTAGTTCTAGCTCCCTGTGTGCTCCAGTCAAGTTACTCAACCTCTCTGAGCCTCCCTTTCTTCCTATGTGAAAAGGGCATGGGGGGGGGGCTGGAGAGATGGCTCAGAGGTTAAGAGCACTGCTTGCTCTTCCAAAGGTCCTGAGTTCAATTTCCAGCAACCACATGGTGGCTCACAACCATCTGTAATGAGATCTGGTGCCCTCTTCTGGTCTGCAGGGATATGTTCTTAAAAAAGAAAGGAAGGAAGGATGGAAGGAAGGAAGGAAAGAAGGAAGGAAGGAAGGAAGGAAGGAAGGAAGGAAGGAAGGAAGGAAGGAAGGAAGGAAATGGGCATCGGTCACTGCAGTGACCTGTCAGCTTGCCGGCCTCTGTCTAGAATCACCTTGAAGATGAACCTCTGAAAGGAGGGAGTTTCTAGATTGGGTTAATTGAGGTGGGGAGACCCACCCTAGATGAAAGGGATGGCATCCCAGAGGCTGGGGTCCTGGGCTGCATGGAAGGAAAGAGCCAGCTAAGTAGCAACTTCCATCTCTCTGCTTCCTGACCCTCCTGATGTTGTGCCTTGAGCCAAAACTAACCCTCCTTTTCTGACGTCATTTTGCTGGGCATTTTGTCCGACAAGGAGAGAGGTAGTACCCACGTGAGTGACTGCTAGATCCTAAACGCCAAACTTCAGCTAAGAAAGAAGCACTGTGCCAGCCCAATGGCTCACGGGTGAGGGTGCTTGCCGTCAAGCCTGATGACCTGATTTCCACGTCTGGGCCCCGGGTGGTGCCAAGAGAACCAAAACTCCCACAGTCGTCCTCTGACTCCACACGGGGCACCGGGCGGTGCACACCTGCTTTGCCTCCTGCCCCCCCCCAATAAATAAATAAATGTAACACATTAAAATATGAAACGGGGCTGGAGAGATGGCTCAGGGGTTAAGAGCGCTGACTCTTCTTCCAGAGGACCAGAGTTCAATTCCCAGCACCCACATGGCAGCTCACACCTGTCTGTAACTCCAGTTTCAGGGGACCCTGACACCCGTGGCAAGAACACAAATACACATAAAAATAAAATATATTAAACATAAAAAAAAATAAAATATGAAATGGAGAGCTAGGAAGGAGCTGTGATTTTGAAAAGGTGTTCTGATGTGGTCTTCTTGGAAACCTCCCTGTGGGGCCCAGGTAACCTGTCCTCACTGTGGAGTCCTGACCCTTCCCCGACACCAGTGTGACTTAGCATCAGGCATTGTGAGTGCTGAGCAGGCCTCTTTATACATTGTCTGCCCAAGCAAGGGAGGCTTCTAGACCCCAGAGAACCGACACAGTGTGGGAACGGTGGGGGATGGCAGCACTTCCTGGGGGGGGGGCAAGAATAGGTGAGGTCTTAGAAGTGCCTCTTCCCTCCCTCTGTTCTGGCCATCACCCAGTCGCCTACAGAGGAAAGCTCCAAGCTTGCCAGGCCCCACCTTCCTATGTGCCTGACACCCACATGAGACTGGGGCCTTCCACTCTGCTGACACCCAAGTCTTCCGAGTCATGGGAGCTGAACCTGAGGGACCACCAGAGGGGTCTGGGTGATACTTTGACAGACAACCCACTGTCTGCTCCCATTTTTCCAGCCCCTTATGTAAGGCTGAATTTGGAAGAGGGGACACAGTTTGTGAGGAGAAGCCTGGGGTGTGTGACAAGACATTCCTGCTTTGCTCCTGGGGTGTGACCCAGGCAGGCTGGGTGACACTTCCCCCAGGCAGCAGCCCATGACATAATCTGCTCTGTAGAAATGAAGACAGTCGGAAGTGTGTCTCTCAGTCTGTCTATTCAACTACTGGAACAACAGACACCAGAGAAATGGGACTTTCTCAGGAAGTTCACGCTGGGGAAGGAAAAGGTCTTTGACCTAATGTGGGGGACATGTCTTCTCAAGAGATTTCACACAGTTCTACAGGATGAGACTGATGCCCATATACTGTGGTGGGTGGGACCACCCCTTGACAGGATGTAGATGTGCATATCCTTCCTCTACTTAAACTTTAAAAGACTAGTGGACTTTTAGGGTGTCTACTGGATCTTCCTATTCTTTTTTTTTTATAATTTATTTAACTTTATTTTATGTGCATTGGTGTGAGAGTATCAAATTCCCTACAACTGAAATTATAGACAGTTGTGAGTTGCCATGTCGGTGCTTGGAATTGAACCCGGGTCCTCTGGAAGAGCAGTCAGTGCTCTTAACTTCCGAGCCATCTTTCCAGCCCCAGATCCTCCTCTTCTTGACACATTGAATAAATCTTTTTCTGCTTTCCACTTTTAATTTGACTCTTTTAATTGTCTTAGTAATGGCGGGTGGCTAGACCTGACTTGGGACACAAGTTCTTGACCCCTAAGTTAAAGAAGAGTGAGACGGGGTCTGGGGGGCCACAGAGACAGGGACAAGGGGTCCCTTGCTGGAGGTGAAGTACAGGGCACCTGCTGGGGACTTAAGCTTCTGGTACACATCGCTCACAGGGTCAACTTAGAGCAAGAAGCTTTTGCTTGTCTGAAATCAAATTTAACTGGGCATCCTGTATTCCTGCTGGTTTGGTTTTGGGTTTTTGATACACTGAGCAAGTGTATCAAACTCAGAGTCCGTGAACCCCACACTGTGAGTCCCACATCTTGATATCCATAGAAAACGATCACCCTGGACACTATGACATGCAGGCTCAATTTGGGGCAGGGGCAAGGCCTGTGACACTCAGAAATGGCCACTTTCCCTAAGTCACATAAAGTCACTGCCTGGCTCTGGCGTGTCAGACTGCCAAGGCCTCCTCCTCTACCCTGTCAGCCTGAGGGATGGGGTTATCAGACACACGTGTACCTCTGTGGTCGCCTGTCTGACAGCTCCCCCAGAACCCGAGAGGAAAGTTCACCACAGATACCACAGGCCCAGGGTGGAGACCACCTATGTTTTCATCCCGGACACTTACCAGCCTGGAGCTCCTCTGGGTGTCCGTGTGTCGTCCACACAGGTAATCCAGCTCAGCCTGCTGCTCACACAGGTGTTCCCTACAGTAGACAGAGGGTGGGGGGTTAAGGGGGTAGGATCTGAGCTGAGAGACAACTGGCCAGGTACCCTCCCAGAATAAGGGTTGGCCAGCTCACTGTCTGGGGGTCCCCAGCCAAGAACCCCACAGATCAATCCAAGCATTACTAGGCACGTTGTGTAGATGGCCACATGTGGATCCTTATAGGCAGCAAGGAACTGGCCAGGGGAAGCCTGAGCTGAGGAGGGTATGGTGGATAGAAGGGGGGCAGAGGCTGTGAGAACAGAACATGGAGAAGGCTGACAGGGGAGATGAGGAGACCATGAACCCAGGGCCAGGAAGAAGGGGGGACTCAAGAAATGTTCAGCAGCAGGTGAGCCAGCAGCTGAGGGTGTGAGCCTGCAGCTGTGAACCTGCAGCTGAGCACATGAGCCTGCAGCAGAAGGTGAGCCAGCAGCTGAGGGTGTGAGCCTGCAGCTGTGAACCTGCAGCTGAGGGTGTGAGCCTGCAGCTGTGAGCCTGCAGCTGAGGGTGTGAGCCTGCAGCTGTGAACCTGCAGCTGAGGGTGTGAGCCTGCAGCTGTGAACCTGCAGCTGAGGGTGTGAGCCTGCAGCAGAAGGTGAGCCTGCAGCTGAGGGTGTGAGCCTGCAGCTGTGAACCTGCAGCTGAGGGTGTGAGCCTGCAGCAGCAGGTGAGCCAGCAGCTGAGGGTGTGAGCCTGCAGCTGTGAACCTGCAGCTGAGCACATGAGCCTGCAGCAGCAGGTGAGCCTGCAGCTGAGGGTGTGAGCCTGCAGCTGTGAGCCTGCAGCTGTGAGCCTGCAGCTGAGGGTGTGAGCCTGCAGCTGTGAACCTGCAGCTGTGAGCCTGCAGCTGAGGGTGTGAGCCTGCAGCTGTGAACCTGCAGCTGAGGGTGTGAACCTGCAGCTGAGGGTGTGAGCCTGCAGCTGTGAGCCTGCAGCTGAGGGTGTGAGAAGCATCAGGGATGGGAAAGTCCCTTCAAGTGACAACCCAGGACTGTGCTCACTCTTACAGTGGCCTCAGTCAGGGCTGCTGGCTGGCTGACCATACTGACCGGGCTCTGCCCCTCCTCCCTGCTCCAGATAGGACGGGACCCTCCACCCCCAAACCTAAGGGGTATGGTGATATTTTATTTGTACTGAAATGTGATTTTATTTGTATATTAATAAAGTTGCCTTAGGGTCAGAGCAAGCCATAGCAGAAGCTGGGCGGTGGTGGTGGCTCACGCCTTTAATCCTAGCACTTGGGAGGCAGAGCTAGGTGGATCTCTGTGTGTTCAAGGACACAGCCAGCATGGAGACACACGCCTTTAATCTCAATACCAACCATAGAAGACCTGGAGGTCTGTACAGACAGGCAGTGTGAGGAGGTCATGTGGCTGGGTTAACAATCAATGAGAAGGCAGAACAGAAAGTTTATATAAAAGACAGGACACAGGAAGTAGACTTCTTGCAGAGAGGAAAGACAGAAGCAGCAGTGAAGGGTAAGGTTTTCAGCTCTCAGCTATTGCTCTGACCTCTTGGCTATTAACTCTGCAATTGGCTCTGTGTTTCTTATTTAACAAGATGGATACATCTACAAAGGGATTTGCAGTGTCCCAGTTGAGTAACAGGGAAGCAGGGAGCCAGACTGCTGGGCCAGCCCAGCCCTTCCCCAAGGTTCCTTCCAGCCTCAAGGCCAAGGACACACATCAGGGTCTACCGCCCAAGCAGAGCCTTCCGGCATCTTCTCTGAGCCCTAACCTCTCCCACTCTGAGGACATTATCTAAGTCAGAGCGAGCTCAAGGGGCTTCTATCCTCCATCCTCTTGGGTCAGAGCAGTCTCCAGAGAGGGTGAAGAAGGGGTGTGCCTTTCTGCTCTGACATTTGGGGACTTAGGTGCCACTGTATGTGGAAAACGTCTCCAGAGGCCATTCTCTTGTGGGGCCAAGGTGTGTCCCTCCAGCTGTGACCGTTCCTGCCCCATCCATGGTGTGGAACCCTCTCTTTCTCCCCGCCCCCCTCCCTGGGTTTATCCTATCAAGGTCAGTTTACTAAGTGACAGTGACATCCCCAACAGAGGAGGGACCCAGATGGGCTTGTTCATAGTTCCCTTCAAACTTGGCCTGTCCGGCTCTCCTAGCTGGGACACCAGTGCCCTCTTCAGGCTACACTCAGCACTCACAGGGCTAGAGGCCAGCGACATCTACCCCTGCTCAGAACACAGACAAATCTGTCTCTGGAGCCACCCTCTCCTCTCTCTCCTTCACCCCCACATCCTTCCCAATGTGGCTCCAAACCGGTCCTGCCCCCTCTCAGCCCCCACCACCTGCCAGGAGTCCACCACCAGCCCATTACTGACTGATCTTGAAGCCCAGGCCTGAAAGCTTGATCACCTCCCCGGTCACCACAGAACCATGGCTGCTCTCCCAAGATGAATAGCAAAGGCCTCCTCAGCTCACATGGCCCTGGAGCATTGTGCCTGCTGTTAGTCGCCCTGTGCCCCTGCGTCTCTTGCTCTAGGGCCCCTGAGCTTGGAGACCTCTGGCCTTGCCATTATCCCCAAGGGACTTCCTTGTTCCCCTGTGGCCCCACTGTGGTGAGGCTGCCCGGAGTGGTCCCTCTGGAACCACGCCTGACCCCCTGCCTACTTCACCAGGTTTCCTCCACAGCACCAACACCACCTGATGTACTTCTCAGTACTGCCGTCTGTCCGTCCGCTTGTCTCTTCCCACTCACCTGAGGCCTCTCTTCAAAGCATCAAAGATCTTCTTCACCTGCTGCGGCCGGGGGTCCAGGCAGAGCGAGCCCTTGCGCAGTGTTCCATACGCCTTGGAGGACTTGGCCGGCAGCCGTGACCTCACAGAGTTCCTGTTGATGGACTTTCTGTGGGAGGGGACAGAGAGTCAGGACAGCTGACTGGGTTCCATTTCCATCACCTCCAAGCTGTGTGCTCTTCAGAAAACTGGGGTTCCTGGAGCCTCAGTCTCCTCATCCGGAAAATGGGAGGACTGGGTTTGAGGATGAAGAGAGCAGTTACAAACGCAGTATCAGAAACAAGCTTCTGTCGGGCGGTGGTGGCGCATGCCTTTAATCCTAGCACTTGGGAGGCTAGGCGGATCTCTGAGTTCGAGGACAGCCAGGTCTACAAAGCGAGTTCGAGGACAGCCAGGGCTACATGGAGAAACTTGCAGGGAGGGTGCAGTGGAGCAGCTGGACTCCGTGAGTGACGCGCTCCAAACACACAGCAGCATTGTGAGGGGGCTGGATCCTAGCCCCTGGGTTCCTGCTGAGTGCAGGGACCTGTTCATCTCCAACCTCTCCTGCCCCCCCCAGGAGAGCCCCCAGATCTGCTCTTTCACTTGTGGACTTTAGAGAAAGTGATGGCAATGGTTAGTTGTAACCGTAAACCGCTTTCATGTATAACCACCTGGGAACCAAGTCTCAGTGGGGGCTGATCCAAATCAGGTGGGTCAGTGGGCATGTTGTCTCGAGGGCCTCAGTCAGGGGAGGGTCAGCCTGAAAGCGGGTGGCACCGTTCCCTAGGTTGGGGCCCCGGGCTGTGTAAGAGCAGAGAAAGCTTAGCGGTCAACATGCACACATTCATTTCTCCCTGCTCTTGACTATGGAAGAGATGTGACAAGCTGCCTCAGGCTCCTGCCTTGACTTCCCTCCTGTGATGGGCTGTGACCTGGGACTGTGAGCCGAATAAACTATTTCTGCTTTACGTGGCTTTTTATTAGAATTTGTTAACACAGCAACAAAAACAGTCAAGACAGTGACCTAGTGTGTCTGCACGCGTGTGCACTGGCCCCTTCAGAGGCCGGAGGACTGGGCGTGCGGCCTTCAGCTTCGCTTTCAGCCCTCCTCAGACTTTTCCTGATGGTTTTCACTGTTCCAGCTTTGGGGCTTTAATCTCAGAAGAAACCTGATGTAACTGTGTCTGGAACCAACCCGAAGCTGGTTCTCAAAGGGAAGCCAACCAGGCCGTTTCACCAGCTCCATCCACTCCAAGGAGCAGGAGCCTTCAGACCAGGGGCAGGAGTGGCCATTGGCTGAGGACAGAGGAGCATGGTCCTGAGCAGCCTGGAGGGGAAGACCCCACCCCCATCCAGACCTATCACTCATGGCCTTGGGCATCTGAGCAGAAGGGTAACAGCTTATTTAAGCTTCTGCCCTCTTTAATCAAAGCAGTCGTGTGTGTGTGTGTGTGTGTGTGTGTGTGTGTGTGTGTGTGTGTCCCGTGCTAGCACACGTCCAAGCCTCTGTTTTGCCATTTGTAAAACAGGGACGCTGAGACCCCAGCTCTGTGACTGGCACATGAAAGCCAATCATTAGTCAATGCTTTGTACATATGAGCTAATGGGAACAACCGCATCTCAGCCACAGCTCTCCTGCACTGGCAGCCTGGATAATAGATGCTCAGCTTACAGTGTGCCACACTGAAGCAGTGAAGGTTGTGGCCATGGGGCTGGAGGACAGAGACCCGTGGGTGGAAGGGCCAAGCCCCAAACCTTGCACCAGGAACAGAAGGACCCAGCAGGGTGTGGGACACAAGGCGTGGCATACAGGATGGTCACTCACTACAGACTGGTCAGCTCAAGACTGCAAACCCCTCCTCAACACAGGAGATTTAGGAGGCCTGAGACTCTGCATTTCTGCCCCATTCCCAAGCCCGTCTATGCTGCTGGTCCCCAGGCCACACTGAGCATGTGAGTATACACTTGTGGCCCTAACGACAAGGAGCTCAGGAGTTCAAAGCCAACATAAGCAGTGTAGTGAGATCCTGCTTTAACAAAGGCACAGCCAGGCCTGGGGTACAGGCCTCTAATCCCAGTGTCTGGAGGTAGAGGCAGGAGGCTAGGCAATCCAAGGGAGTCATTAGCAACATAGAATTCAAGGCCAGCCCCAGCCACATGAGAGGCCGTCTGCACAATTGTAAGATAAATAGATGGGTTCGTCTATTGGAAGTGCATGATATGGCCCTCTGCCTCTGGGGCTCACTAGCTCTGGGCTTTTGGGGGATCACCCACATACTGAAGACATGGCCTTTCTAGGGGTCCTTCTAATGTCCCTGGGCCTTTTTTCATTGTCCTTTCTTGTTTAGATAGGAACTCACTCTGTCACCCAGGCTGGCCTCAAACTCACAGCGGTCCTCCTGCCTCAGAATCTCAAGTGCACTTTTAAAAACCAGGCGCTTATCCATCTAGATAGGAGCTCACTAAGCAGCCCCTGGTGGTCTGGGTCACCGAGGGTCACAACCTATAGCGGGGAGGCAGAGGATTGTGGGCTAGCTAGCAAGCCAGGCAGGGGGCGGGCCACAGGGACATGGCTCTGCTCTTTCCTCAGTCCTGAGAAAAGTCACCAGGCTAGTTCCTGCCAGGTGAGATGCTGAGCATTCCACATGTGGGAGACACAACACAAACACTCAAGCCAGGTCTGCTTGTCACCCTGCTTTGGGACCAACCCATGCCCAGAGCCCCTGAGGCTGACAACCCAGCACATACCAAGCCACTGAGACCTTGTGCCTGTACTCGGCCCCTGTATTCAAACCCAAGCCCCACGGCTCTGGGCACTGAACCCACTCAGCCTCAGTTTCCTCTCTGTGGAGGGGAGGTAATGATGCCTTGAGTTGTCATGACAGTCACTTGGCAGACGTTTGCTCAGTCCCTGCTGTAGTGACCACCATCCCAGGGCTTAGGACAGGACAGAGCAGTAACAAAGATAAACAAATGCCCGCCCTGAGAGACATAGGCCAGCTGGTGCAGTCAGTATCTGGCTCTCCTATGACCAAGCTGTGTGGCCCTGGGAAGTGACAAAGACTCTCTGGATTTCAGTTCTCTCTGTGAAATGGAGTCCAGAGCTGGGATTGCCAGGAGGGCTCCGCAGGCTGATAAATGCAAAGAACTCCAAACGGTGTTTGGTAAACAGCAGGCACCACATGTGTGCCCAAGTTGAAGAGAGAAGTTTGGAACAAGCCTGTCCGATGGGACCTGATGCTGAGAAGGAAAAAGGGAAGCGATGTGGGCAGCGGGGGGGGGGGGGGGGTGGGACGACTCCCCCAGCAGTGGCTGGAGGGCTATGCCACCAGGGCTTCATCTCTGGTGCTGGCTGATATTCACAGACTACAGAAGAATGACTTTCCAAAGCCTCTCCCCGCTCCCTCCCCCTTTTTTCCCCCAAGGCCGCATCACCCACCTCTTGGATCGAGCCCTCCACAAAGTTGCCATCTCAGGCACGGACAGGCCACACTGCAGACAAGGGTACAAGTGGGTTTCCGACAGATGAGAGTCCAGGCAGCCAGAGGGCAGGGAGACAGGCGGGAGGTGTCTCTGGGTGAAGCTACAGCTCACTTCAGGGGTCCACAGTCCCCGAAGGTGTACCCCACAGCCCACCCCTTCCCTCTCCCTTGGGCTCTGGAGGTTCCAAGCCCAGCACTGTCTCTGAGCCTCTGAGAGGCTCTGAGGGCTGGCACAGCACAGCCTGGATGGTGAAATGAGGCTGCATGCTGCATGGCTGGCTGGGATGTCACCAGGCTGGGAGCAACCTCCGAGGGAGGATGTGTCACCAGCTCCAGGAGGACTCTGTAAATATTAAACAGCCCCAGGCCTGCCAGACAGGCTTCCAGGCACGTGCAGCCTGGTGCCCCGTGTTCACAAGCAATCAAGCAGCCTCTGTCCATCATGACTGTCCTCAGCCTTGTGCTGGCCATGCCAGGGCTCTGCTCACGTGCTGAACCTGCCCCAGCCTCCAGGCAGGGCAGTCCTTGGACTGACCACATAGACTCCTGACTGCATGCCCATCGACCAGGTTGGCCATGGTCCTGTGCCTGGTGACCCACGGTAGAGGACAATGACAGCCTTACCATGCTGAGGCTCAACTTTGCATGCTTCAAACACATTATTCCACCTTCAATTCATGGGTCTTTGGGCCTGTCACCAGAAGCAACTTAAACCCAAGTTTGATGCCATGCAGTGGTGGCGCACGCCTTTAATTCCAGCACTCAGGAGGCAGAGCCAGGCGGATCTCTGCGAGTTCCGAGGCCAGCCTGGTCTACAGAGTGAGTTCCAGGAAAAGCACAAAGCTACACAGAGAAACCCTGTCTCGAAAAACCAACCAACCAACCAACCAACAAACAAACAAAAACCCAACCAAGTTTGATGACCCACCCCAACTGTTGGCTTCAGAGGCACCTGCCCGACAGTCCTGGGGGAGACAGCCCTGGATGCCAAGCTACTGCTATGCCTGTTGGAGAAAACTACTGGGTCATTGTCAGCACTTGACTCAGCTGTTTCACCTACAGAGCCTGGAAAAGGGAAATGGCTTTATTATATCAATCATTCATACCTTAGTACTAAATTCTATCAGATAACATCCCCAAGTGAATTCTGTATCTGTGGGGCAGAAAGCCCGGGCTAGTCGAAGAGTTGTAGTTGGGCAGGGTATGGTGCAGGAGGTGTGCCCAGCCCTGAGTGGAGTCCTGCTGGGCTGCCTAGGGTCATTTTGCCTTACCTACTGCTGGGGACATCTTTCTGTACATTGTGAATATATGCTGTTCCCATTGGTTAATAAATAAGCTGTTTTGGCCTGTGGCAAGGTAGCTTAGAGGCAGGCAGAAAATCCAAGGAGAGAGACAGGAAAGAGAAAGGCAGAGTCTGGAGAGATGCCTCGCTGCCGCCCAAGGAGAAGCAAGATGCCAGCAGATCAGCAACGCCCCAGTCATGTGGCAAAACACAGATTAATTGAAATGGGTTAATTTAAGATGAAAGAGCTAGCTAGCAAGAAGCTGGCCATAGGCCACACAGTTTGTAATTAATATTAAGCCTCTGAGTGATTAAGCAGCTACAGGGCCAAGGGGCCCAGTGGGACTGAAGAAGCTTTCCAGCTACAACCCACCCTGGTGTGGTCCCTCACCTCTGCAGCTGTGTCTCTGCCTGTTGAGAAATCTGGGAATCAGAGGCAGAGATGAGGCCTGCAGTCCAATCCAGATCAAACTGGTGTTAGACACCGGAGAGATGGACAGAGTAAGGAAGTTAAAAACAACCATACAGAGGCTAGAGAGACCACTCAGCAGTTAAGAGCACTGGCTGCTCTTACAGAGAACCTGGGCTGGATTCCAGCACCCACATGGTGGCTCTTAAGTGTCTGTAGCTCTAGTTCCAGGGGTTACAACGCCCTCTTCTGGCCTCCATGGGCACTGTATACATGCAGTACATACACACACACACACACACACACACACACACACACACACACACACACACGCAGAAAACCACCGGTACACATAAAATAAAATCTGAAACAAACAAACAAACAAAAAATCCAGCTATGCCTCTTCATGGGCAACCTTCCCCATCTTTGACAGGGGACTGCCCAGGCTGAGACTGGACCTGGGGGCCACTCAGGACCTCAACAGTAGCTAAGATCCAAGCAGCCCTGGGGACCCAGGCCCTCACAGCATCAGGGCTCACTTCTCTAGGCCGCACATGGACATGGCTGTGAGCCCAGGTATCCTAACAGGACCCAGTCACCTCCATCTTCCAGGAATCCAGCAGCAGCAGAGTTGGGGGTGCCTTGGGACTTTCTGGACAGAAGTGCTGGTGGGGCTTAAGGGGGCGCTTCCCACGGATATGTGGTGTCCTGAGGCCTGAAAGCCAGCAGCAGGGTGGAAATGTGGCATGTGATTGTCACCTGGTGGCTGTGAAGAGCACTTTGTCTATGTCTCATGGTGGGCAGCAGCCCCTCCTCTCCTCCTGAACCACACAGAGCCCTCCAAGCCTCGGACCATCTTAGATGGTCCCGGGCTATGTGTTCCTTGGCCAGCTCTACACACAGACCTCAGGGTCAGGTCCAAGGAGGCCCAGGCAGAGGCATCATGGAGATGGCCTAGCTGAGAGACAGTGCGGGTTTCCTCTGCTTACATGCACTCTCCCAGCAGCATTTATGCATGCCTACTGTGTCTCCCTCACAGTGGCACCCACTCTCCTCTCCAAGGCCACAGTCAGTGACTAGGACTGACAACCATGGGTCTTTGCCAACCCCGCCCCCTCCAGAACTTCTGCTCAAGCCTTCACTGGTCCCTGACACTGAGGATGTGTCCCCCAGTGTTCCCTCCCTCTCTGACCGCAACCCACATGCCTCACAGCCTGCTTGCTGCTCCTCACCACCTCAGGACATTTGCATTTGCTGTCTTCGCCACCCCCACTTCCCGTCACCCCCATCAGCTTCTGCTGAATGAAGCCACTACCCCTCAGGCCCTCAGGAGACACACACACTCCCACTCTGCACCCTGTCCTAGGTCCAACATAGCACTAGCCATGGCTGAGCTGATTTGCTTTGGCTCCCCTGATGGAAGATCAAGCAGACCAGGGCCTGGGTCTCTCCCCACTCACCCACTCACGTCTGCGGAGGAAGAAGGGCTTCCAGGTGCCCCACTGAGACAAACACCATAACCCTGGCGGTGCATTCCTCTAGGTAGACTTCAGATGGAGCAGGCCAGGGGCAGAGGGTAACCTGCAGGCGGCTGTTGGGTGGATGTGAGGAACCTGGCTGGGCTGGGCCTGGAGTCCTCCCTAGGACATGCTGTGACAGCAGGAACTGGCCACGAGGAATAATCAGCTAGGACACGCAGCATGTGCTAGGGTCTGGGAGAGCGGCCAGAGTTGCTGGCGCACTGGCTGAGCTAATCTGGAGCCTCCTGGTCATGAGGGCCACCGAATGGCCTTGAAGGTTTGAGGGGACTGCTAAGGTCCTTAAGCACAAGCAAGGGTGTGTGGCATTGAGGAAATTGGTTGTTGATCAGCTGACGGACCAGCCAGGCTCTGCACCCACTCTGGTGGAGAGCTGCCCACCGGTCTGCTCAGGTGCTGTTCGGGGCCTTTGGCTCTGGTACTTACAGGTAACCAGACGTGGTTTCCTGGGGGCCTGTTCAGTGTCCAGCTAAGCCCATGGAACCTAGGCTGGTGGGCCCTGGCCCCACAGGCAGAAGGGACTCATCAGGACAGGAGGGAGCATGGGATAGAGTAGTCTTCGAGGCCCATCCCACATAGTCAAGCCAGCTGCTGTCATCAGAAAGCCACACCCCCCAGCCCAGTGTCAACTCCCCTTCACAACAACAGGAAGCCACACCCCTCCCATGTTCAGGAAGAAACCTGGGCTCAGAGAGGTGAAGTCACAGAGCCAGGACAGGTGGCCCCATCAGCCAGGCCACTAAACAGGAAGAGCATTCCTTCATACCCCACCCCCAGGAGGCTAAGGACAACTGGGAAGACATTTTGCTCTGCGACCCTGGAGTAGTGGAGCTACCTCTCTGAGCCTGTTTTCTCATTTGCCAAGCAGTGGTAAGATCAGCAGGCTGACTATGGAAGTGAGAAGAGACAACGTGGATGCGGCCGTGGGAGATGACAGGTTCCTCCAGGAACAGGCGTACCCCGCATAGTTTGATGTCCCGGGCCACTGGCTGAACTGTGTGCACCACCCCACCCCCCATCCCCACGGCACTTACGAGACCCTCCGGCTTTGTGCGCTGAAGCCAGCAAAGGAGGCGCTGCGGCCCACGGTCCCCACAGCCCCGGCATCCCCATGAGACAGGAAGCGCAACCTCACAGACATGGCTGTCACCTGAGAGGAGAGGACAGGAGAGTCAGCTTGACCGCACAGTCTTCAACAGCACCTGGCTGACACGGGTCCTGCCGCCACTCACATAGGAGCTGGTTGCATGAGGAGGGGGATTGTGGGGGCAGCCTGGGACAAGTGGCAGTTGTGGGGTTCAAAGCTGGGGCTCTGGCCATCTTAATGCTGAGCCCAGCACCACTAGCCATCTGCTCTCCCCTCCCCTGCTGAGGGCCCACCTGCAGAGCCAGCACTAAGTGCCTGCTGTATGCAAGCTCTGAACTGGACACACTGAGTGCATCAAACAATATAGTACGTAGCATGGGCAAATGTCCTGTGGCACCAGGGGACCAGCTGTGACCCAGAAATAGAGCAGGGCTGCAGCCCCTGGCAGAATTGGAGGGGCCACAGAACACAGGTTCCCAGAGAGTCAAGTCCCCCAGGGAGGATCTGGGCCTTCCAGCTGGGCAGAGGGAGCTGGGAGCCCTGAGTGGATTTGAAGCAAGGGACAGACATCAAGGGCTGTTTTGAACCCGGGCCCACTGCCTATCCCAGATCCAGGCTGTCATGAGGCCAGCCCACAGAGCCTTGGCTAGCTTCTCTTTTTTCCAAACCATCTCCAGGGTGGAAAAATGTCCCTACATCCCTGGGGAGCACAGCACATCAAGCTGGCATCTTCCAGCACAGACAGTCGGAAACTTCTTCATATCTAACCTAAATCTCGGCTGCTGAGGTTTCATACTTTGCTCCTTAGCCAGGGTGGTGCCAGTTGAAGGATTCCAGAGACTTTATTGCCCACACACAACCTAGGACATCTCCACCCACCGAGGCTCCTTCTCCTGTACTGGGACCCTGTACTCCGGTATCTCTTTCACTTCCACACCCTGGATCACGCTGCAGCCCCTTTCCACAGCTCCCACAGCTGCCCAGTGTTGCTCTTGCATTCTGTTTAGAGCCTGTCCCTCCCAGGGGCTCAGAGGCCCATGCTGCCCCTCTGCATGCCTGTGCAGTCCTGCAAACCTTCCCTGTCTCCTCCTACCCCATGGCACCACCCCACGGCACAGTATACAGGAAGGCATCTGAAGCACAAAGCTAGCCTCAGCTCCAGTCAAAACCTGGCCCTGGGCCTTGGTGGTCACAACCATGAAATGGGCTCAAAGGTTCTCCGAGGAACCAAGAACAAAATGCACTGAGAGTTCCCTGTGTACAAGGGTGTGTACCTGTACGTGTGTGTGTGTGCGTGTGTGCGTGTGTGCGTGTGTGTGTGTGTGCGTGTGTGTGTGTGTGTGTGTGTGTGTGTGTGTGTGTGTGTGTAATGACTCGCTGTGCAACTGACCGAGAGGACCAGAGTCCTGAAAGGATCAAGGGAGCAACTTGTTGCCCTAGTGAAGGAGGCACGCAGTCAGTGTCTGCTCAGTCCCTGCTGGCTGCCCAGGGGTCAGCGTGCTTCTGGCACACAGGTGGGGAAGTTGAGGCAACGTGAGGTATGAAACCCTGTGATAAATTCCCTTATTCAGTCCACACTGTCTTCTAAGGAGCAGAAGCAATTGATGGCTGAGTTCCACAGATGAGGGGAAACTGAGGTCGGAGAGGCAGCCAAGGCCTTTGTGGACCCCAGTGGGGAGCTACAAAGCCAGCTTGGAGCCCAGAAGTGCATATGTCTCACCTGGCATGCAGGTACCATCACTGGGGACATAGCCCCGCCCCCCAGCAGAATCCCCTGCCCTTGCCTTTGGCTTATACCACCTCAGGGAGGCATCTGAGCCACTGGCATCCCCTTCTTGGCTTCAGTCAGCCACAGTGGGAATTATGAGTACTGCAGCTTAGGCTGTCCCTCCTTATGCTGGGTGTCACCAACCCACTGAGGTGTGCCCTCAGTCCAGTCCAGGGTGGCTGCCTCCCTCTCCCACTGCTGGGCTAGGGAAAGAGGACGTCAGGTGGGGTGTCACCAAAGCCTTCCTTCAGGTTCTGTCTAGACGCTGAACAGTCCTAGTCTCTGACAGTGATGGACACTGTCCCATGAGGGGGCTCCCCACAGGTCAGTGATAGCCCCTGTCCCCCTGATGGTACTCCCCAGAGGCCAGTGATAGCCCCTGTCCCCCTGAGGGGGCTCTTCACAGGCCAGCACTGTGAGTCCTATGACCCCACTCATCTCACTGTGAGGGGGCAGCAGCTCAGAGACCTGCATCTAACTCTGCAGTTGGTCCTATGGACTGGCTTCCTGGCCAGTTCCACCCTCTGGCCCTGGCCACCTCACTGGGGTAGTTTTCTTGAGTGCCTTCTGTTTGGGGTCTCCAGGTCTGGGCTGGGGTCAGAACTCTTTGTTCCCAGAATCCTTGGCTCCTGCAATCACCAAAAGGGACCGTGGGACTTGCCCTCCTCCTAGACGAGGTCCCTCAAGTGGCTTTGTGGATTTGGGGTATCCAGAAGACCCCAGTTCACCGTCAGGCAACTGAGACCTGCAAGAGAGGCTCAGCCTGCTCCATTACTCCAACAGCCCTAAAACAATGACCAACAGGCAAGGTGAGCAAAGAGCAGCTGGAGGGCTAGACAGGACATCTGTCACCTTTGCTCAGCTCAGCCACTTTAGAACTAAAGGGACTCGAGCACTATGGAAATGAAAGGGTAGTGCTGTGCCCAGCACCTTTCTTTTCATGTAGCCCAGGCTGGCCTCAGACTTGCTATGTAGTTAAGACTGATCCACTTGCCTCAACCTCCTGAGATTATAGGTATCACACACACATCCATGTGGTGGCAGAGTCCCAGGCCTCAGAGATGCTGGGCAAGCATGCTGCCCACTGGGCCACATCTCCGGTCACCAAATGACCTGTGTTACAGAACCAGTGCCAACTGGACAATCCCAGGCCCTGCTGCAGACATGCCCCTCCTGTGACTCCCACAGCCTGCTCCCTGCCTGAGACTGGACCACCTCGGACCATTTTCCCAAGACAAATAGACAAATATTATCCCTCTTAGATAAAGAAACCGAGGCTAGCCGGCAGTGGTGGTGCACACCTTTAATCCCAGCACTCAGGAGGCAGAGCCAGGCGGATCTCTGTGAGTTGAGGCCAGCCTGGTCTACAGAGCAAGATCCAGGACAGGCACCAAAACTACACAGAGAAACTCTGTCTCAACAAACAAACAAACAAAACAACAACAACAACAACAACAAACAAACGAAGCTGGGGCTGGAGAGATGCTCAACATTTAAGAGCACTGGCTGCTCTTGCAGAGGACCTGGGTTCAGTTCCCAGCACCCACATGACAACACCCAATCACCTGTAGCCCCAGTTTCAGGGCATCTGACACCCCCTTCTCACTGACCTCCCAAGAGCTCCTGTGTGCACATGGTGTATATACATGCACTCGGGCACACACATATACACAGGAAATAATTAAGTCTTTAAAAAGAAAAGAAACCGAAGCTGTCATTCCAGCCCCTGGGAAGCTGAGGCAGAAGGATTGCTATGACTTCCAGGCAAGCCAAAGCTACAGACTGAGACCCTGTCTCAAACCAACAGTAGAAAACAAGAAAGTCTGGGGGAAGAGGATCGCTCCTCCAAGGTTGTTGACAGGAAAACCCAGAGCTGAGACTCGAGCCCGGCACACTGGAGCTGAGCTATGCTCACCTCCCCAGGTGCACTGAAGAGCCAGGAACTAGCAGCCCAGGGAGGGAAGAGCCCAGGCTGAGGCAGGGCTGGGGAGGACCGCGGCCACATAGCAACTGAACTGTGCAGCCAGCAGCACCCCCTCCTGGCCAGCCAGGTAAAGCCATTCTGCAATCCCCCAAGTGGGAGAGAGAAGGAGGATGCGGTTTGGGCTCCTCTGGACTAAGACAGGCCAGCTCAGGATTTCATGAGCAGAAGCTGACAAGCCCCAGGGAACGTACTAGCATCCCTAATGCTTACATCGGGCACTGCCCACAATGGCACCCAAAACAAAAAGCAACGTGGGCAAATGGAGCCCTGGAGACCCCTTGGCCCATCGAACGACCTCTGCTGTGGCTGGCATTAACCCCAAAGCTGCTGGTTGGGAACAGAGGAGGCCCTGGTTATGCAGAGGGACCCTTGGGTGGCTCTCAGTCACCCTAGGCAGCCCAGCTGTCTTCAGGAGTCAAGGTGAGCAGTCAGGACCCACTGGACCCCTGAACAGAGGAGCAGGCCCAGCAGCCATAGTTCCCAAACCTTTGGTGGCAGACAAGGCAGCCTCTTCTCTGTCCTGCCCCTTGCTGCCTGGCTCTGGTTGGCACCCGGTACCGCTGGGACTCTGCAGACCAGTTGAAGGCAGCTTCACATGGACCTGCTTCCCCGACTCCGTGGGACCCTGGGGACAGTCCTGGGACTCTGCCCTCAGGTGCAGCCAGAGGAAGCAGAGCTTCATCTGTCCACAACCACCCTGCGTCACCGCCCACCAGAAACCTGCAATTTCACCTCATTTCGAGGTGAAGCGGCTAAATTTAGCATGGCCGTCTTGTGGGGCTGGGCGGGCTCTTAGGCCTGAGTCCCTCACTTAGGACTCTTTTTTTCTCCCCTAAATGATGGCCAGGGCTTGAATTGCCTTTGGAAGTTTCTGAAATAGCTGCCTTGGTATAGCCTGACAGGAACTGGTAAATCAGACCCGGATAGAAATGAGCCTAAACAAGGGGAGTAGATGACCCAGCAGAACGTCCTGGAACCAGACTGTCTGACCCAGAGGGGCTGAGGGAGCCAACCTTTCATTTTACTGCATGCTCACGTGACTTGCCTGGAATCGCAAGAAGACTTGACCTCCTCCCCAGCTGAGTGGCTCCACTGCTCCATCAGGACCCTCCACTGGGGCTGCCTCAGGACTTTTGTGCTGGCTGCCCTTCTGCCAGCTCCCTCGTCCCCAGGGTCTTCCCTTGAAGCCTCCTCTAAGTCTTCAGGTCTCATGGCTGAGGTCACTTCTTTCCAGAGACATCCTTGAGCAAACACTGACTGAAGAAGTCCATCCCTCATTTCACCCAAGCCCTACTGAGGACTCTTGCTATCTTGTGTATCTGTAGGTCAGGGCTCATTACATCCTTCACAAGAATTTCTGCTCCAGACTGGTCCGACCATTTCTGTTCTATGCACACCTCTGGGCGTGGCCTAGTAGTAGTAACTTAATGAATGATATTTCTGAGCTCTCTCCTTCCATCTACTTGCTCAGTGAGTGTCTTAGTCAGGGTTCCTATTGCTATGAAGAGACACCATGACCATAGCAACTCTTATAAAGGAAAACATTTAATTAGGGCTGGCTTACAGTACAGAGGTTCAGTCCATTGTCATCATGGTGCAACATGGCAGTGTGCAGGCAGACATGGTGCTGGAGAAGGAGCTAAGAGTTCTACCTCTTGATCCGCAGGCAGCAAGAAGTGAACTGGGTCACACTGGCAGACCTGAGCTTATAAGCCCTCAAAGTCCACCCCCACAGTGACACACTTCCTCCTAATAGTGCTATTCCCTATGGGCCACACAGTCAAACGCATGACTCTCTGGAGACCATAGCTCTTCAAACTTCCACAGTCAGCATGTACTGAGTACCTACTGTATGCAGGCCTTGGGCATACAGTTGTCACTAGGCCACTAGGCTTGCCAATTCTACTAAACTAACTGGCCAGTGAACCCCAGAAATCTTCCTGTCTCTGCCGTGTCAGAATTAGGGTTACGCTGCCTGCTGCTAAGCCTAGCTTCTGGGGACCAAGCTCCCAGAGAGAAAGCCTGGCTTTGTTGGTGGTTTTGTTGAATTTTAGGGTGGCAGCGGTTTGATTTTGTCGGGGTTATGTTTTTGACCCAAGGTCTTGCTATGCAGCTCCTGCTGGCCTCTAACTTGCTGCTGGCTCCTGGATGCTGAGGTGGCAAGCATGTGCCACCACACCCGGCTGCCGAATTATTTTAAGGAAACCTCTCTTTAGAGCAGACTGCCTGTGTGTTTGTGTCTAACAGGTGTTAAATACAGGCCTCAGCTAGAGCAGAGCACAGGTCCTGTCCCAGCCTGGCCCCTGGCTCTGTTGCCCTCCAGGATGGCAGTCATGGGGAGAAAGGACCAAGGTTCTCTCTGCCCAGCACAGTCCCCAGCACTGACACCTTCCTGCCCTGCTCAGCCTGTGCCCAACCCTTGACTCTCAAAACTCACAGACCCACTAAGGGCCCATACTGTGGGTAGACAGGTGGGTCCCCAATATCTACCACAGCACCTTGCCCACTTTACAGAATATGAGTACAGCCATTGATGGCCAAATATGGGAGAGGGGAAAGGCCAGCCCATACTTGGCCCTGAAGAGGAAAAGCATGTGATACTTGGAGTACCATGTAGGGGGATGGCTGACCCCAGAAGGAAGTGTTCGGATTAAAGATGTTGAGTGGAGTGGCGTAGTAGCTCTGTGGTAGAGTGCTTGTCTTGCATACATGAAGGTTTAGTCCTCACTGCCATAATGAAGAGACATTGAGGAAGACTTCTTTTTTTGTGGCGGAGAGGGGGGCACTGAGACAGGGTTTCTCTGTGTAGCCTTGATTGTCCTGGAACTCACTTTGTAGACCAGACTGGCCTTGTACTCACAGAGATCCACCTGCCTCCCAAGTGCTGGAATTAAAGGTGTGCGCCACCACCACCCAGCTTGAGGAAGACTTCTAAGGTCTGGCCTCCCATTTGTGCGTGCACACACGCACACACATACACACACACACATACACACACATACACACACACATACACACACACACACACAGAAAGAGAGGAGCATAGGTGCAAACATAGCCATGTGAACATGAACATGCCTTAATAAGACACATGTGGCCTGGCGGTGGTGGCACATGCCTTTAATCCTAGCATTCAGGAGGCAGAGCCAGGTGGATCTCTGTGAGTTCGAGGCCAGCCTGATCTATAGGGCAAGATCCAGGACAGACACCAAAACTACACAGAGAAATCCTGTCTCGATAAATAAATACATAAACAAACAAACAAATAAACCACATGTGACCAAGCTCCCCCTTGGTCCCTCCCGTGTTTTAGAGGGGACAAGCTTCTCCCCAGTGGACCTCAGAGGCAGAGTGCCCTGGCAAAACCTACATCTCCCTGCAACTTTTCAGCCAGCAGTGTCCCACCTCCTGTCCCTTGCGAGAGATCACGTCTGGAAAGTCCCCTCTTCTCAGACACACCAGCGTCCACCTCTTCCAGCCCACTCTACCCAGACAATCTGTCACCACCTCATCCTGGGCCATCCCGTAGCCAATGCGACTTTAGACACTGCTGTAGCTGGGATGTAGCTCAGAGGCAGAGTGCTTGAGAAACATACGAAAGGCCCTGGATTCCAGTCCCAGTTCCGCAAATATAAACAAGAAAAAGTGTCATAAAATAGAAAGCAAAACAACAGAAAATATAGATTAAAACCATCCACCCAATCTGGGCAAGAGGCTTCCAGGCAGTCTGAACAGGAAATCATCGTAGCTCCCCAAGTAATGGTCCCCAGCCTGTGATGCACACCGCTGTCACACCCTCCTCGGTGACCATGATAAGGTGGTGGTGTTTATAAGTTCTGTTGCTTGGAAAGCAGTTTCCAGCAGGGTATTATCGCCCCAGGTGGAAATCCCAGGAGACACCTCCAGGGTGCGCACTGGAGCAGAGAGAGGCCAGCTTTCCATCCCCAGCCTTTAAACTTATTTCTATTTCACATGTATGAGTGTTTTACTTTTTTCTTTTCTGTGTACTGTTCATGCTTGGTGTCCACAGAGGTCAGAAGAAGACATCAGATCCCTGGGAACTGAAGTTGCTGAGCCATCATGTGGTTGCTGGAAATAGAACCCGGATCCTCTAATACAGCCATTTCTCTTTGGGGCGGGGGGTGGGGGGGTGGGGGTGGGGGCAGCTCTCCAGGCCCATCCCCGACCCCTGATATGTTATCTGTTTTGTTTTGTTGGTTTTTCCAGACAGCCCTGGCTGTCCTGGAATGAACTCCCTGTGTAGACCAGGCTAGGCCCAAACTCGCAGAGATCCGCCTGGCTCTGCCTCCTGAGTGCTGGGATTAAAGGCCTGCACCACCGCCACCTGGCTTGTTTTGTTTTGTTTTTTGTTGTTGTCGTTTTTGAGAAAGGGTCACTCTCTGTAGTCCTGGCTGTCTTGGAGCTTGCTATGTAGAGCAGGCTGGCCTTCAACTCACAGATATCTGCCTGCCCCTGCCTCAGGAGTGCTGGGATTGAAGGTGTGTGCCACCACACTGGGCTCCCTCCCTTAAGCTTTAAGTGTCGGGCCACAAACAGGAGCAGAAGAGTGATTAAAAATTAACCAAACTAGGGTTGAGTGCAGCTCAGCATACTGTCTGGAATCTGCCAGCTTCTGGGTTCCATCCCCAGTATCAAAAAAACAAAACAAAACAAACAAACAAAAAACAAAAAAACAAAGGAAAGCCTTGGATGTGGCCAGGAAAGACGGCTCAAGGGGAAAGGTGCTTGCTGCCCATGCCTGAAGACCTGAATGTCACCCCAGAACTCACCTAAAGGAAGGGGAGAACTGACTCCACGAAGTTGTCCTCTGACCTCCACACACATACCATGCATGTGTGCCATGTGTGCAGTAATAACAACTGGAAAAAATTAAACCCTGGACTTAGGGTTATCTCAGTACAGTGACACGTAGCTGCATGCAAAATAAGACACTGCTTTTTCAAAAATTCCCAAGGAATATTTTTGACACTAAGAATGTGATATTTTACATCTGTTTTTTCTAATAAATAAATAAATAAATAAAAAGTACAATTCTTCTAGTCTTTTCCTATGCAAAGAAATAATCATGCCCCCCCCCCCAGTTTTGTCAAGGCATGAGGTGGGACAACATGGGTTTATGCAGAAAGAGCTCATGGCAGGGAGATATTAATTGGTTTAATATATTAATATATAAAGTATATTGACTAAGTATTTCTTTTCTTCCCCCCTTTCTTTGGAGGGGGTGTTTGTTTGTTTGTTTGTTGGTTGGTTGGTTGATTTTTCAAAACTGAGTTTCTCTGTATAACAGCCCTGGCTGTCCTGAAATGGGCTTTGTAGACCAGGCTGGTCTCGAACTAACAAAGATCCACCTGTGTCTACCACCTGCGTGCTGGGATTGAAGGCGTGCACCGCCACCACCTGGCCCCTTTTTTTCCTTTTTGAAACAGGGTCTTTCTGCACAGCCCCTACTTATCCTGGAACCACTTTGTAGACCGACCTGGAATCCAACTCACAGGGATCCAACTGCCCTTGTCTTCCAAGTGCTGGGACCAACAGCCTGTGACATCACACCTAGCTTTGGTTAGGTTTTTTTGTTTGTTGTTTGTTTTTTAAGACAAGGTTTCTTTGTGTAACCCTGGCTGTCCTGGAACTAGCTCTGTATATAAGGCTGGCCTTGAACTCACAGAGATCCACCTGCCTCTGCCTCCCGAGTGCTGGTATCAAAGACATGCACCATCACTGCCCAGCTGATTAGGTATTTCTTATTATAAGAATTTTGCAAGCCAGATGTGGTAATGCACACCTGCCTATGATCCTTGCACTTGTGAGGCAAAGACAGGTGGGAACTTCCAGACCATCCTCAGATACACAGTAAATTTGAGATCAGCCTGGGTTACCTGCAACCTCATTTCAAAGAATCAAAGAAGGAAAAAGAAGAATAGAAGAAGAAGAAAGAGGAGGAGGAGGAGGAAGAGGAGGAGAGGAGGAAGAGAAGGAAGAGGAGGAGGAGAGGAGGAAGAGGAAGAGGAGGAGGAGGAGGAGGAAGAGGAGGAGAAAGCTTGAGAAATCAGGCTGGCCACTGTCCCCAAAAGGCCAGGTTCTACAGTGACTCATGGAGGAACTGGACAGGCCAGTCAAGAACTCAGTGCCTACCACCCTATGTCTGCTTCTCAAATCAAGTCACTCAGCCTGGGGAGATGGCTCAGTGCATATGGTGTGCTCTGTGCTCTGTGGGGACCTGAGCCCAGATCCTCAGAACCCACATAAATCTGGCTAGAGCAGCATCTGCTCTCCCAGTGTTTCTAGTGAGGTGGACTGCAGAGACAGGCGAATCCCCGGGAGTTCAGAAGCCAAGGGCACACACAGCAAGGAAGAACAAAGAGAACCTGTCTCAAACAAGGTGGAAGGTGAGGAACAACACGTTTGAAGTTGTCTTCTGACCTCTACACATGGGCTGTGTGCATGCCTGAATTCATATATGAGCATGCACGCACATGCACGCACACATCCCCACATATGAAGTTACCCCCAGTTCCTGTCACAGTAAGGCAAAAATTGACCTAAGACAACCATTTCTGCAGACACAGGCCACTGTGAGGCCAGCAGGACTCAGCCTGTGGGCACTCATCCCCACCCAGCCTGAAGAGGTACCCTCTGAGTAAGTTTGTGCTAGGGGCTCAAGGTGGACAATGACCTCCGTCCCCACTCCCCTGCCCCAGCCATCATCTGCTCTCCAGCCCCAGTGCTCCACTTCCCCACACTTCAGAGCCCAGGGCTCCACAGCCAGCCTGCTTGTTTGCTGGCCAAGACTGTTCACAGCCCAGGAAGTGGTCAAGGGTTCAACCAGAGACGAGCCATCTGGTTGCTCCACAATAAACATGTCACGAGAGAGCTGCAGATAGCTTGCTCTGGTTTTCAAGTCCAGTTAGATGTTTCTCTCTCATCTTGGCTCCTGGAGGGACAGAGGCTGGTCCAGGACCTGGGTCCTAGCCCAAGAGCC
This sequence comes from Onychomys torridus, assembly GCF_903995425.1. Lineage (NCBI taxonomy): Eukaryota > Metazoa > Chordata > Mammalia > Rodentia > Cricetidae > Onychomys > Onychomys torridus. The sequence continues at coordinate 126,406,083 of NC_050446.1, forward strand.
GCCCTGGCCTGCAGCACATGGGCGCTGGGAAGCAGGGACAGAGATGTCTTCCATTTCTTTTCTCAGAGATTATGCCAGATGGTCGACTCACCTCCTCAACAGGGGGATTTCCTCCCAAAGGGACAGAATATTTTCTACAACCCAGCGTTCTCTCCCAATGTAGGAGTGGGTGTTGTTTTTGGAGTGCAGGAGATGGAACCTAGAACCTTACATCTGCTGGGCAAGCACTCTGGCTATCTCTCCAGCCCTGCCAACACAAACCTCTTTTCCATCAAGGGAGACCCCTACTGGTCACCTTTAGTATTGCATCCTTGCTTCACCAGCAGGGATGGCTGCCCACCCAAAGGAGGGTGAGGCTCTCTGTTCCCAGCAAGGTCGGTGGGTCCCAAGCATGGGACAGATGTGTGTGGCTGAGCAGCTTGGACTGAGATCATAATCGTGGGATTTCCAAAGTATTGCAGAACATTCTAGGCTGATGCTAGAGTGTGGACCATGAACTGTTTATCATTAGTCCCCTGTTTGCCAAACATTCTTGCCTGGGTCTCAGGGGAGGTAGTTTGGTTGGGAATGTATCGCAGCTGAATGGAATCAGCAGAGGATGAAGGTTTGCTCTCAGAGAAACAGCCAGCTACTGGAAGAGGCAGATGCCATCAGGAGAGACAGAGTGTACTCTGTGTGTGTGTGTGTGTGTGTGTGTGTGTGTGTGTGTGTGTACAAGAGGGTGTGGAGGTCAAAGAGCAGCTCAGGCTCCAGTCTCCCACTCCATTTGAGACAGGGTCTCACCACCTCTGTGTATGAGATGACGGTGTACCCTGCCATATCTGACTTAACTTGGATTCTGAGGCTCCAAGCCAGGCTCCTCACACTTGTATGTGCTAACCTGCCATGCCATCTCCTCAGCCATCTTACTAAATTTTGAGTTACTGTGACATCTGGGAACAAACTAGAATTTGGGGCTCTTTGAAGACAGCCAATGACCCCCTCACCCACTATGGGCTGCCAGGAGACTCCTGGGTCACAGGAAAACCTTCCACAGTGACTCCCAGCCAGGAGCCTGCATCAGCAAAGCTTCAGGGAAAATGAAGAACGGCATCTGAGTAGGGAGGAGAGGAAAGGAGTGGTCTGAGGAGACTTAAGGGGGTTTTGGTTTGGTTTGGTTTGGTTTGGTTTGGTTTGGTGTTTAGATAAGATCTTACTATAAAGTCACAGCTGGCCTGGAACTCACTAAGTAAACCATGTTGTGTGTGCATATACATTCGTCTACACACACGATAATAAATGAAGTCCTGGGTATACACACTCACTTCTATGATCCCATTACTTCAGAGGCTGAGGCAGAAGGATTTTCATGAGTTTGGGGCCAGGCTGAGCTATAGAGTGAGACGTCTCAAACAACAAATTAATAAGTCAGACTGAGTCTGGTAGCCCAGCCTATAATCCAAGCTACTCTGGAGGCTGAGGCAAGAGGATTCCAAGTTCAACAGTGTGGGAAATGTAGGAAGACCCTGTTCCAGAATAAAAATTAAAAAGTGGGAGCCGGTATCTCTCTCTCTCTCTCTCCCTCTCTCTCTCTTTCTCTCTCTCTCTCTCTGTTTTTGGCTTTGGTTTTTCAAGACAGGATTTCTCTGTGTAGCCCTGGCTGTCCTGGAAATCACTCTGTAGACCAGGCTGGCCTTAAACTCACAGAGCTCTTCCTGCCTCTGCCTCCCAAGTGCTGGGTTAAAAGTGTGCACCACCACCGTAGTGGTATAATGCCTAGCATGCACGAGACCCTAGACTCAATACTTAGCAGTAGCTAGGCCTGTGGCACACACTTGTAGAGTAGGGTCAGGAATTCAAGGCCTGCCTGAGCTACATAGTGAATTCAAGGCCAGCCTGGGCTATTCGAGACCTGTCCCAAAACAAACATCAACAAAAAGCCCCAATTAAAAGAAAAGGAAGAAGGATAAAGGAGCAAATAAAGGGATTAGAAGGGAGCATGTTTCAGTTCGCTGAATATAAAAACACAGGATGGGAGAGTTGGAGCTAAGCAGCCACGTGCCAGCACTGGCATGTGCTGCACACAGATGTGTGATCACTGAGCTGTTCTATGGTCCCCTTTGGCAAGTACGGACCCTTGCTTAGGCCAGCACCCACCCAAGCCAACATACACACACACACACACACACACACACACACACACACACACACACACCAGTCCTTCTGACCACATGCTGTTCTGATCCTGTACCCTGGACTCTGTTGCTTTTCCTGTCTAAGGAGGTGGATCCCCTGGGCCTAGTGGCAGTTCCAGCAAATGCTGAGCTGAGCTGGAGTCTGGCCACCAGTGGATGAGTTTCCAGGGATGAGCGCCCTCAAGACCCTCTACTGGCAGGAGGTGGATCCTTTCCTTCCAGAGAGAGCACTGAGGGCCTGGCTTCTAATGGGAGGCAGGGTTGCTGTGGGTGCCAAGAGCGCTGGCTAGGAGCCTGCCTATCTGGGCCCCAGTAGCTCACTCCGGCTGCCTGTGAGAGCCATGCTCCTAGAAGGTGAACTGAGGACAGAGGCATAGCCTCACCACTCCTCACCACAGCCAAGACTCGGTCACAGCCTCTCAAGGCTGGAGCATCCCAGGCTGGACGCATCTTGAACCAAGGAGGCTTCTGTTTTACAGCCATGGAGGAAGCCCATGGACCAGACCCCAGTGTGGTGGGTTCTGTGTGGGAAAGAGCGGCATTTGGGCTCACGTGCTTGTCAAGTGGTGGAAAGACAATGAAAGAATTCTCCAGAGGAACCAGTGTGGTGGTGCATGCGCGTAATCCCAGCACTTGAGAGGCTGAAGCAGAAGGATAGAAGCCGGCCAGGAGGGGCTACATGGTAGGGGATGGGGGGGTGAAGGGGGGAGGTTGGAGAGATGGTTCAGTGGGTTACGTACTCCTGAAGACCTGAATTTGATTCCTAGAATCCATGTTTAAAAAAAAAAAAAAAGCCGGGCAGTGGTGGCGCATGCCTTTGATCCCAGGACTCAGCCAGGCAGATCTCTGTGAGTTCGAGGCCAGCCTGGTCTACAGAGTGAGTTCCAGGAAAAGCACAAAGCTACACAGAGAAACCCTGTCTCGAAAAACAACAACAACAACAACAACAAAAAGCCAGGCACGGTGGCAGTGTGCTTATAATCCGGATGCTAAGAAAGTGGAGACCTGCTCACTGGATCTTTGTGGTCACCCAGCCTAGTCTAACCAGTGAGTCCCAGGCCAAAAAGATACACTGTCTCATAAATCAAGGGGACAGCTGAGGCAAGACCAATGGCCTCCACATGACTATACACACACGTGTATGCACACACCAAACCCAGACTCATGCCTGGAATTCCAGTACAATGGAAGTGGAGGCCGGGGGATTAGAATTTCAAAGTCATCTTCAACCATATAATGAGTTCCAGACTAGCCTGAGCACATACATACATGCAGCCAAAACACTCAAGACATCGAAAATAAAAGTAAATAAAATATTTAAGGAAAGAATAAATCCCAGGAAAAAGCATTTGCAACATGTGGGGAAAGGAAAGTAAAATCATTTTCAACGTGTCACCTTACTTTGTGCATATCATCGCTGGCCATGTGATAGGCTAGGGAACTGCACCAATCCATGCAGTCCTCCTGATCGATCGATTGATCGATCGATCAATCAATCAATCAGCAAGGTTGGAGGCATCTTGCTGGGACCTCTTTTTTCGTGGCACTGGTTCCATTCAGGGAGACTCCACCCTCTAGCCCTAATCACCTCCGAAGAGCCCCTGTCCTAGCCCTGTGGCCATCCTAGGGGGTGAGGACATCCATTCATTAGCCGGAACCTCAGGGTGACACAGACACTCAAGGTACCAGGTCCCCAGTGTAGCAGGTGTGGAGCTCATCTGAGTCTGCAGAGTTCTGAGCAAGTAAAAGAAGTCCCTGGTCCTCGCTGCTGTGCTCAGTTCTGTGCCTGAGACCCTCCCTTCCAGACACAACACGGAAACCACCCATGACCTGGCTCTCTATACCTCTCCCTGGTGGCTCTGAGGTTGGGACTCTTGAACCTCGATACAGGGAGAGGGACTTCAGGAGGCAGCCTCCCCATCAGTGACCTTGAAGCCCCGGGGCACCTGTCAAGGATATGGGAACCGCCAGAAGCTGAAGAGGGACCCTGGAGATGGAGACCACTACAGAGACAGATCACTACAGAGACAGATCACGACAGAGACGGATCACTATGGAGACGGATCACTATGGAGACGGATCACTACGAAGATGTTTCATTTCTGCTCCTGTGACAAGCAGGACACCTTGACCAAAAGCAACTTAGGGAAGAAAGGGTTTGCTTGACTTACAATTCCAGGTTACAGCCCATCAATGTGGGGACATCAAGGCAGGAACTTTGAACAGCTAGTCACAGCCCATCCTGTCAGGAACACAGAGGATACATGGGATACATGCATGCTTGCTTGTGCTCAGCTCAATTTCCCCACTCCTACACTTCAGGACCCCCTGCCGAGGGTGTGGTGAACCCCAATAGTAGGCCAGCCTAAAAGCCAACAAGTATAGATGTAATTCAAGAGCTCTGCTCAGGGGCTGGTTAGATGGTTCATCAACTAAGAGTGCTCACTGTTCTTCCAGAGGATCTGGGTTTGGTTCCCAGGACCTGCACAGTGGCTCAGGACCGCCTGTAACTCCAGTTTCAAAGGATCTGATTCCCTCTTCTGGCCTCCAGGGGCAATAGGTATGTATTTGGTATACATGCAGGCAAACAACCAAACCAAAACAAAACACACATGCACATAAAATAAATTTTAAAAAAAATTAAAAACCACCTGGGAAGGTCATGTGGGATCAGAGCCAGGCATGACTGCCCACACAGGGAGCCACAGTCTAACAGGGAAGCAGGACACACCCCTCCTGTGGAAAACAGTGTTGTGGTGTTCTGAGTGAGCAGACAAGATCAGCACCACTCAGAGTCCATCCAATGTGGCCCAAGCCCAGTGTCCATCTCTGACCCCTTTGCACTGGCTTTCCTTAGAACAATGGAATTCAATGCATTCCGCAGCCAAACCTCCTTAGACTGCTGTGGCCTATCTGAGGCCCCTGGAGGAAGAAGCTGACCCGGGGACATGTGGAGCAGTCCAGTCTCCCAGCTCTTTCCTGCATTCAGTCTCCTCAGGCCCCTCCCAAATTCTTCCAGGTTTCACACTTCAAGTCTTCTGACTTCTCTTTCTCCCAGCAATCACCAGGCCCATCCATGTTTAAGTATAGCCCAGTGCTTTGAGGATGCGGAGCCATAAGAATCCCAAGACACCTCTGGAGAGACAAAAGCTGGGCCAGCGCTGGAGCCCAGGCAACTCAGAGCAACAGTGTGACCCAGCAACCCCAGTAGGGAAACGCCAAAGAGAAACACATGTCCACAGCCTCCAAGAAGAAAAGGACACTAACAGTCTCTAGCTGTAGAGGGATAAGCCAGTGTAGACTGTCTACACTCATGATTCAGTCATGTAAAGGAATAAACAGCAAGAGGTGCTAGAGCAGGACTCACAGGAGTGGGGGGGACATGGCTGTCAGTGGAGTTCCTGTTGCCCTAGCTTGGATCCACAGCACCCACATAAAAAGCTGAGTCCAAGGCACTCTGGGATCCCAGTGCTGGAGAGGAAGAGACAGATGGGTCCCTAGAGCTCCCTGGCCAGTCAGCCTAGTTGAATCAGTACACCAGGATCAGTGGGAGACTGATCACGGTTTGGTACAGTCCATCATGGTGGCTGAAGGGTCCGGTCCATGGTGGCAGGAGCTTGCTGTGTACCTTGTTCACATCTTGGTGGATCACACAAGGGCAGGCTGTAACCTTCAAGCCTTACCCTGAGGGAGCTACTTCTGCCAGCCCACCCCGACACCCCCAAAGGCTCTGCACCCATTGAGGCAGCAAGTATTGAAACCTGTGACCCAAATGGTGGGGGAACCCTGAGCACTGGAAGCAGATACAAAAGGCAGCTGGTCACATGTTTACATGACAGGCCCCCAGCATGGGGACAGAAAAAGGTGAGTGATGTCTGGGAACAAGGAGGAAGAAACAAGACAGACTGTAAGAGGTTGTGGAGGTGAGAGTATCAATGGGTGATGAAGACATTCTGGAACCACATGATGACAGTGGTCCAGCTCTATGAGCGTACTAACCAATCGGTGTGTGCTGTAGAAAGGCAAAGGTCAGATGAATTACATTCCCATTTTTTTGAAGATGTATTTATTTATTATGTACACAGAAAAGGGCGCCAGATCTCATTACAGATGGTTGTGAGCCACCATGTGGTTGCTGGGAATTGAACTCAGGACTTCTGGAAGAACAGTCAGTGCTCTTAACCTCTGAGCCATCTCTCCAGCCCCTACATTTCCATTTTTTAACAAAGGTGGGTTTTTTTCTAGTGGGGGTTTCTTTTTAAAATGTTTAATGTAAGCCAGGTGGTGCATGCTTTTAATCTGAGCACTTTGGAGGCAGAGGCAGGTGGATCTCTGTGAGTTCGAGGCCAGCCTGGTCTACAGAGCAAGTTCCAGTACAACTAGGGCTACACAAAGAAACCCCATCTTGAATGAAACAAAACAAAAAGTTTAACTCTTTCTTCTTTTTTTTTTTAAGATTTATTTATTTTATTATGTATACAGAAGAGGGAGCCAGATCTCATTACAGATGGTTGTAAGCCACCATGTGGTTGCTGGGAATTGAACTCAGGACCTCTGGAAGAGCAGTCGGTGTTCTTAACCTCTGAGCCATCTCTCCAGCCTTAACTGTTATTTTATACCCTCTAACTTTGTTCCCCTGACCTTGTAGCAGTGACTTTGATTCCTTACCTTTCACCCTTGACCTTGTGCCCCCTGACCTTTTACCCCTGTCTCAGCAAATGGTGCTTTTCCATCTGTAATGGGCTGCATGATTCTCTTCCCACTCCCCTTTGTCTTTGGAGAAGGGGTCTCACTCTGCAGACCTAGCCTAGCCTCATACTCTCAGTAATCCTCCTGCCTCAGCATCTTGATTACCCAGATTCCTATTGGGGGCCACCATGCTCAGGCACGAGCTTCCGCCTGTGGCAGTCCAAACTCAGCAGAAATGAGCCCCAGAGGCAGCCTCCGTGGGCAGGCCTCCTTGTCCTGTCAGGGCAGGGGCACAGCTACCCATCAGCCACCCTGTCAGGGGGTACTGGCCACCCCCTGCCTTTCACCCCTGAGCCTGTACATTTGTGGCTACCTGAGGGAGCTCCAACTGTCACTCACACGGTACCCGCACAAGTGTCCTGGGTCTAGCACTACCTGTGTCAAAGGCCAACATGACCCTTTATGTCAACTCACTTTTCCCAAGCTAATTGTATCCTGGGAGGCTACATGTCACTGCTGAGTCAGCAGCTCAGGACACGCAGCCCGGCACACCCCACAGCCCGGCACACACAGCCGGGCACACCCCACAGCCCGGCACACACAGCCCGGCACACCCCACAGCCCGGCACACACAGCCCGGCACACCCCACAGCCACCAGAGCCTCTGTTAAAGGGGAGATAGGTATCTGATGTCACAGTAGCCACAAAGGGACTTTCGAACCAGCACAATCAGGCCTGAAAGATCCTTGGGAAAGAGACTCAGGGAATGGTGAATCACTGATAATACCTTCCCGCCTCTCTCGAAGGCTGTGACCTAACTGCCACTTTCTCATGATGCCTTCCCTGTCCCTTATCTAAAAATGTCACCACCCTGTCCCAGCTGTCTGTTCCTAATTTTTTTGGTGTGTTTGTTTTGTTTCATTTGGCAGACTCTCATTATATGGCCCTGGCTGTCCTTGAACTCAGGCCAGTTCGGGGACAACAGGTGTGCACTGGTTCTGTGTCCCTAATTTAACTTCCCTTTACTATTGAATTCCATCAGACATGGGTCGTCGGGGGTGACCACTTTACCCACCGACTCACTCCCCTGCCCCAGCCTCTGTTTTAAATAGGAAGCAGAGGTAGGTTGGAGATGTGGCTCAGCTGGTAGAATGCTTGTCCAGCATTCACAGCCCCGGATCCCATCTCCAGCATTGCGTACTCAGTGTGGTGGCACACACCTGTGATCCTAGCATTCAGGAAGTGGAGACAGGAGGATTAGACGTTCAGGATATCCTGGGCAACATAGCAAGGTGGAGATCAGCCTGGACCACATGAGACACTAAATGTCTTGAAAAGAAAAATATTAGTGCAGACTTACCAGGAAAAGATAATCAGGACCCCAAGAAATGGAGAGGAGCATAAAAAGCTTAGAAATCGCTCCCCAGGGGCAACTCTCGTCCCACCCAGTGCCCCTGAAACATGGTGGAGAGAGAGAAAGCAAGGAAACAAGATGCTGTGGTCACCCAGACACTTTAAGTACATCAAGATGGGCACACTGACGCCAGCTGCTGGGAGCGAGTCTGGAACAAGTTGGGTTGTTAAACTCACAGAATTCAGCCTCTTCTCACAGGAAAAATATTTATTTCACTGAGCTCTGCTTTTTGGAAAGCTGCGGCTGTAACAGCACACATCGATTTAACAGAGTTTTGGCTATGGTTGGGTTTTGTCTGCCTCCGGTCTTTGTCTGCGTGGGCTGTATGAGTGTGTGTGTGTGTGTGTGTGTGTGTGTGTGTGTGTGTGTATGTGTGTTCATCCACAGCACACACTCCCACTAGTAAGCAATCAGCTAAAGGACAGCCAGAGCATGCAGCCAGGAACAAGAGCTGCGAACCGAGTGGCTTAGCCACGGCCCTGCAGAGCTGTCCTCAGATGCCTGTGGGGAAGCAGTTACTGTTACTCCTGCCTTCTATTCTGACCCACTGCACCGCTTTCTGGCCTTTCCTCCTACCCCCAAAGTTTGAGGGGGAAAAGGTACAGCTGGGCTTGGCCACATATGCTTTTAACCACAGCCCTTGTAAGGCAGAGTTAGGTGAGTCTGTGAGTTTGAGGCCAGCCTGGTCTAGGGCCCACTCCAGGTTACATAATAAGACCCTATCTCAAAAACAAGAAAAACAAAACAGAAACACAGACAAGCATAGGGAAGTAAGTAAAAACCAGGGCCAGTTCACACATCCATTAATCAGCACATTGCGTGTTATGGTGCATGCCTTTAGTCCCAGCACTCAGGAGGCAGAGGCAGACAGATCTCTGTGAGTTCGAGGCCAGCCTGGACTACAAAGTGAGTTCCCGGACAGCCAGGGCTACACGGAGAAACTCTGTCTTGAAAAACTAAACTAACTAAATAAGTAAATAAATAAGTGAAATTCAGCACTCAGGAGCCTGGGGCAAGGGGATGGGCAAAGACATGGCTACCACATTGTTATCAAAACCCTGTCTCAGAAGGAAAGGTCTGTGGGACTGGAAAGATGGCTCAGCGGTTAAGAGCACTTGTTCTTGCAAGGAACCTGGGTTCGATTCTCAGCACCCCCCCAGGGGGGTGGTGGTTCACAACCATCCATAACTCCAATTCTAGAGAATCTGACGCCATCTTCTGGCCTCTGCAGGCACTGCACACACAGGGTGCACAGACCTACATGCAGACAAAACACCCAGACACATAAAATAAAATAAATTAATCTTAAAAAAATAAAAAGAAAGAAAGAAAGAAAGAAAGAAAGAAAGAAAGAAAGAAAGAAAGAAAGAAAGAAAGAAAGGAAAGTCAGGCTGGCAAGATTCAGTGGGCAAAGGCATTGCCACCAAGCCTGATGACCTGGTAGGAGGAAAGAACTGATTTCTGAAGTTGTCCTCTGGTTTCCACAAGAGCCATGGAAGATGCAGATGCAGATGCAGATGCACACACACACACACACACACACACACACACACACACACACACACACTAGATGTCTGGCCAATCTGGCAGGGTCCTATAAGTAGATGTTATTGTGCTTTCCATTCTTTGAAGCAAAGCAGAGCAAGGGTTGGAGCCAAACTCCCCAGCAGAGTCCCCACAGCAGTCAGGGAGAGGAGACAAGGTCCTATTCTACATGGCACTCAAGAACTCTGGGGCCCTGATAGCCAAGTTCACCAGGAAGAGTCTCCGAGACTCAGAGTTCGGCTCTTAATGTATCTATCCTGACCTTGCAGGTTCTAAATTTAGCCAAACAAGTTCTTCCAGCCCAATTGATGACGCGGGTGCACTGTTACAGGATCAAACTTTTTTCCTGGTGTGGAAGTAATAAAAGAATGCAGCTGTTTGCAGAAGCTGGCCTGCTGACCTCCATCTGACATGGACCCTCGGCCCCTCCTGGTGATGATGGGCGTGTGGTTATCGACTGCCTTTTCGGGGACAGTGATTAAAACATTTCCTGAACCAGAGTCTAAATGGCACTTGTGAGTGAGCCAGAAACAAACCTCTGAGAGCTGGGCATGGTAGCTCATGCCTGCAATCCCAACACTGAGGCAGGAGAATTGCCACAAGTTCCAGGCCAATCAGGGCTACATTGTGAGCTTGAGGCAAACCTCAACTAAAGAGTGAAAGGATGTCTCAAAACAGTGAAAAGAAAAGAAAAGAAACCTTAGGACTGTCAGTGTTCTTTCTGTCTGTTTGTTTTGTTCTGAAACAGTTTCTCCACGCAGCCCGGGCTGTCCTGGAACTTGCTCTGTAGACCAGGCTGGCCTCCAACTCAGAGCTCCCCCAGTTTCTGCCTCCTGAGTGCTGGGATTACAGGTGTGTGTCACCACCACTGCCCCTAAATTAACATTCTAAACAAACCAAGCTTAAACTTTTCCTACAAACGAGGAAGAAGACAAGGCAGGTGGCATCTCGGGGTCCTTGAGCACTTGTTGGCTGAGTCTTGGGTGACTGACCTGCCAGTACCCCTGCTCAAAGCCTCTACTATGAAGGAGCACATGCCCCACCCAGTCTGGTCACCAGCAACTGAACAGGACAATGCACTCACTGGCCTCAAACATCTTCCTAAAAGAAGAGCCTGGATGGACATCAACCTCCTTCCTCAGAAATGTGAATCTGGAGTCAGGAAAGTGTTGTGGGATATTTGTACACCGTGTGAAGATGCATTGCTGTGATTGGTGTAATAAAAAGCTGAATGGCCAATAGCTAGACAAGTGGTATAGACAGGACTTTTGGGGACAGAGAGGACTCTGGGAAGAGAATGATGGAGATGCCAGGAGACACAAAGCAAGCAGGATGTTTAGGAAGAGAGGTAACAGCCACGAGCCACGTGGCAGAATGTAGATTAATATAAATGGGTTAATTTAAGTTATAAGGACTAGTAGGAACAAGCCTAAGCTATAGGCTTTCAAAATTAGTAAAAAGTCTCTGTGTCATTATTTTGGAGCTGGCAGGAGAAAGAAAGACTTGTTACAGGGAAGGGCATTCCAGCTTGGTCCATTCTTGAGACAAAGGCCCGGGGTTTGGGGACACACAGGGGGATATATGTAGAAAGGGAGAGAGTGGGGCTGGAGAGATGGCTCAGAGGTTAAGAGCACTGACTGCTCTTCCAGAGGTCCTGAGTTCAATTACAACATCTGTAATGAGATCTGGCGCCTTCCTCTGTGTACATAATAAATAAATAAATCTTAAAAAAAAAAAAGAAAGAAAGAAAGAAAAGAAAAAGAAAAAGAAAGGAAGAAAAGAACAGGGGGGAGTGCTGTGGGGCTCTGGTTTCAGGGAGCTACCAGTGACTTGATCGAGCCCCCCCCCCACTACTGTTTCATTTCTGTTGCTTGGCAAACACCCGGATGGGGAGCGGCCCAGGAAGAAAGGGTTTAGTTGGTTTAAACTCCAGGCTTTGCAGGAACTCTGGATGTCACAGGCACAGTGGAGAGCAGGGAGAGAACAGCCACAGAGACCTGCTTTGTTGGCACGCAGGTAGCTTTCTCCTCGGTCACAATGCTTAGGACCCTCTCTGCCTAGGGCTGGATCCTCCTGGATCATTAACAATCAATACCCTCCCCACATACATGCCCACAGGCCAGCCTGACCTGGATAACTCACCTTGACTCTCTTCCCAGATGACTTGGGATGAGTGTGTCAAGGTGACAGTTAAACTACCCAGCACACCCGCCCCACCCCTGGACCCCTCAGCTGCACGAACCAACTAGAACTTCTGATGGACTCTACCGAGGTTTGGGCTTCGAACGATTTCTCAAACCCAAGGAAATGGCTGTAGCTCCATGGGATGAACGCAGCCTTTTTAGTCCGAATTTTAGTTTTAGTTTTTGGGTTTTTTTTGTTTTTGGTTTTGGTTTTTGTTGTTGTTGTTGGGTTTTTGTTTTGTTTTTTTTGTTTTTTGGGGTTTTGTTTTGTTTTGTTTTGTTTTGTTTTCAAGACAGGGTTTCTCTGTGTAGCTTTGCGTCTTTCCTGGAACTCGCTTTGTAGACCAAGCTGGCCTTGAACTTATAGAGATCAGCCTGCCTCTGCCTCCCAAGTGCTGGGATTAAAGGTGTGCACCACCACTGCCCAGCTTAATTTTTTTTTAAAGTTTTATTTTTCTTTTAGTGTGTGTGTGTGTGTGTGTGTGTATGCTTGCTTGTGTATGTACACCATGTATGTGCAGGTGCCCACAGAGGCCAGAGAAGGACATCAGATTGCCTTTAAACTGAAGTTACAGATGGTTGTAAGCTGCCAACTGAGTGCTGGAAACCAAACCTGGGGCCTCTACAAGAGCAGCCAATGCTCTTAACTGCTGAGCCATCTCTCTAGACCCTGTGTTTTGTTTGGTTGGTTTTCTATTTGGAGAGACAGTCTCTCATAACCTGGACAGCCTTGAGCTCCTGATCATCCTGCCAGTGCTTCCCAAGTGCTGGGATTGACAGGTGTGCCCCACTGTGGATGCAAATTTTGTTTGAGTGAATTTCTGACTCATGGGATACAAACAAACCTCACTGAAGCCAGAAGATGTTCTTGTGTGACCCAAGTGACCTGACCCTCCCCGCTACTGACAGCACTTGAAGGAGACTCAGAGGTTTAGGAATACACTGTCCTCTGTCAACCCTCCCCAGCCTCAGAACCGTTGTTATCATTGTCTCTGAAAATCCAGGACAGAGGGTGAAGTTGGGTGCTCCTGAGATCGCAGGACAATTGGGGGAGGGGAGCAGGGAGGCAGTGTCCAGGCGGCAGCGTGTCTACTCTTCCCAGAGGCTCAGGAGCCACATCTGTCCCTGCCTTACTCTCCCACCTGCTTCTCCCATCAGCAGCCCCGGCAGACGTGACGGCTCCTGAAGCTGACTGTGGAGACAGATGGAAAAAGACCAGCCACAAACTTGACCCTTCTCCTGCCTCTTCTAGACCCCAGGGAAGCGTGGGTGGGCCCCAGACAACCCAGGAACAGCTGTCTTAGTCATGAGATGCCCCAAAGACAGAACTCTTAGGGAAGAAAGAGAAACCAAATAGACTGCAAGTAAACTTCCTGGACCTGGGGCCACAGCCCAGTGCAGAAAACCCAGTAGGAGCTCAGCTCCCTCTCCAGCTGCACAAAAAGAAGAAAAGTAAACTTCCATGTGCAATCAATAATAGTCACCACTGGCCACACCAGTAAAATCAGGGTGTGAGTGTCAGGTGCCAGGCTGTACTACAGGTCCATGTGGCTCACAGCATGGCTCAGAGGGGTGTGTCAAGGCTCCAGGAGGTGCTAGGTCACAGTCGGGTCACCCCTGGGCTTCACAGGTAGGGCTATCATCCGATCCCTGAGGTATGTATGCTGCCTCCAGCAATAAGACCCCTCACCTTACATTTCTCCAACTTCTGTTGAGGGAATCTCTGCTCACCGGGGCTCTTCTCCTAGATGTGCCTCTGCTCACAGTATCCCTCATGGGCTCCCAGGGGGTCAGCAGCACCAGCTCCTAGGTGGAGTTTTCACCCTGCCCCCACAGCTTCCTGGCTGTGTGATTTGAGTCTAGTTAATCCCCCTCTCTGAGCCTGGAGGTTGTCACACATGCCATGAAGAGACTTTTGGCTTCAGTGAGATGTGAGGGTGACAGATGCAGCAGGCCAGGTGTTTCTGTGTGGTTTGGTCTCTGCACTCCTGACTCCCTGGGGATGCCCCATCTGCCCTTGCACCCCATCTTTCCTGGGGATACCCCATCTGCCCTTGCACCCCATCTTTCCTGGGGATACCCCATCTGCCCTTGCACCCCATCTTTCCTGGGGATGCCCTATCTGCCCTTGCACCCCATCTTTCCTGGGGATGCCCTATCTGCCCTTGCACCCCATCTTTCCTGGGGATGCCCCATCTGCCCTTGCACCCCATCTTTCCTGGGGATGCCCCATCTGCCCTTGCACCCCATCTTTCCTGGGGATACCCCATCTGCCCTTGCACCCCATCTTTCCTGGGGATGCCCTATCTGCCCTTGCACCCCATCTTTCCTGGGGATGCCCTATCTGCCCTTGCACCCCATCTTTCCTGGGGATGCCCCATCTGCCCTTGCACCCCATCTTTCCTGGGGATGCCCCATCTGCCCTTGCACCCCATCTTTCCTGGGGATGCCCTATCTGCCCTTGCACCCCATCTTTCCAGGGGACGCCCCATCTGCCCTCGCACCCCATATTTCCAGGGGATACCCCATCTGCCCTTGCACCCCATCTTTCCTGGGGATACCCCATCTGCCCTTGCACCCCATCTTTCCAGGGGATGCCCCGTCTGCCCTTGCACCCTTCCTCGGTCGTGGTCCTGGAGCCTGAAACCCTGAATCATACTGGCTTGAGAGGGGAGGAGAGAGAGAGAGAGAGAGAGAGAGAGAGAGAGAGAGAGAACAAAGTGAGGTCTTTTACCCTAAGGATTCTTACCTATTAGAAGAAAGTTTAAGCTAGGCATATTAGCTCACTCTGAGGCAGGAGGATTGCCCTGAGTTGGAGACCAGGCTGACCTACACAGTGAACTCTTGGCCAGTCTGGATTATAGAGCAAGACTCTCTCAAAAACAAAAAACAAAAACAACTGCCCCTTTAATTTATGGCAGGCATTACAAATGGAACACAGACCCCCATACAAACCCAGACTCAGAACCCACCTCAGCACTGTACAGTCTAGCCTGCTGGTACAGCAACTTGATCTAGAATCTCTCTGTGATGTCCTCTTCCGCTGTGAGATCAGGAACACTGGCAGTCAGCCCTGGGAGACCCCCACTCTCAAGCAGGGCAACATGGCAGCTGTTCCATAGAAGAGAAGTCAAATTGCTGGTGCCCCTGGGACCCCTATTCTCATGCTCAAGTATCCCCCAACCAAAGGGGGAAGGCAGGAGCCTGGAGGACAGTCCAGAAGGAGTCCCCACTCAGCAGCCCTGTGTGATGTGTGCTGAAGAGAAAGCAGTCACAGTGGGCTGCTGCCGCTTAGTGTTAGGAGCTTAGAGTGTTGACCTAGCCAGTGTTCTCACGAGGACCCTGTGAAGAGGGAAGGGGAACCCTGTGGACAGCTGCTGACCCACAGGCCTGGGGGAAGTCTTGGTGCCTGTGCCTGCACCTTGGCCACTGCGTTTTTTGAGTAGGCGTTGTCTTGGGAAAGGAAGAGGACAGCCACAGAGATTCAGTGACAACTGGGCTGACAGCAGCCCTGTATGAGGTGCGGAGGGTGGGGTGCAAGGGCAGATGGGGCATCCCCAGGAAAGATGGGGTACAAGGGCAGATAGGGCATCCCCAGGAAAGATGGGGTACAAGGGCAGATAGGGCATCCCCAGGAAAGATGGGGTACAAGGGCAGATGGGGCATCCCCTGGAAAGATGGAGTGCAAGGGCAGATGGGGCATCCCCTGGAAAGATGGGGTGCAAGGGCAGATGGGGCATCCCCAGGTTGCTAATGGAGGTGACCTCACAGCTTTGTGGATTTCCCCTTTAATCCAACAGGCCCAGAGGTCTAAGATACAGATTTAAAAGAGACATTGGTTTCTTGTCAGCCATTCACTGCTCATTTGGCCTCCTGAGGGCCCCTGGCCCAGGTTCACCTCTCATGACCCCTGGAATATGGTGGATGGCCACCTTCACACATAAGTAACAGGACTGTGGCAGACTACACACATGACAGCTTCTATGACAGGTAAAAGTCTGGACACTACTGTCCTCCCTCTGGCTTGTCTGGGGACCCAAGCACCCACTTGCCTGAGGGAGGTTTGCAGACAGGAAGGGCGGGCCTCAGCCACTCTAGTGCTACTAGACAGTGAACTGAGCTGTCACCAGCAGGTGTGACCCCAGACACCTCCCCAGCAGCCAGGGGTGGGACCTGGAAGCCCTGTGGATTGAAAGGAAGCCTGGTTTCCACTTTCTCTGGCTTCACTGGTCCCTCATGGTCAGATTGAGGAGCAATATGCTACTTAGGTAGGGGACACCTCGCTAGGACAAGAAGTAGCGTGACCGAAGCAGAACTGGTAGTGGCCGGCTAGGCAGTGGCTCAGATGCGGTAGAAACGATGGAAGTGTAGCCAAGGCTGAGAAGCCTCACGGCTCCATTCTGGGCCCAGAGTGTTCCTCTCCCGGCTGCCACCTGCCATGAAGTGCCCATTCCCCATTTGAGACACACGGCCTCCTCAGGGAGGGCTACAAGGAACAGAGGGGAGTTTGGGACAGAGCACTGCCTAAGCCCAAAGGATGAAACAGACCACACTGGATACAGGCTCCCTGTTCCTTGTTCATTGGTGGTGGCTGAGGGATGCCAGGTGATTGCAAGGAAGCAAGGAGAGAGAAGAAGGCAGGACGTTAGCAGACACTGTTCTCTGCACATCCCTGAGGTGATGGAGTAAACTCAAGGCCCAATGCAGATCCTGCGAAGTGCTGTGTGCAGCTGTCAGTGTGTCTGTCCACAGACAGAGGAACAGCCAGTCTCGGCTTCCACAGATAACAGGCATTGAAGTCAAGCCACACTGCCAAGCCTGGGCTCTGCCCAGCAGTGGGTGGCTTCTGCCCGGCCGCCAGACATCCTCCATCCTGGTGTGCAGGGGGGGCACACCTAATGGCAAAGTGGGGGGTGGTCAGAAGAGGCAGCGATGTTCAAGCAGGGTGCAGTGGCACACACCTATAACCCATTTACTTTGGAGGCTGAGGCAGGAGGGTGCAAGTTAGAGACCAGCATGAGCTACAAAGTAAGGCTGTAGATGAGCTCAGAGATAGGGTGCTCGCCTAGGGCCAGGCCCTGAGTCCACTCAGCACTGGGAGAAAAACAACGTGAGATGTTAATCTCCCTGCTGACCTATAGCTCAGGATACAGCAGGGGCATGCGTGTTCAGCATGCTCAAAGCCCTGGGTTCTGTTCCTAGACCCACAAAACAAAAATTAAACCAGGCATGGCATAAGCACTTCCCCTCCCCCCCCCCCCCCCCCTCCTCTCCTCCTTCCTCTCCTTCTCCTAGGCTTGCTCAAGACACCATGCTGAAGATACCCTGAAGGCCACACACTAAGGGCCCTGCAGCCAGCAGCCTACAGAAAGCTGAATCCCATGTGACAGTTAACACTGTCACTTGACTAGATCTAAAGCCACCCATGAGGCAAGCCTCTGGCGAGCCTGTGAGTGGTCATCTTAATTAGGTTAGAAGGTGGGCAGATCCAGCCTAACTGTGGGTGTCACTGCAGCGGCCAGGGCCCTGACTGAAGAGGGAGCCAAGGAGCTGAGGATCGTGTGCGTCTCTCTGTGCTTCCTGATTGTGGGTGACACTGTGACCAGCCGCCTCACACTCCTGCCACCAGGACTTCCCCACCATGATGGACTGTACCAGGAACTGTGAGCCAGAACAGACCCTTCCCTCCATAAGGTGCTTTTATCGTAGTGACAGAAAATGGAACCCCAATACTCCCTCAAGAGAGGTAGGGAGCAGCCTCTATTGACCCCTGGATACAGCTCATGACAGTCCCTGAGGTGGCACACCCAGGGCAGCCATGCTGGGTTCCTACCCCACAGAGAGCATGAGGTAATAAATGTGTGTCCAAATCCACCAAGTTGTGGGGTCATCTGGTGTTCAGCAGGAGACACTTGTACCCTCGTCAGTTCTTGACCCCTGGACCAGTTACCTACCTGATCTCCGACTGTGTCACCTCCTCTAAAATTGGGCAGCGACTGTAGCTCAGTATGTGTGTTCAACACGCTCAAAGCCCGGGGTTCCATTCCCAGCCTCGCAAAACAAAAGTTAAACCAGGCACGACAGAAGCACCTTCCCACCCTAGGACCAAGCATTTTCTTGATCCCATGTCATTTTTATGAACATTAAATAACATTTAATGGTATGGTGGCACACCATCACTGTCATCCCTTCACTCAAGAGACTGAGGCAGGAGGATTATGTGTTTGAGCCAGCCTAGGCTACATCCTGAAACCTTTTCTCAAAAGAAAAAAAAAATCATGGCTGGCTGAGGAGATGGCTCCATCTATAAAGAATTGGCATGAGTGGGTTTGATTCCTAGCACCCATGTGAAAGCGAAGTGTGTCACACTTCTAATCAGAGACAGAAAGATTCCTGGGGTCACTGGCTAGCCTGCCTTGCCTATTCAGTGAGCTCCAGGCACATGAGAGAAAGAAAGGTGTCTCTTCCAGGAAGTCCTCCATCCTCACTCCACTGGGCAAGCTCTTAGGGCCTCAGAGAAGCAGTGACTGACTCTGCCTGTGGTCAGGAGAAGCCTCAGAGGCCTGTAAACAGACATGGAAAGGGTGTGTCTGTCCAAGTGCTCTTGGCCATGCCTTCCTGGGCTCTGCCTTCTCCCTGGATGACTGACCTGGGGCCACTGCTTCCCACAAGCCTGTATTTGGCTTGATGGAGACAAACCAATAGCATTGTATAGTTAAAAGGTCACCCTCATGGGGTATATATATCTTCATTACTGTTCCACTGCTGTGAAGAGACACCATGACCAAGATAACTTATAAGAGAAATCATTTAGGTGGGGGCTTGCTTACAGTTTTGGATGAGTCCATGACCATCGTGGCTGGGAGTTTGGTGGCAGGCATGCAGGCATGGTGCTGGAGAAGTAGCTGAGAGCTCACATCTGACCCACAAGTTACAGACAGAGGAGGAGACAGGGCCTGGCATGGGCATTTGAAATCTCCACGGAGTGACACACCTCCTCCAGCAAGGCCACACCTCCTCCAGCAAGGCCACACCTCCTCCAGCAAGGCCACACCTCCTCCAGCAAGGCCACACCTCCTAATACTTCCCCAACAGTCCACCAACTGGGAACCAAAGATTTAAATATGTGAGCCCTCGGGAGCCGCTTTCATCTAAAACACCTCAGGTGTCAGCACTAACTGGTCTGGGTTCCATGGTGCAGCTGAGGCTTCTTAAGTGTGCAGGGGTTCTAGGAACAAAGTCTCTAGGACCCCCAAATCTGGGCCGAAAGCACCAAGCTCTCTACCTGTGCATCAGAGGCCTCAACTTCACCCCTCTCCTAACCATGACCTACGGGACAGACCTCAGCAGTACACATCTGTCTCCCCACCTTCATGTGGGCAGAAGGGACCACATGTCTGTTGGCATGCCTCTTCCAGACAGAGGTGGACACAGGCCTGAGTTCCAGGCGTGGCATTGGCTGGCACCCCTCAGGCAGCTTGCCTGCAGCAGGCTTGGAGGGCACTGGGGGCTTCCTCACAGGTCCACTGCCCTCAGCTGGTCTCACGTGAGGCCTGTGGCCTGCTGGGCTGAGTACTGAATGGCTCCCAGATGCCCTCTGAGGCTTCTCATGGGCACTTCCTCCGACTGTCATCCCAGCCTTTGCCACCATGATGACAGTTTTGAACCTTTAATGAGATGTCATTGGGGGCCCTCAGCCCCATTAGCCCATACTTCCCGAAGGCCCAATTGGCTGGATTCCTACCCAGGCATGTGGCTGGCTCCTGACCCACTTGCCAGCTGCCCCCAGCAAAGTCCTTGGGAAACCCTCATCTCCTTAGGGGCCTCCAATCTGCCCACTGCTCTCCCTGCTGACACTGAAACTATTTCCTAGCCCCAGAGCCCCAAAATTAGAACCCTGCCCACCTCCACCCCCACCCTAGATCCAACATCTCAGAACAGCAGACCTCAGCCCAAGCAGCTACATCCAAGACAAGGATCCATGCCTGCGGGGAATGTAAATCCCTGCCTCATCTGATGGCTCAATCCTTTGCCTCTGTCAGTACCTGTCTGACCTCAGCACTTCCCTCCACATCAAAGCAGTGCCCACATCCTTTCAGTGCCTCCTCCAGGCCTGGCCCAGGAGGTTCTTGCTGCTGACCTGGCAGCGGAAACTGTTTCAGAGTATTTAAGATCCTTGTCACCAAAACAAACAAGTCACCGTTTTTCCTTTTTGACCGGATCCTTCTATACAACCCTGGCTGTCCTGGAACAAACTCACTACATAGACCAGGCTAGCCTCAAACTCACAGAGATACACTGCCTCTGCCTCCCAAGTGCTGGAATGAAAGGTGTGCACCACCACCGCCCCGGCCACAAGTCACAGTTTTAATGAGTCACTTTGCAATGTATGGTCTCAATCCTGAGACTCCTCCAATGTTGCCAGACTCATGAGTGCTGTGCCCACATCAACACATGGCTGGTGTCTTTCTTTCCTCTTTTTTTTTTTTTAAAGGTTATTTTATCCTGCCAAGAGACAGTGTCTTCTAAGCAAGACAGACAGCTATTACACTCATGAAATCTCACCAATATGGTTGCCTGTACAAGATCTGCACAATAACCACACCAGTCACTATGTTGGTGTAAATGGGAGATATTTCTCGAGGCCTCATCCCTATATGAACTGATGGCTTCCAAGAGTCAGTTTTCTCTAAGGATGAGCACCCTGACAGGCAATCCAATCCCAAGGGATCAGCCCTAAACACATGTACATACAGGCAATAGTAAATGGATGCAGTAGAGAGTGTGTGTGTAAAATGGTCATAATTATAGGAGAGGTTATGAATTCAAAAGGAGGTGGGAGGCTCACTGGAGCATTGGAGGGGGGAGAGGAAACATTGAAATGATGTAAAATACAATACTCATGTGTGAAAGTCTAAAAATAGAAAAATTGTGTGTGTGTGTGTGTGTGTGTGTGTGTGTGTGTGCAGCATACACATACTCCGGTGCCCTTGGAGAGAGCACCAAATTCCCTGGAGCTGGAGTTACAGGCAGTTAAGAGCTGCCAAATATGAATTCTGGGAATGTAATTCTGACCCTCTGCAGAATCTCTTAACCACAAATAGGGATAGTCTCCCTATTCCTGCACCCCCCACCCCCCACTCCCCACCCCCCACCCCGACTTTACCAGCCTAGGGCAGGAAGAGGCAGTGGGAGGTGTACCTGGAAGATGGTGCAAGCCAGGAAAGAGTGTGTCTCATCTGTGGGAGTTCTGGCTCTTGGGGTGGGGTGGGAGGGTCTCAAAACCCAGCCAGCTTTAGAGGCAGAAAGAAGTCTCCCAGAGTTAGCATTTGCTGGCCATGTGACCTCAGGAAACTGAGTTTACTTCTCTGTTCCTCAGAGACCATCACAGGCCAGTAAACAGCACAGGATGGCCGCAGGAACAGAAGGGAGCTGGATCACACTGGACATCCAATGTGGGTGAGGTCACAGTGGGAAGGGG
This sequence comes from Onychomys torridus, assembly GCF_903995425.1. Lineage (NCBI taxonomy): Eukaryota > Metazoa > Chordata > Mammalia > Rodentia > Cricetidae > Onychomys > Onychomys torridus. The sequence goes on from NC_050446.1 coordinate 126,427,569, forward strand.
ACCCCACCAACAGTGGGTCTGTCAGGGGGTGGGAAGAAATGTAAAAAGCACCGTAGACCTGTGACCAGATTTAGAAATAGGTCTTTATAGATGCGTGGTGAAGGGGAGGTAGTCCTGCACGGGGGCCAGCCTGAATCCAGTGGCCAATGTCCTCACACAAGGGCAGGACACACAGAGGAAGGCCATGCAACTTCCAAGGGATATGGTTCATCAGCAGAGTGTGCACCTACCTAGCATGTTCAAGGGTCTGAGTTCAGTCCCTAGCAGCGCCACAGACAGACAGACAGACAGACAGACAGACAGACAGACAGTTTTTAGCAACAGTCTGTGGGACCCTTTCAGCATCACCGAGAAATAGACATAGGTAGCTGCTAGGCCCAGGAGTCCTCTCAAGGCTGAGCACCTACTACACTGAGCAACAAGACAAGACAGCCGTTGTAGTGGTCCCCGCCTTCGATCCCAGCGCTCGGGAGGCAGGAGGATCAGGAGCTCAAGGTCATCCTCAGCTACATGGTGAGTTTGAAGCTAGCCTGGGCTACATGAGACTGGGTCTCAAAACTAGGGGAAGATTTACCAAAGTTGGTAGTGTACGCCTTTGATCCCAGCACTCTGGAGGCAGAGGCAAGCAGATCTCTGTGATTTTCAGAATAGCCTGTCTACAAAACAAATCCAGGGTCCCAGGCCAGCCAGGACTGCGCAAGGAGACCATGTCTCAAAAATAAAACAAGCCGGGCGGTGGTGGCGCATGCCTTTAATCCCAGCACTCGGGAGGCAGAGGCAGGCGGATCTCTGTGAGTTCGAGGCCAGCCTGGTCTACCAGGCCAGTTCCAGGAAAGGCACAAAACTACACAGAGAAACCCTATCTCAAAAAAACCATTAAATAAATAAATAAATAAATAAATAGATAAATAAATAAATAAATAAATAGATAGATAGATAGATAGATAGATAAAACCCAGGGGGAGTGAGTCACAAGGCTCCTCCTTGATGATTGGCAGTTCACAGCTGCAGAGAAAGGAGAAGACAGTTTCTTCACTGGTGTAGGCGCCGGTAAGGAGACCATGCTCAGATAATGAGCACATTTGGGGGGAAAAAAAGAAAGTAGAAACGGGGAGCGAGTTAGGAAGGGGTCAGCAAGAGTAGGAGGGGACAGAGAGGGGGAAGGGATGACTGTGATCAAAACACATTATGTACAGTGAAAATGAAAATGTCATAATAAAACCCATTATTATGATGTGATTCATATCCTGATAGGCATGGATACAAAGAGGAAGCCAGTTTGCAGGGGTGGTGATAGCACTCAGAGCTGAGACTACATTTGTATTCAGACTATCTGGTCCTCTGTGAGCCACTTTCTCATGCAGGCTTCATGGTGACAGGTTCTCTGTTGACATCCTGAGGATGAGGAAGCAGACTAAGACTGTGCTCATCCTACACTACAGGTCTCGAGGCTGGGCAAAGCCGGGTCTGTCTGAATCCAAGGCCTAGGCCAGGTCCCCTTGGGCAGCTCAGTGGTTGTGCTGGAAGTGGCCACGGGATCCGGATAGGGACAGTGGCAGAACGCACTGTCTGCTCCATCACTCCAGGACTCCTGATAGCAAAGGCAGGACTAGCTTGGAAGGCCCAGCTCATACACTCAATCTTTTGAGTCCCTGAGCCCCAATCTGGCTCCCCAAGCCCTGAGTCTTCTATCATCTTTCCAGCGGGCAGCAGCAAGAACAGAAGGAGACAGAGGCAAGACCAGCCTCGCTGCTGGAAGATCCCCACCAGGGTCCCGAGTGTTTTTCCACCAGGAAGCAGCCCGGTTCATCTGAGTTTTTTCACCCTTTGTCCCAAGACACAAAAATGTCAGAAATGCACAAGGGCTCTGCCATGGAGGGATACAAGCTCACCCCATGTCCACTTCCTGCAAGGGGTGTAGGGTCAGGAGCTGCCTCTGGGGGTGGGTCTGGCTTGGCTTCTTCCCCTGGGATGGAGGTGGGGCGAAGCCCAATCTTAGGCTTTGGCTCCCCCACCTCTGAAACGGAATGGCCATGCCCTGTCTGTCCTATGTCCCCCAGGCTTCCTCCTTTATTCTCTTAAGGCTCAACAACAAGCCAGGAGCAGTGGCGAGGCAGAGGGTGAGGCAGGAGGATCGCCAAGAGCTCCAGGCTAGCTGACTCTGCAGTGATCGCACCATTGAGATGCTGGCTTGGCATGACAACCCCTGGAACCTGAGTTTGACCTCCAGAGCCCACACAAAGGTCAAAGAGAATCAGCTCCAAAAAGCCGTCTCTCACCCCACATGTCCACTGTGGCACAAACACACATGTATATGCACATAAAAAGAATACGTACTTAAGATACAATAACAAGCCTGGCAGTGGTGGCGCACGCCTTGAATCCCAGCACTCAGGAGGCAGAGGCAGGCAAGCCTGATCTAAGTGAGCTCCAAGATGGCAAGGGATACACAGAGAAATCCTGTCTCAAACAAAACAAATAATAACAACAACAAAATTAACAATGAGGATGAACAACACAGGAGAGAATCCCTCTAGCCCCAAGGCCCAGGCTTATATCAGGTATGCTCAGCTCTGCCAGTCGGTCCCTTGGTATTCACTGGGTGCCAATTGCTTGCATGCCTGGCGAGATATCAGCAACTGTTAACACTCCTGATCGGTATACCAGCAAGCCACCACGGCATCTGTCAGGACCCGAAGCCCTGTGCTTTCTGCCTCATTTAATCTCACACTCGCCCTGGAGCTCTGTGCTGTCAGCAACCTGGTATCCAAGAGCGCTTAGCAGAGACAGAGGATCCAGCCAAGACCACAGAGCCGCCCATCTCTTCCCGCCTGCAGGTCCCTGTGTCCCAGACATCCCCCAAAACGGGACATTTCCCAGCTCTATTTGGATTTCTCGTGCTCCACGTGCCTCATGTCTTTGAGGCTCCTAGATCTTCCTGTGAGTCGATTAACAGTGTCCAGGTTTTTGGACAAGGTTTTTGGACATACAGGCTGGGGCTATAGGGGTGTAGGCACCAGAATGTCGGAGCAGAAATCAGCAGCTTTGACCTCACATCTCAGGGTCTTACCCTCCAGATATGAGGGTCAAGTTGGTGACAGATAAGGCAGAGGACACTGGGCCCTGGGGGAGAAGGCCCTGGAAGGACCAACGGAGCCTCATGGCACTGTTTTTCTCTGTCCAGACACACAAAGGCACCTACCAGGAAGCTGGGGGCTCAGTGGCCCTGCTTGCCTCACCCTTCTGAAATGCTTAATGGTACTTTACTCACAAAGGGACTCAGGAAGAATCTTTCCTGCCAGTCTCCTGCCCCACCCCATAGGCCTGTCTGCATGCTAGGCAGGGCTGGCCATGCACTCTTGGCTCCTTGTCCTGCAGGTCCAGGGCTAAGGTTACTACAGGATTCACATACCTGAGCAGGGCACACAAAGCCATGGGCATTCCACTCCGGCACTGTTTGCAACCAGGAAAGACCTGAGCCTGTGCCCTCCACCACCACCACACACACCACCAACACCACCACACACCACCATCACCACACACACCACCACCACCACACACACCACCATCACCACACAGACCACCACCACACACACCACCACCACCACACACACCACCATCACCACACACACCACCACCACACACACCACCACCACCACACACACCACCATCACCACACACACCACCACCACACACACCACCACCACCACACCACCACCACACACACCACCACCACACACACCACCACCACCACCACAGAGAACAGGGCTAAGCTGCACAGCACAGCCAACCTGTCAACTCCAAAAGCTAGTGTTGATGAAGGATTCTGCCTCCGCCCCTCCCATGGGTACTCAGTTTCTTCATCACTCTGAGGGACTCCAACCATCCCTTCAATACTCAGTAACTGAAGCACCAAGTGGCCAAGTCCCCCATGCGAGGCTCCTGGCTAACAGCTTCAGTGCTAAAGTCTGGTGCCCACTTGGAACCATCTCACAGCTGCTCTGTGTTGCCAAGTGTTCCCGTCCTCCACCAAGAATGCTCCGGAACCTGAATAGAAATCCTCAACATCGTTGTTCTGTGTTCAGCCAGCCTAGGGAACAGGTGAACTTAGGACAAGCAGCCAGGACTTCTGCTAGAGTAACAGGGATCACTCAGCAGCAAGGCCAGAGGTTTCTTCCTAGCTTCCAGAAAAACCAAACAATCTGTGAGACCTCCTCATCACCAGTGGTCAGCTCTGGGGGACCCCTCATCACCAGTGGTCGGCTCTGGGGGACCCCTCATCACCAGTGGTTGGCTCTGGGGGACCCCCTCATCACCAGTGGTCAGCTCTGGGGGACCCCCTCATCACCAGTGGTTGGCTCTGGGGGACCCCTCATCACCAGTGGGACCTTGACCTTTATTTGCTTCTTTGTTTTTCGAGACAGAGTTTCTCTGTGTAGTCCTGGCTGTCCTGGAACTCACTATGTAAACCAGGCTGGCCTTGAACTCACAGAGATCATCCTGCCTCTGCCTCCTGAGTGCTGGGATTAAAGGCGAGCGCCCCACCGCCCAGGTAACAACAATAATTTTTAAAGAAAACAGAGATGGGAAGTAATCAGCTCAGAGACACACAGCACTGTGGCAGGGGATTCAGGATTTGAGTCCTGTATGTATGACCGAGGACTTAACAATGCTAAGCTGCTGGGCACTATCATGAACTCAGGGTGGGGAGACCCAGAGGAGCTGGACACACAGCCATTCTGTCATTTATAAGCCATATGACTGTCACTCCTGTGTCTCAGTCTCCATCTCTGCACAAACTCGAAAAGGCATCTCTGTTTTCAGGATCCAAGGAAGGAGTCAGCCAGTGAGTGTGGGGTATGTGGCCCAGTGTCCATCACAGAGTAGAAACATGTCCTGTCCCCATGCTGTCCCTAGAGGCCAGTGCCATAGGGTCCTAAGTCTCCATCCTGACAGGTCCCCCTGCAGTCTAGCTGTCAGGCTCCTATCCCTCTGGGAGCAATCACAGCACCAACACTCAGGACGTGGTCAGCCATAGCGGGTGGCCCTCAGGGGACAACACACTGGCAGTCGCAGGCACTGTGGAATCAGAGCCCACACTCGGCTTGCCTTGGCTTTACCTGGAACAAGGAGGCATTGTTAGCTGGTTTCACTGGAGGTAGAACCCAAACCCTTCTGCATTCAAGACAAGTACCTAAGACCAAACCAAGTCTGAGAAGACGGCAATTGCTCGAGGCCTTGGAAGGTCCGAGAGAGGGAGGACATGAGAGGAGAATGACAAAAGGCCCTGGGGCAGAGCTGTCCCCAGCCTGACCGAGAGAGGGATGACATGAGAGGAGAATGACACAAAGGCCCTGGGGCAGAGCTGTCCCCAGCCTGACTGAGAGAGGCAGGTGCGGAGAAGGTATGGTGACCTGGACTTAAAAAGGTTTGGCCCCTTCAGGCTTTGTGTTCTGAGTGACGGGGAGCAGGGCCAGGAAGAAGCAGGCGAGAACAGAGGATGTGGCTTTGCTGGGACAGTGGAGGTGACCAGAAGCCATGGATTTCTGGACCGTTGCTGAGGGCAGTACCGTCACAGTTGCTTTGTTTACTGAAAAGTAGACGCTGCTGGGCTCTGCACGAGCATGTCAAAAAAAGTATGGAACCCAGTTAGAAAGTGTTTGTCAAACTGACCCTTGTAAGCCCGGCTTAGAAAGCAGACGGGTGTGTGTGTGTGTGTGTGTGTGTGTGTGTGTGTGTGTGTGTGTGTGCAGAGATCACAGGACAACTTGTGGGACTCAGTTTTCTTCTACCACGTGAGGTTTGGTGGCAAGCGCCTTTACTCACTGAACCATCTGACCAGGCTGGAATGTTCAGGCGAAAGGAAGAGGTGGGGAAATAACATGGGTGGACCGAGCTCAGGGTGCGCTCATGCATGCAATCAAGCATGTGGTGCTGGGAATGGAATCCAGAGCCCACACAGGCTAGGCAAGAGCTCTGCCCCTGAGCTACATCCCGCCCAGCCTGCTGTTGCAAAGTGCCAAAAAGGGGGTGGAGAGTAGGAGGAAGGACATGCAGGCAGAGATGGAGGTGTGGAACAGAGACACCTGACTTCAGGAGCGTTACCAGGCAGAGCACAGTCCTGAGGATTTTGGTGGGGAACCACATGGACATCTGGAATGCCCCCTTGCCCAGACAGTCACATACCCCCTCTGTATGCTTCCTGTCACACCAAATAATAAAACATGACACACTCTTAGCCCTTTTAAAATCACTACAGGCCTGCCCCCACCCCTCCACCACAGCCACACAGCTTAGCTAACGCCCCCCACCTAGGCCTCCTCCTTGGCCAGGCAGGAGAAGAGGCGGGACTTGGGCCTGAGAAAGATTTTCCTTGCTCTGGCCTGCTCCAGGGCGGCTGGAAAGGGCCCACCTGGCTCCTAGGGTTTCTAAAAATAAAACGCTGTCTTAACTCATCTATAGGGCTGGCTTAGCTGTTCCTTTGAATTGTTCCAAGACATTGTTTCTATTAACACCATCATTCTACACATGGGAAAATAGAGGCTGGCAAGATCAAGACGCAAAATGGCATGCAATTAACCAGAAGCTGCCACTGATGGGACCTATGACGGATGCCCCTTGGATACAGAGAGCAGGACCAAAGATGCAGGGACCACAGGTGCAGAAGCCAAGATGCAAAGACCACAGTGCAGTGAACAAAGTGTGGCCCTGGCAGGAGTCTGGATATTCCTCCTGGAGACAGTCATCCCCCACCCCCTTCTCACCCCAGGGCTGGAGCCAGAGAGCACAGGTTTGGTTGTTTGTCCTTCAGTGAAAGAAAGAAGCAGAGGGCTTGGGTCTGAAACTCCAGGGAGGTGGAGGCCTGTCCATGACAAGATCTCCGAGCCCCTGGGCAGTGGTATGGACATCAGGGAACCAGTGGTGCGGTGCCAAAGGGTTATCAACCAGCTCTGTGTTCACACAAACCCATACACACACACACACACACACACACACACACACACACACACACACCAGTATATGGTAATCAAGAATGTCGATCTTACACTTTACTAATAAAAATAAAATTTCCAGGGTCTGGAGAGATAGCTCAGAGGTTAAGAGCACTGGTGGCTCTTCCAGAGGTCCCGGGTTCAATTCCCAGAACCCACACAGTGGCCCACAATTGTCTGTAACTCCAGTTCCAAAGACTCAAGCCTCCCAATGCTGCCTCCTGGCCTCCTTGAGCACTGCACACATGTGGTACACAGACATACACACAGGCAAAGCATGCAGACACACAAAATAGAAATACTTATTTAATAGCCAGGCGTGACAATGCATGACTTTAATCTCAGCACTCAGGAGGCAGAGGCAGGCAGATCTCTGAGTTTGAGGCCAGCCTGATCTACAGAGTGAGTTCCAGGACAGACAGGGCTACACAGAGAAACACTGTCTCAAAAAAAAAAAAAAGCTTATTTTAAAAAATAAAATACTAATACTACAAGATTTACATAGCCAAGCATGGTGACATACGTTCCTGTCCTAGCCCTCAGGAGGCTGAAGCAGGGGCATCACACACTATTTTTCATTTGCATGGAACCTTTTTGGCAGGTTTTTATCCCGACTTTTGCATGTGACAGGGAGTGAAGGAGCGTGGCTTTGTGGGAAGACTGGTGCCATCCCTTTACCTCAGTGAGTGAGCCAGCAGCTCACAAAACACAGTGTGGGAATTCACTGGGTCACCAGAGGTAGGCAGTGCCTTTCCTGTGCAACTGGCAGGCAGCAAGAAGGCAGAGGCAGGAAGTGATGTTTCAGTGAAACCCTTCACACTGGCCACTTTCACAAACCCAACAGTAGACAAAGGAACAAAGCAAGCCCCAGGTTGGATCTTTGGGCAGTTTCCCACCAAAGCCAACTTCAAACTTCGGAGATGAAATCACTGACCGTGGAAGCGGGAAGAGCTGTGCAGTGACCTGCCACCCTTCTGTGTTCCTGTCATTCAAATGTGATAGGACGCAGCTCAGAGGCTTGGAAATGACACAGTGAGTTGTGTGGGGCCAGGTCATGGCTTGGAGATATACTACATGCTTAACACAACTGAAGCCCTGGCTTTGTCCCCAGCACAAAGAAAATGGTTTCCAAAATGCCGGCTGCGGAGCCAGAGAGATGACTCAATGGCTAAGAACACCAGCTGCTCTTCCAGAGGACCAGGGTTCAAATCCCAGCACCCACATGGAGGCTCACAACTGTCTGTAATTCCAATCCCTGGGGATCCAATGTCCTTTTCTGGTCTCTGAGGACACCAGACTACTTGGTAAGGCTATCTCAAAACAGCAAGAGCTGGCACACAGCTCAACAACAGAGCACACTCCTGCCCTGTGCAAGACCCAGAGTCAATCCCCAACACCACAAGTAAAAAGGAGAAGTGATGAGCTCTGTGTACTTGTTACCTGGTTTAAGCAGAATTTATGGTGAGTTTACATAATTCTGGTTTAGCAACCAGTTCTCATACAATTCCTAAGATTCTGACAGTGGGCTTCCTCAGGAAGGCTCCTACCCCCCTGTGTGGGAACCACACAGCAAAAAAGTCCCCTGTCAGGTGAGTTTAGACCACTCAGTGGGTAGAGGCTTTTGCCTTCACAAGCCTGGAGCCTTAGCTCCATCTCTGGGACCCACAAATAGCAGAAGCTCTGAGACCTATAGATGAGATGACTAGGCAGGAGCCCAGCCAGCAAGGTCTGGCATATCAAACCCCGGGGTGTTCTGCCCTGAGGTCTCCCAGCCTGCCCGCAGCTGACAGGCCAGCAGCCATGTCTCCAAGCCCACCAGCGGTCCTGGTACTCCACCCTCCCACTGTACTGGAGTTCTCCCCGATACCTGTGGAGCAGGATGATGGACTGGAGTACTCTCCAGGCCCCACCCCTACCTACCATCCCCACCCTCGCAGGTCTGGGAGGACATCCAGCCTAGGGCCTTGTGCATCCTAGACAAACACTTTGTCCTGACCTAGTATCCCTGCCCTAGGACTGCTCCTGCTGGGAGTCCCAGAATCCAGACTACAGAAATGAGAGATAGTATCAAACAAACCCATTATCTGGCAGATGGGGAAAGTGGGCTAAGATAAGCAATTGGTTAAAGTCACAAAAACCAGGTTCCCTGGGACTGAGAGGGCTCTTGGGACACAGCTCAAGCCTCCAATTACCCTCAGTGCAGGGGCTTCTGAGTCCACCCCAGGAAGGGAAGGAGGTGTGGGTCCACCCCAGGGCTGCTGCCCAGTGGAACATTCCAAAGGAAGACAGGCCACATCTGGGTGTTGAGACCTTCACCTCTGGCTGGGAGCCTGGCCCTGGGGGCTTCCCACCTGCTGCCATCCTGCTGAGGACTTCCTGGCTCTGGAATGTAACTGAACCTCCTTCCTAGTGCCCAAGCTAACTTTGTCTACAACCCACACCCTGCCCACTGCCAGCCACCGCCGCCGCCGCCGCCGCCGCCGCCGCCGCCGCCGCCGTAGCAGCAGCAGCAGCAGAGACGGATATGCAAATAGCCTGCCATGGTATTAATACGAGATTCCCCCCAGGGGAGGCGTGTGGAAAGTGCTGGTGTGTTTCACAATTCTGTTTTGTCCAGAGGAGCCGCGCAGGGGCCCAGAATGATTTAAAACAGATTTTTGAAAAGGCAAAATAAAATTGGAACAAAACCTAGTCAAGGCATGAGCCACACTCCCCACCCCCAGCTCTCTCCCACCCCTGACGGCCATCCTTTTTCTCTCAAGTCCCTGGGGACCGTCTAGGCAGCAAGGTGAGGCAGTGGCAATGGGCACTGTCCTCCCAGCTAGAGCAACCACCGCCTTCCTGACAGCTGGAGGGGGCTTGAAGAACTGAGGCTGCATGCCTCCTCTGCCCCTTCCTAAGGCAATAGACAGTCTAGACTACTCCAACTATGCCTGGAATAAAGACGCGGCTCCACTGCTTGTCAATGGCACTGATGGGTTGTGTGACCTAGACAAGTCGCTCCATCTCTCTGAGCCTTTGTATACAAGGATGGGGGGTGGGGGGAGTCGTACCCTCTACCAGGAAGGGGGAACCCAGGGGATTCCCTAAATATTCCCTGTACCAACCCGCTTCAAAAGTGCCCAGCACTATGCCTGAGACATAGTGTCATGCAAGAGCCCCCTTAAAGATTTTCCGGATAACTACTCTATTTAAAGATGGACAGAGACACAGGAAGGCCCAGAGAGGGAAAGGAATTTGCCCAAGGCTACACAGCACTGTTATCTCGGCTCGGATCCAGACTCCCTCTCCTGGTGCTCCAGGTGAGTGCGAGGAAGCGGCCCCTCCTCTCTCTACCTGCATGTTCCAGCCTCCTGGGGACCGTGTCGTCACTCACCGTGGAGCAGGTCTGGACCTCCCGGACGGAGCCCCACGGTCCTGCGCCGGCTGGCTGTCGCTGTCCGCGGGCAGGCGGAGCTCCTCGCAGCCCGCTGGCCACCGCGAGTGCTGGTTCTGGGAATGCACTCGGTGGCCCCTGTATCCGGCTGTCCCCAGCTCTGGCCGCTGCGATAGAGCTTATCTGGCGGTGTCAGGGTGCAGCGGCCGAGGGACCCGGGGTTCCCGGAAGCCTCCAGCCCCGGCCCTGCGCCCCCGGATGCCGCGCTGGCCCGTCGTGTCACAGCGCTGCGGGGACACTCCCCTGCCGTAGCTGTAGGAGGCCACCTCCTACTCCCATCTTTGCTGATTCCAAGTCCGTGCAAGGCTCGTGGCCCCCGAAGACTCAAATTAATTACGTGGCAGGCGGAGGTGGGGGGTCCGATGCCTGCCTGGCCTGGGAGGGAGCGGAGGGGACGCCTGGAAGTTTCTGTTTACTGCGCTGCGCGGGGCTGCAGCTAATCACTCACAGGCAGGGTCGGGCTCCCTCCCTCCAGCATCGGCCTTTTTAGCTCCTTCCGAGCCCTAGCCCCTTTCCCCCTAGCCAGGGACCGGTCTGAGCTGACCTGGTTTCCCAGCAGGGGTTCCCCGCTGCACCACCTCTCTGTTGGGTGGGGATCCAGAAGGAGGGTCCCAACTCCCTCAAACACATTTGGTTTTTTAATCTTGTCTTTTACATTCACTCACTCACTTACTCACTCACTCCTTCATTCATTTGTGAGGAGAAAGCACATGCCAGGACACACTTTGGGGAGATTGCTCTATTCTTCTAACCTGTGGTTTCCGGGATCCAACTCAAGTTGTCAGGCTTGGCAGCAAGCAGTTCAGATTTTTTAATTTTTAATTTTTTTTTTTTAAATGAAGTCTCTGGAGTAGCCCAGGCTGGCCTCAAATTCACTGTATGGCTGAGGAAGACAGACTCAAGCCAACTATCATGCCCAGCTTGGCAGGAACTTTGAACAGCAAGAATGAACATTTCCAAACAATGGAACGCACTCACATACATACATACATACACACACACACACACACACTGTAAACGGGTTGGTACAGGAAATGGAGAGTCACTCACCTAGCCATTACATAATAGCTAATTGAATAAAATGAAAGCCAATTGGACTACAGGGCCTCAGGCAACCCTTCGCTGGATGCTTCAGCCTGTGCCTGCAATCCCTGCATTCAGGAGGCTGAAGCCAGAAGGTGGTAAGTGGGAGGCTAGCCTGGACTACATAGCAAGACCCTGTCTCAAGCAATAACAGCAACATAAGAGCAAAAATAAAAACAAAATCTGTACCTGCAGAACAATGAAACCACAGGCCTCTAATCCACACTGCTGGGTGTGTAGTCCCCAGGATGGGCTGAGGAAGTGGCTCAGTGGGGAAAGAGCCTGTCTTGCGAACACTAGGGTTTGGGTCAATCCCCAGAAGACAGTATTGACCTCCTGTCATACTGCCTGGGAGGGCAGACAACGGCCCTGTCTGGGAGCCAGCCCAGCCTGAAGTTTCAGGCCAATGAGAGACTTAATTAACGAATGGTACCTGAGGAAGGACACTTGTCCTCTGTCTTCCACTCACATGTGCATGCATGAAAACACTAGTGTGGACACACACACAACAGGAACAAAACGGTGGTTTTTAAGTTGCTTGATTTAATTGATTAAGTCAATTAGTTGGTTTAGTCACTTTTTTGCAGTGTGGAGGCCTCCCACACGACAGGCAAGTACTGTCCCAGTGAGCCACACCCAGTTTTCTTTGCACTTTTGGGGACAGGATTTCTCCTGGTTGCTCAGACGAGCCTTCAACCTCAAGTTCACGCTGTAACTCAGGCAGACCTTGAACTTGTTCTTCTGCCTCAGGCTCCAGAGTAGCAAATGTCTGGAATTACAGAACTATAGTACCAAGCCCTGACTCTCATTTTATGTTTTGAACACAGGAGTCTCAAACCAGGAGTGGCAACTCACACATCTAATCCCAGCACTCAAGAAGCTAGGACAGGAAGACCAAGAATTCAAGGCCAGCCTGGGCTACATGAGACCCTCTTGCTAAAACAGAAAAGCCAGGTTTGGTGGTGGGCATTCCTAATTCTAGCACTTAGGAGATGGGGGCAGGGGGATCAGAAGTTCAAGGACATCTTTAGCTACATAGCAAGTTTGAGGCTAGCCTGGGCTACAAGAGACCATATCTCAAAAAGAAAATAAAGAAAAGACCAAGGTCTTTGGGTGTTGTCCAAGTTGGCTTTGAACTCCTGGGCTCAAGTGAGCCTCCCAAGAAGCAGGACAACAAAGTAAATATAATCTTGACTGTATAGCATGCCCCCTAACACACTAATGAAATGAAATATGATTAAACTAAATATATGAAGCCAGAAAGAAGCCCTGAATGGCTGTGAACCAAGCTGAAGCACTTCCTCTGTGCACACACACACACACACACACACACACACACACACACACACACACACACACAGGCAAATACCCATACACATAAAATAAACTCAACAAAGCTTCACAAAGAAGTCAAGGCAAGCCTTGGGCTTGAACTTCACCTTGGAATTCTGTGAACTGAGAGGGTGTTCTGGAACCTGAGCAACAGTGAGCTACCACAGACCAACAGTCCTCCAGGTTGGACAGCAGCTGGTCATCCCAAGTGGCTGAGTGTCCTAGGGTACCTCCCCAATCACAGGGTTCTGTGCTGGTCCAAAGCTCACTTTCAGCAATACCATCTTCTCAACTAAACCATGGGGAGCACTTGAAGGCACAAGAGCAAGTTCAGAGGTCACAGGAAAGCTCTGGAGACAGCCAGTTCCCATGTGGCATGCCTTCCCTGTCTCCTTCACTGCCCAGAGTTCCTGACCTGTGCTGAGCTTGTTTTGTGATACCACGGGACTCCTCCAGGGGGTGCTGTCCCATTCTGCACTCAGCAAATACCTGCTGATGGAGGAGCCCTTCAGGGCAGTCACTGTAGAACACAGATGACATGCTCCCAGCCCTGACTCTGTCCTCTGGTTCCTGGCATAACCAGATAGATGACAGGGTATTTCCTGTGGGGGAGTCCCACCCGGGTGGGACCCCTGCTGACACCAATATCATGTGACATGGTGTTATTCTGTAGACTGAGCACTCAGCAGCCCTGGGTCTCCTAGGCACTTTCTCTTCAGGCAAACCTCTTTCAGTCCCAATGGACCTGGGAAAGTCTTCCTTCAGAACAGGCCTGCCTTTCACACCTCTGGCTAATTTCTCTTCCCAACAAAGAAAGAGTTAGTGTAGAAACAGCAGCCCCAGGCACAGGTCCCTGTCACACAGAATCTAGTAGAAATCAAGTGGGCCAGAGATTATACCTGCCATGGAGATGCCCCCTTTGTACATGTGCACGTGTGTGCGTGCGTACGTGCGTCTGAGTGCTATAGTGTGCATTTAGAAGTCAGGGTCAATTCACTCAGGTCACTGGGCTTGATAGTGAGTACCTTTACCCACTGAGCCATTTTGTGGACCCCCTATTTTTAATATTTTAAAGCTTAAAGATGGATCCACCTGATAAGGGAAAATGAACACAACCATAAGGACACGTGGAATTTAGGTAATGACAATGTGTTAGTATTTGTCCCTTAGCTGTAGTGAGCCTTGCACAGTGGTGGAAGTGGACCATGAGGCAACTATAAGAAATCTATGCAGAACCCTCCACACACAACAGCATTCCTAGAAATGAAAACAAAAAGTTCATGGCGCATGGTAGCCAGTGTATCTGGAAGATAGAGACAGGAAGAACTCAAGACCATCCTCTGGAACACAGTGAATTCAAGGCCAGTCTGGGCTACACAGTGAGTTTAAGGCCAGCCTGGGCTAAATAAGGCCCAAACAAAACAAAATAAATGGTCATTTAAACTTTGGAGGGGCTGGAGAGATGGCTCAGAGGTTAAGAGCATTGACTGCTCTTCCAAAGGTCCTGAGTTCAATTCCCAGCAACCACATGGTGGCTCATGACCATCTATAATGAGATCTGGTGCCCTCTTCTGTATACATAATAAATAAATAACTCTTTAAAAAAAAAAAAAAAAGCCAGGCGGTGGTGGCACATGCCTGTAATCCCAGCACTCGGGAGGCAGAGGCAGGTGGATCTCTGTGAGTTCGAGGCCAGCCTGGTCTACAAAGCGAGTTCCAGGACAGACTCCAAAGCTTCATAGAAACCATATCTGGGGGGGAGGGGGGACAGGACTTCGGAACTCCCCCACCCCCTTATTTTTTGTCTGGATATGTAACCCAGGTTGACCTTAAATTCACTATGTAGCCCAGGCTGGCCTCAAACTTAGGGAGATTCTCCTACCTTAGGTTTCAAGTGCTGGGATTTTGGACATACATTATCATGCCTGCCCTAGAATGTTTTAAATATTTCCTTACTTATTTTGCAGTGCTGGAGATAAACCTAGGGTCTTGCACATGCTAGACAAGGGCTATCACTAACCACACCCCAAGCATTACAAAATACCTTTAATGGGCTCACAGTAGAGAGAAACATACTTTTATTTATTTATTTATTTATTTATTTACTTACTTACTTACTTACTTACTTACTTACTTATTTACTTATTTATTTTTGAGCTGAGGATCAAACCCAGGGCCTTGTGCTTGCTAGGCAAGCGCTCTACCACTGAGCTAAATCCCCAACCCGAGAAACATACTTTTGTTTTTGAGACAGGATTGTAGGCAGAGTTTTTCGACAGAACTGCTGGTTAGCTCTGTCCCACCAGCTGCTCCCAAATAACCACACAGAAACTTAATATTAATTATAAATACTTGGCCAATAACTTAGGCTTGTCTTCAGCCAGCTCTTACAACTTAAATTAACCCATTTCTATTCATCTGTGCACTGCCCCAAGGCTCGTTAACCTCATCTATGGACTTCCCATGTTGTTTCTTCCCCGTCTGGCCCGTGACTCCTCAGACTGTGCCCTTGTTCATCCCAGCTTTCTCTCTGCCCTGAAAGTCCTGCCTAGCTACCAGCCAGTCAGCTTTTTAGTAACAATGAAAGCAACACATTTTCACAGTGTATAGAAGAATTATTCCACAGCACAGGGTCTCTCTACATAGTCCTAGAACTCACTAAGTAGACCAGGCTGGCCTTGAACTCACAGAGACCCACCGACCTCTGCCCACCTCCTCTGGCATTAGAGTTGTGCACCCCATGCCCAACTGAAACAGCCTTTTTTTTTTTTTTTTTGTACCAGGCCAACAACCAGGTCCCATATCATGAAACAGAGACTTATTATCAGTTTTGAATGCTCAGCCTAGCTTAGGCTCATTATTTTTGCCTAGTTCTTTTAACTTAAATGAACCTGTTTCTGTTTATCTATCTTTTGCCTCTGGGCTTTTGACTTTTCTTTCCATCTGTGTATCTTACTTTCACTGCTCTCCTGTCTGCGGGCTGGTGGCTGCCTCATTCTCTCCTCCTCCTCATTCTTCTTTCTTTTTCTTCTTGAGCCTAGATTTCTCCTCCTATTTATTCTCTCTGCATGCCAGCCCCGTCTAGCCCTCTCCTCCCTAGCTATTGGCCATTTAGCTTTTTATTAGACCAATCAAGTGCCTTAGGCAGGCAAGGTGAAACAGCAACACATCTTTACATAGTTAAACAAATGCAGCATGAACAACTTTACACAATTAAAGTAATATTCCACAGCAAAAACAAATGTAACACTTTAAATAGTTAAAATAATATTCTGTAACACTTTCTATTTATTTTTTGTTTATTTTACTTTTTACATTCTTATTTATTTATGTATTTTATGTATATGGGTATTTTGTCTGCATGTACATCTGCACACCAGAAGGAGGCATCAGACAGCTGTGAGCTACCATGTGGGTGCTAGGATGGAAACTCAGGACCTTGGGAAGAGCAGTAAGTGCTCTTAACCACTGAGCCATCTCTCCAGCCCAACAGCCATTTTTGATAGATTTATTTATGGGATAAAATAGAAAAAGAAGCATGACAAATGTCGACAGTTGGTGCCCTGAGGGTCTATGGGTATTTTAGGTACTATCCTTTCAATTTTCCTTCAGGTTTTTATTTTGTCAGAATAAAACTTGAAGTGGGGCATAGCAGCACATGCCTGTAATCCCAGCACATGTGCGGTTGGGCAGGGTGATCAGAAGCTTTAAGTCATCATTTATGGTGGTGTGAAAGACAATGGCCCCCAAAGGGAGTGGCACTAATGGGAGGTGTGGCCTTGCTGGAGTCGGTGTGGTCTTCTAGGGGCTTTGAGGGCTCATATGTAACCAAGCCACTCTCAGTGAGACAGACCACTTCCTGTTGCCTGCACAAGTCAAGATATAAGAACTCTCAGCTCCTTCTCCAGCTCCATGTCTGCCTGCATGCTGCCATGCTCCCCACCATGACGATAATGGACTAACCACTGAAACTGTAAGCCAGCCCCAGTTAAATGTTTTCCTTTCTAAGAGCTGCTGTGGTCATGGTGTCTCTTCACAGCAATAGAAACCCTAACGAAGACACCAGCTTTGACTACATGAGATCCTGTTGGACCGGAAAGGTGACTAAAGGGTTTAAAAGCATTTGCTCTTGTGAAGGACCCAGGTTTGGTTCTCAGCACTCACATGACAGCTCACAACTGCCTGTAACTCCAGTTCTAGGGGATCTGACTACTAGCCTCTGAAGGCACCTGCACATACATGATGCACAGATATACAGTCAGGTCTACACACACACACACACACACACACACACACACACACACACACACAAAATCATAAATCTTTTTTAAAAACAAAAAATAACAAATTAACTAGGAAATGTAATTAATTAGCAAATATATATCACCATTATCATCCCCTAATACTGTCTTTCTCTCATCTCTCCGCAGCTGAGAGAACTTTAATGTCAAGAGCCCCATGGCATTGTGGGGTCCCATGCCTAATTCACATGGGAAAGCTGGATAGAAGCCCAGTGACCAGGCTAGCTGAACTCTTTGCAGTTTGCCCCTTTCCTGAAAATGACAGAGACGTCATTGTCGTCGGGGTGTGCAAGGGACCCCTGTGGGGGAGGGGCTGGGAGATAGTGACCAGGAGGAGGCCCTTATCAATGGCAGCCGCTTTCAGCGCTGACCAGGTCAGATTATCTGGTCCTCCCTGGAGATAAATGTCCTAATGCATCAGCCCCTGTCATCTCTGTGTTCTCATCTGACCCCTCTGGAGCCTCAGTCCAGGCCCTTCTGACACCCTCTCCCCCATGACAAACTGACTGTGATCCTGGAGCCCTTAGGCTCTGCTGAGCGGAAAAAGCCTTTGGATTGACAAGGTCCACCTCTGGTATGAACCAGAAACCTCAGTTTAGCAGAGGAATGGAGCAGCACTGCAATCTGGAAACCTTATCAGTCAGGAGGTGATTAGCAGAGGTTGAGGTCTGACCCTAAAGAAAGCCAGAGAAGCCCCACAATACCACCCCTACCCCACCCCCACACATACAACAGCTCTTGCCAGGGTTAAATCTTTGCAGAAACCGAGTCCAGTTAAATAAACTGTTTCCACACACAAGCACCCATGGGGCTTCTCTGGAGGGCCTGTGTTTCTCCACGTGGTGACTGTCATCTCCTTAACATTCCACGGAGAGTGAGCCTCGCATTCCAGAGATTACTCCACCAGCTGAGGAATCCTGCTGGCCCCTGGTGTGCAGGACTTCTGTGAGAGGTCTGGGTCTGTGAGAAGACCCTCAGCTGCATCCTTCACGATTTGATACGACACTTCGGTTGTGGCTCCGCCACCACCATGCATGCCTGTCTTTGCCACAGATTTCTAGTAAACCACTCAAATATGTGCGGCCTAAATTGAACCCTGATGGTGGGGCGCTTGTTCCCAGGCCCCTTTTCAAAGGTTTACATGGTTCTGGAAACAACGGGCCAGTGCACAGTTTATTTGGGTTGGCTGGTTTCATCCTTCTCAGAATCTGCTTTGGAGAGTGGGGGTCACAAACCCTGCCTGTGTTTAGATTTATAATTTATATCCCAAGCACAAATACCTCATAATGGGGCTAGAAATGAGAGCCAGCCATGAGCAGGCCATTACAGGCTGGCGTTGCTAGTGTGCGGTTACATTAAGGGACCCCAAACTGCTTTCTGTTAAGCCACCTTCTAACCGACATGTGCCCATGCTGTGGACACACTGCCAGCTTGGCCTCTGGACCAGTGTCCTGAGCCAGCTCTTTTCCACTGGAGGTGCCTGCTCAGCACTCAATCCCCAAGCATTCCCTGCCTCCCCAGCACCCTCCCAACCCCCACATGCATGAGTAGTACCACCAAAATGAGGGGGAAACTGAGGTACTCCAATTCCGACACTGTGTAACAGATAGACTTCAGGTGCCGTGTTTTGTGGTGCAGGGGCTAGAACCCAGAGCTTTGCACATGCTAGGCTAGTGTTCATCCACTAAACTGTACCCCCAGCTCTGGTTTTGCTTTCTTGAGATGGGGTCTGACTATGGAGCCCTCTACCTCCTCTTCCTCATTGCTACAATTTTAGGTTCGAGCACCTGCGCTCAACCTCAGATAAGTTTTCCATCAAAATATGGTCAAATGCAGTGCATGTCAGTAATTCCAATACTTGGGAAGCAGAGGCAGGAGGATCACTGCAAGTTTGAGGCCAGCCTGGTCTATGTAGTGAGTTCCAGGCTAGCCAGGGCTACATAGCAAAGCCCTGTCACAAAAACAACATTTAAAAAAAAAGGAAATTAATTAAGAAAAATAAACTAGGCATGGTAGCTCACACCAGTGATTCCAGCACTGGGAGGCAGAGGCGTGCTGTAAGTCTGAGGTTTGAGGTTGGCTGTATAGTGAGACCCAGCTTCAAAAAGAAGGAAGGGAGGGAGGGGACCGAGATCATGTCTAATGGGTCCTTAGTTCTCTCACTAGGACACTGAACGTCCAGTGTGGGTTCCGCCATTCCTTACTCAGTATTCACCACCATTCTCGGGATAGGAGTGAGCTGTGCACTGGGGACTCAGGTGAGTGACACAGGACTTTTGCTGGCAGTTCCTGAAACGCCAGTGGGAGGTTGAAGGGGTCTTTTTTACGAGGTGGGGCAGAGCTTGGCAGTGGAGTGCATCCCTAGAGAGCACAAGGCGTAGGTCTTATCCCCGGCACTTCAATGACAATTAAAAAACAAACAAAAAACAACTGATCTGATCATTCAAGAAATATTTGAGTTCCGGGCACTGTGTTAAGGGTTGGAAATAGAATGACAGGAATGTCACAAATCTAGACTGCCTAGGCTCTGTGAAGGGTCAAGGATTTTCAGAACGTCATGGGAAGAAAATGAGAAATTGCTAATGGGGTTAAAGGCGGAGGCCACCGCCCTGGTGCTGTGCAGAATGCACCTGGCCGGGGAGTCAGAAAGGCTCACCTGGGCCCCGATGCCCTTAAAGAGGCAGAAAAAGTGAACTGACTCAAAAATGAGGCAGCTGGAGAGGTGTCTCGGCAGTTATCCTTGGCTGTTCTTACAGATCTGGGTTCAGTTCCTAGCACCCACACGGAGGCTCACAACTGCCTGTAATTCCAATTCTAGGACGTTCAATCCCTTCCTGGCCTCCAAAGGCACCATTCACACACATGGTGTATATATGTGTGTGTGTATATATATATATATATGTGTGTGTGTGTGTGTGTATACATACACATATATTTATGCATGCAGGCAAACATACACCTAAAATTAAAAAAAATTTAAATCTTTAAAAGAAAGAGAGGAAGATGGATGCTGTAGTGAGGCTCAGTGGTTAAGAGCTGCTCTTCCAGAGGCCCCAAGTTCAATCTCAATACCCACACATGGCAGCTTCCAATATAACTTCCAAGTATAACTCCAGTCCCAGGTGATCCAACACCCCCTACTAGCCTCAGGGAACATTGCATGTATATGTTACACATACATACAGGCAAAACACCTATGAATTAAAAGACAGAACTAGGTGGTGGCACATGCCTTTAGTCCCAGCTCTCAGAGGCAGAAGCAGGAGGATCTCTGTGAGTTTGAGGCCAGTGTGGTCTAAAAACTAAGTTCGAGGACAACCAGGTTACACAGAGAAACTGTCTCAAAAAACCTGTAAAAATATGAGAGAGAGAGAGAGAGAGAGAGAGAGAGAGAGAGAGAGAGAGAAAGCGCACTGACCAGTTAAGAGTCTTTTGTGTTCTTCCAGAAGACCCAAGTTCAGTTCCTAGCACCCATGTCAGGCATCTTATAATAACCTGTGACTTCAGCTCCAAGAGATCCGATGCCCTCTTCTAACCTCTGAGGGCATTGCACCCACAAGGCATGAATTCACACAGACATGCACATAAACAAAAATAAAAAATAAGGGCAGAAGCAAAATGGCTCATCGGTCTAGGAACACTTTTTGTTTTTGCAGAGGACCCAAATTCAATTCCCAGGACCCAGATGCCAGGCTACAACCATCCATAACTCCAGTTCCAGGGGTTCCAATACCCTCTTCTTGCCGAGGGCACCAGGAGGCAGAGAGGTCTCTGTGAGTTAGAGGCCAATCTGGTCTACAGTGTGAGTTCTAGGACAGCCAGGGCTACACAGTGCTATAGGATGTCTTTCTGTTTGTTTGTTTGGTTTGTTGTTGTTGTTGTTGTTGTTGTTTTTGAGACAGGGTTTCTCTGTAGCTTTGGAGCCTGTCCTGGACTAGCTCTGTAGACCAGGCTGGCCTCGAACTCACAGAGATTCACCTGCCTCTGCCTCCCGAGTGCTGGGATTACAGGTGTGTGCCACCACCGCCCGGCTAGGGATGTCTTTCTGTATGCTGTGAATATATGTTGCTCTGACTGGTTGATAAGTAAAGCTGTATTGGCCTATGGCAAGGCAGCTTAGAGGCAGGTGGGAAATCCAAGCAGCTATATGGAGAAAAGAAAGGAGAGGAGAGGGAGATGTCAGCCACCCAAGGAGAAGCAAGATGCCAGCAGACGGGTAATGCCACAGCCATGTGGCAACTTATAGATTAATAGAAATGGGTTAAGTTATAAGAGCTAGCTAGCAAGAAGCCTGCCATAGACCATACATTTGGTAATTAATATTAAGCCTCTGAATGATTATTTTATAAGTGGCTGAGGGACCCTCAGGCCAGGCAGGACTGGAGGAACACCGGACCTCGAGCTGGGTGGGACCAGAGAAAACTTATAGCTACACTAGATAGTGAAAGCCTATCTCAAAAACTGAAATAAATAAATAAATAAATTGTTCTTAAAAATAAAAATAGCCAGGTGGTGGTGGCGGCGCACGCCTTTAGTCCCAGCTCTCAGGAGGCAGAGCCAGGTGGATCTCTGTGAGTTCGAGGCCAGCCTAGACTACCAAGTGAGTTCCAGGAAAGGCACAAAGCTACACAGAGAAATCCTGTCTCAAAAAACCAAAAAAATAAAAAAATAAAAATAAATTTAGCCAGGTGTGATCACCCCAACACTTGGGAGGCAGAGGCAGGTGGATCTCTGAGAGTTCAAGGCCAGCCTGGTCTACATGGAGAGTTTCTGACCAGCCAAGGCTACACAGGAGACTCTGCCTCAAATAAAATAAAACACAAAAATAAGGAGGAGGGAGGTTAAGGAAGACACTGACATCAGCCTCTGCCCTCCATACACACCCATGCTTGCACTTCACCTGCACACCCGCATGACAGGAACATGCCAAGCATGTATAGAAGCACAGAAAGGCCTCTGTGTGACTTGCACTGACCCTGCATTTGTCAGGAACGCTTGGACCTAGAGTTGGCATTTCCTGGGACTTGGGGAAGTCAAGAGAAGACTGCTCCAACTTGCTTAGAAACTAGGAGCAGCCGCAGGTGCCTCAGTAAACCAGCCCCTCCCTGTGCCCCCCACACAGCACTTCACCTCCCCACACCTGCACTGGGTGTGTCTGCCTGTAAGCTTCCAACATTATCAAGCAGGTGACCTGAATCTACTGTCCCAGCACTTGTAGGCTGAGGCAGGAGGATCTCTTCAAGTTAGAGGCCAGCTTAGCCTACAGAGGAGTTTCCAGACTTCTCAAAAATATTTGGAAAAGGGCTATGGAGGTGGCTCAGTCAAGACTGTAGCATACACCTGTAACACTGGCACAGGAGAGCCACAAGAATTCAAGGCCAGCTTGGGCTGCACAAAACGCTGCCTCAAAGGCACTGTGGCAAAAAACCAAAACCAAAACAAAACCAAAAACCAACAACCAAAGAGTGGTAGCACACAACTTTGATCCCAGCACTAGGGAGGCAGAGGCAGGCCAATCTCTGTGAGTATGAGGCCAGCCTGGGCTACAAAGCAAGTTCCAGGACAGTCAGGCCTATTATACAGAGAAACCCTGTCTCAAAAAACAAAAACAAACAACAACCAAAAGGTGCTGTGGCATGCTCTTTTAATCTCAGCACTCAAAAGGCAGAGGCAGTTGGATCTCTGTGAGTTCAAGGCCAGTCAGGGCTACACAGTGAGACCCTATCTACAAACAAGTAAATAGATAAAATCTCTCTCTCAATCTCTCTTTCTCTTTCTCTCTCTCTCTCTCTCTCTCTCTCTCTCTCTCTCTCTCTCTCTCCTTCTTTGCAAAAAAATCCTCGAGCAGGAGCCAGGCCTGGTATGTAATAACAGGTCAGTCCCTCCTGGCCCACTTTGAGCAAAGCAGTGGAGATTAAATCAAGCCGAAGGGAAAAATGACAGAGTCGGGTGGAGGAGCTGCCACCAGCCAGCTCCTTGACAGCCCACTTGATTTTATAAACAGGAGAACACTCTAAGATAATGACAGGTACAGCGCAGAAGCCACACAATGTAACCTCATGGGTCACCACAGTCAAGTGTCGCAACTGTGTCTAATTACACGTGCTGTGTATTTACCCCACAGCGACACGGGGTGTGTACACGCACAGCAACACAAGCACGTGAGTGACTAACTCCCTGAGCTATGGCGTCATAGTGGACTCATCCCTGGGAGGGAGGGGATGTTCAACTCCATCGCTCAGACGAGTGTTGGCTGACACTTCCTTAGGTAGCACACAGGCTTTGACTGACAGCCCCCAGCCCCTCATCAGCAGGGGCTGTGTGCCAGAATAGAGCTGGATGCTGAAATAAAAGGCTCTTTTGTTTTCTTGGTGTTTTGAGACAAGGGCTCATGGAGCCCAGGCTGGCTTTGAATTGTAGCCTCCACCTCCCATGTGTAGAAATGAAGTAGAAAATTCCTAAGTCCCTGCCTTCTGGGAGCTTATGCTCCTGTAATTGGGGTGGGGGTGGCATGCAGGGACAATAAGCAGATAGAGCTGGTCGTCATGAGTCCAGGAATAGAGTATGACAACTCTGAACAGCAGCAGTGGGCTGGGGTTGGTGGTGGGTGGCAGAGGGGAGATGAGGTGAGTTAAGGGTGAAGGTAAGGGCTGTTGGGCTGTCCAAACGTTTACAGCGACTCAGACAGAAGCAGCCACTACCGAGGATGGGCATCATCTGACTGGATTCTGCCAGAATGTCAGCTCCTCAGACTATGCTGCAGCAGGGCGAGTGTAGGAGCTCCTGTTTTGGCCCGAGAGATGGTGAGAACCAGCCAGGCCCTGAGCCATGTTGGCGCCTGAGCCATAGGGGCACAAGCAGCTCCCACAAGACCCGAGCAAGAGCAGAGCTGACTCTGCTCAGATCTTTGAAAACAAGGGACGGTTGTGTGCTATGCTGCACCTGAATTGCCAGCATGCAGGAAGCTGAGACGGGGTTGCTGTGAGTTCCAGGTCAGCCTGGGCTCCAGAGTAAGGTCCTATCTCAGAAGAGAAAAGAACACAAAAAGGCTGAATCTTTGCACATCATGACTTAAAACTTTGTGGATTGGTTCTTTGGAATATTTTAAAGATTTATCTTTTTCTTTTTGTTTTGTTTTGTTTTCCAGACAGTGTTTCTTTGTGTAACAGCCTTAGCTGTCATGGAACTTGCTTTGTAGACCAGGTTGGCCTTAAACTCACACAGATCCATCTGTCTCTGCCTCCGAATACTGGGATTAAAGGTGTGTGCATCATCATGCTTGGTAATTTGTCTCTTTTTTTTTTGTTTTTTGAAGACAGGGTTTCTCTGTGTAGCTTTGCGCCTTTCCTGGATCTCGCTCGGTAGACCAGGCTGGCCTCGAACTCACAAAGATCTGCCTGCCTCTGCCTCCCAAGTGCTGGGACTAAAGGCGTGTACCACCACAGCCCGGCTTAAGATTTATTTTTAATCCATCATTGGGTCCCCTGGAGCTACAGGTGATTGTTCCTAGCTGCGGGTGCTGGGAACTGAACTTGGGTCTTCTGCAAGAGGAGGAAGTACTCTCAACCAGTCAGCTTTCTAGCCCTTGCCTGTTTGTGTGAGTCTCTGTGTGTGTGCGCGCGCCTGTGTGTGTACATGCCTTTGTGTGTGTGTGTGTGTGTGTGTGTGTGTTGGTGTTTTGCCTGAATGTATGTCTATGTATCATGTGTGTGCCAAGCCAGAAGACTAGAAGAGGGCCTCAGATTCCCTGGAATTGGAGTTTTAGACAGTTGTGAGCTGCCATGTGGGTGCTGAGAATTGAACCCAGGCCCTCTATAAGAGCAGCCAGTGGTCTTACCTGGTAAGTTGTCTCTCCAGCCCCTGCTCCTGCCATTTTAAATATTTGTTTTGTTTTGTTTGAGACAAGGTTTTACTATAAAGCTGTGGTTGTTCTGGAACTCTCTATGTAGACCAGACTGGCCTCAAACTCACAGACAGACTACCTCTGTCTCTGAGTGCAGGAAATAAAGGTCTGCAACCACACCCTACTGCCATTTCCATTTTTGACATTTTACAGGACTTTCTTTAAGACAGGATCTCATGTAACCTAGGCTAGCTCAAGTCTGCCATGTAGCCAAGGCTATTCTTGAGCTCTGATCTTGCATTCACCTCCTGAGTGTTGGGACTACAGGAATACACCACAATACTCAGCTCATGGGGATACATTTAGGGGACATGGGATCAGTACTTGGGACACAGCTAAGACCCACAGTCTCCAGATCTCCAGTGTATTGCCCATCCCCAGCCAAGTGGCCGTGAGTCATTCACTTTTGCAGCTCTGGGTTTCCTGGTCCTGAAATACAACATAATAATTGTTCCTGTCTCCCAAGGTGTGGGAGGGGAGTGACATCATGCCTGTAAAGGTGTCCAACAGCCGGAATGAGAACCAAAAGCAGATGACTGGGACAAGGCCTGGAGGCCACTGAGCAGCACTAAGAGGAGAGTGGTGTCACCATTGAGCACCGGGGGCGGGGACAGTCAGGGACAGACAGCACAAGTTCATCTGGCTGCAGACAGAACAGGGGAAGATCTGTCCTGGGAACTGCTGCATCCCAGGGAAGGACCTGCTGTCACTCATGGAGCTAAGTGAGAGAAGGGGTGGATAAAATAAAGTCACAGTCCTTGAGACCAGAGAATCACTGTGCCCTTCACAGAAATGCACAGCACGGGAGGCCGGCAGTGGAGTTCTGATGGGATTCAGGTGTGGAGGTGGAGTCATCAGACTGGGAAGCTAGTCTGTTTGCCAACTAAGCCATCTGGCCAGCCTGGTCACAGGACTTTGTCTTATGTAAGATTTATGCTTATATCCAAGAAGAATTCCTTGGAACTAGAGTCTCTGGATGTGAGTGCTGGGAACTGAACTTGGGTTCTCTAGAAGAGCAACAAGTGGTCTTAATCACTGAGCCATCTCTCTACCAGCGACCACAGGACTTTTTAAGAGGAAGATGGGGGCCTGGCTTGGTGACACATGCCTCAATGCTTGGTGACAGCACTCAGGAGGCTGGAGGATTTCAATTCAAAGTCAGCCTGGGATATATAGCAATACTCTGTCTCAAACAAAGATTGAAAAGGGGTAGGAGGAGGGAGGGAGAGAGGAGGACAGGAAGAGAGAGACTAGAATGGTCATGCCTGCCTTTAATTACAACTTTAATCCCCCAACTCAGGAGGAAGGGGCAAGTGGATCTCCGTAGTTCAAGGTCAGCCTGGTCTACATAGTGAGACTTTCTTTCAAAAAGCAAAACAAATAGAACAAAAGGAAGGAAGGCATGGGGGCTGGAGAGATGGCTCAGTGATTAAGAGCACTGGCTGCTCTTCCAGAGGTCCTGAGTTCAATTCCCAGCACTCACACGATGGCTCACAACCATCTATGACTAGTCTCATGCCTTCTTTGGTGTGCATACAGGCAAACAAAATGCCCATATACATAAAGCACATAAATAAAGAAAACAGGCTAGGGGTCTGGAGAGATGGCTCAGTAGTTAAGAGCACTGGCTGCTCTTCCAAAGGACCTGGGTTCAATTCCCAGCACCCACATGACAGCTCAAAAACTGTCTATAACTCTAATTTCAGGGGATCTGACACTCTCACAGACATACATGCAGGCAAAATACCAATGTGCATGAAATAAAAATAAATAGGGTTTGGGATTTATTTAGCTCAGTGGTAGAGCGCTTGCCTAGCAAGCACAAGGCCCTGGGTTCGATCCTCAGCTCAATAAATAAATAAATTAATTAATTAAAAAAGAAAAGAAGAACATGGGCTGGATGTGGCTCAACTGGTGGCGTGCCCCTCTAGCTCCCAGGAGGCCCTGGGTTGAATATTTAGTACAGAAAAACAAAGTGAGCGCTAACAGCAGGAAATCCAGCCTCACTGGGTTCAGGGAACTGTCGAGGTGTTTGTTCGTCTGTCTGTTTGTTTAGAGAAGGTTGCAACACAGTGGTCCAGGCTGGCCTCAAACTCTCAGCAATCCTCCTGCCTCGGCTGCTAAAAAGCTGAGCTTATCCTTTCCACTGATACCTTGACAATTGCTTCCACCTTTTGACCTGAAGATAGGGGAGCTCACCAGCAAACTGAGACCCCATCCTGTCTATCAGCAGGCCATCTTTCTCAGACACAGCTATGTGCATTAGTGTTTTATCGGGGGTTTCGGGTCCCCTGGGACTAGAGTTACAGACAATTGTGAGATGCCATGTGGGTGCTGGGAATTGAACCTGGCTCCTCTGGAAGGGCAGTCAGTGCTCTTAACCACCGAGCCATCTTTCCAGCCCCCTATCAGACACACCTAATATGTGCACACCCTCTGACCTCTTGGAGTCTATCCTAGAGATACATGCAGAGTGCACAGGACAGCACCATGGGATGCTTACTGCAACACAGTGAGTCATAGTGACCTCGATGCCTAAGTAAATTATGATGTGCCTGTGCCTTGGAAAGCTAGGCAGCCAGGAAAAAGAATTAGGAGCACACATGAAAGGAAGTATCATTATGACACATGGCAGAGAGTATACCTAGCAAGATTATGTATGGTGTGTATGTAATGGAAGCCTTGGAAGGGAGGGGGAAGGGCCGTTTCCCCAACAGAAGATGCAGGTAAAGTATATTCATCTGTAGAAGAAACCCATAGACTCATCTAAGTCGTGGGAATGGGGAGGAGGATGTTGTTGGTTGGTTGGACTGAGACAGGATTCCATGCACCATGGGCTGGCCTCAAACCCAGTGTGTAGATGATTCCAGGACAGCCAGGCCTACACAGAAAAACCCATCTGTGGTGGGGAGAACAACGAAAAACAAACAAAAGAAAAGCCAGGCTGTGCTGGTGCACACCTTTAATCCCAGAACTTGGGAGGCAGAGCCAGGGGGATCTCTGTGAGTTCGAGCCCAGCCTGGTCTACAGAGCGAGTTCCAGAACAGCCAGGGCTACAGAGAAACCCTGTCTTGAAAAACCAACAAAACAAAACAGAAATAAAACAAACCTATGTATGTCACCACCCCCAGCATACTCTTGACTTTGAAGGTGACACCAGGAAAGACTTTTCCTCCACAATGCGGAACTGATCAATTAGGAGACAGGGTGGAGAAGGGCCAGCAGCTAATAAAGCAAATCAGTAGCTACTGAGGGTTGCAGAATCCTGTGGGGACCATGGTGAGGGGCAAACTTTCCCCTCAGCCTCCTGGGGCCCTAGCAGGGAACCTGGGCTTCATGCATGGTGTCCTGTGTTAAGCTCTGCTGTTGGTAGGTGCTTGTGAACACACGCATCAGCTCTCTAGGTGATGGCTCTGGGTGAAATGAAGCTGGGGCAGAATTCAGCTTTAGGGCAGTTTCCAGTTCTGCCTAGAGGGCCTTGGGCTGGGCAGGACACACCTTCTACCTGAAATGTTTGTCTGAAGTGGAGAGGAAAATGCCTCTGTCAAAAAGACTGCCAGGCATGCCTGTGGCACTCTCCAGACACAAACATGTCTGGAATTAAAAGGAGGCATCTGATCTCAAATCAAAGCAAAACAAAAAAGGCCAGTGATGGTACATGTCTACAATTCCATCACTCAGGAGGCTGAGGCAGGAGGATTGTAAGTTTGAGGCCAGCCTGGGCTAACAGTAAGTTCTGGGCTAACTTGGTCTACAGTGTGAGAACCTATCTCAAACAAAACAAAAAACAAGCAAGCAAGCAAACAAACCAGCCCACAAAGCCTGTGTCCTCAACAGTTGCTTGCAGAGGGTTGTCAGGAAAATGCAGGCCCCAAGGGTGGCACGGCCCCACCCACTTGGGTGTACCTGTGTGCTCCCAGGACTCCTCTGAGGTCCCCCCCCCCCCCCCCCCCCCCCCCCCCGGGAACTGTGGAACTGCTTCTGGCTGCCTTTGTTGTTGTCCCCAAGCCTCTGTCACTGCTGGTTTAGTTTTACATAAGCTTGGCATTCCTTGAATTTTTTTCAAAAAAAAAAAAAATTGTTCACGTCTTAAATGTCTGAGGGAAAAGAGTTCTCTAAAACTGTCCTGTCCCCTCCTTCCTGCCACTAGGCTCTTCTCGTGGCTGACCCCTCCCTCCTGTTCACGAGTGGGCTGTGAGGCAGAGGCTTCTGGAAGGTTCTGGAAGGCAATGAACCTTGCAACCTGAGTCTCAGCTTACCTTACACCTGTGGGTTGCTTCGGAGCAGGGAAAAACACTCAGCTGTTCTTTCTACCCTTAAATGAACAGTTCAGGCCAGGAGATAGTGGAGCACTCGGGACGCAGAATCCAGTGGGTCTCTGTGAGTTCCAGGCCAGCCAGAGTTACATGTTGAGACCCTTACTCAAAAAAAAAAATAAATAAAAATATAAAAATACAATAAAATGGCCTTAAGCCAAGCACAGACATCTATATGCCCCATGACCTATAAAGAACAGTAGAGAACAGTAGGGACTGTCCAACAGGGCAGGACCAGGGACTTACCTCCTCCGTGATTGATTGTATTTGCAAATTTATAGGGTTCCCAGTGAAGCTGGACATGTGATACACACTTGTAATCCCAGCACTTGGGAGGTGAAGGCCCGGAGGATCTGAAATTCAAGGTCAGCCTTGGCTAAATATCAAGTTTGAAGCTAGCCTGGGCTACAAACACAAACTTCAAAATGTATAAGCTGAGGGTAATAGTGCCGGTATATGATTTTTGTGAAGGTGGTGTGGGGTTTGCTGGGAAGTTAGAGTCTCAAGACAAAGGAAGGGAAACCTGTAAGCAGCCACGCCCTGAGGGGAGCAGCCAATAGGGATGCCTGCTCATCAGGTGAGTCCAGGTCAAAGGAAAACAGTTCTCTCCTTCCAACCTATAGGTCCGGGATCAAACTCAGGTCATCAGGATTGGTGACAGAAGCCACCAACCCATTTCGCAAGCACTCTCTGCCTATTCCGGGTTGAATAGTGTGAAGCACAGTGACACTTTATTTTCCAGTGCTGGAGTCCAAAGGCAAGGTCCCACACATGCTGGACAAGCATCTACCACTGAGCCACACTCCCAGGTCCGAGCAGGTCTTTTTTTAGAACTTCCTGTACATTGGGCACCCAGTCAAACGTGTTAGGAGCATTGCGTCAGGTCCACACGACAGGCCTGAGGAGAAATGCAGGTATATTATTAACCTCCATCTCAATAAGGAAGCTGGCCTCACAGCAGCTCATATCTGTAATCCCAGACCACAGCAGCTGAGGAAGGATCCCTGTGAGTCTGAGGCCAGCCTGGGCTACATACTGAGACTCTGACTTCTACACCTCTTTGAGCCTTGCTGGCTCCTTCAAGGAACAGAAGTCTCTTGTGTTAACACCAGCCATTTGTTGCAATGCCAGGGAAACACTTCCCACAGAGTCAATAGCTGCCCTGATGATGTTATCACGCCGAAACATCCCTGCTCTAGATTAGACTGCGCCCTCACAAAGGATATGCTGAAACCTTACTTAGGACAGAGGCAGGTGGATCTGTGAGTTCAAGCCCAGCCTGGCCTACAGAGTAAGTTCCAGGACAGCCAGAGCTACACAGAGAGACCAGTGAAAAACAAAACAAAGCAAAAAAAAAAAAAAAAAAAAAAAGCCTATTAGACCAGCTACAAGAGAGACGGAAGCAGGGAGGTTCCAAGTTCAGATCCTGTCTGGGGATCCTTATTAGTTTCTTTCTCTCTCTTTCTTTCTTTCTTTCTTTCTTTCTTTCTTTCTTTCTTTCTTTCTTTCTTTCCTTCCTTCCTTCCTTCCCTTTCTTCTTCTCTTCCTTCCTTCCTTCCTTCCTTCCTTTCCTTCCTTTCTTTCTTTCTTTCTTTCTTTCTTTCTTTTTTTGCCAGAGCTGAGGACCGAACCCAGGGCCTTGTGCTTGCTAGGCAAGCAATCTACCACTGAGCCCCTCTTTATTATTTTTCATGTACATTAGTGTGTTGCCTACATGTATGTCTATGTTAGGGTTCAGATCCCCTGGAACTGGAGTTTCAGACAGTTGTGAGCTGCCATGTGGGTGTTGGGATTTGAACCAGGCTCTTAACCACTGAGCCATCCTTCCAGCCCTCTTTATTTCTTTCAAGGTTTATTTATTTATTTTTGAGACAGGGTCTCACTGTGTGGCCCTGGCTATCCTAGAACATACTATGTAGACCAGGATGGACTTGAACTCATAGAGATCCACCTGCTTTTGTCTCTCTAATGCTGGAATTAGAGACCTGTACCACCACGCCTGGCTGTACCATGTGCATACTTTTGTCATGGGGGCCTGAAGAGGATGTTGTTAGAACTAAAATTACTGACAATTGTGAGCTACATGTGGGTCCTTTAGAAGAGCACTCTGCAACCTCTCTAGCCCCTTAGTTGAGGTTTCTATTGCTGTGACAAAATACCGTAACCAAGCCGAGTGTGGTCACACAGGCGCACACCTTTAGTCCCTGCACTCACTGGGAAGGCAGAGGCAAGAGGCTCTGAGTTCAAGGTCAGGCTGATTTGCATAGTGAGTTCCAAGTCAGCCAGAGCTACATAATGAGATCCTGTCTCAAAACAACCCCAAAATTCCACCATGACCAAAGGCCACTTGGGGAAGAAAGTGTTTATTTCTTTTTACAGCTCTCCGGTCACACTCACTCCAGCACTGAGAGAAGTCGTGTGGGAGCTCAAGCAGGAAGGAGTTAGAGGCAGGGACTGAAGCAGGAGCTGTAGAGAAGAAACACAGCTCAGACTTGCTCCTCATGGCTTGCTCAACCTGCCGCCTTCTTCTTCTCCTTCTTCTTCTCTTTTTCTTTCTTTTTTTTGGGGGGGTTGGTTTTTCGAAACAAGGTTTCTCTGTGTACCCCCAGTTGTCCTGGAACTCGCTTTGGAGACCAGGCTGGTCCAGAACTCACAGAGACCCACCGCCTGGCTCTGCCTCCCGAGTGCTGGGATTAAAGGCGTGTGCCACCGCTGCCGCCGCCGCCACCCAGCCATGAGCCTGCTTTCTTCTAGCACCCAGGACCACCTGCTCAGGGGTGGCCCTTCCCACAGTGGCCTGGGCTCTCCCACATTAACAAGAAAATGCCCAGCAGGCTTGCCCGCAGGCCAGTCTATGAGGCATCTTTTCCACGGGTCTTCCCTCTTCTCAGGTCACTCTATGTGCTTCAGTGGACCAGCGAGTGTGCTCAAGGCAGGCTCAGGCCAGGGAGTGGGACCCTGTCTCAAAGTAAAGAATACAAAAAGGCCTGGGAAGGCAGCTCAGCGCTGGGACAGGACGGCTGCTTGCCTGGTTCTGGGAAGGGAGGGAGGGAAAAAGAGGTGTGGGAAGAAGGAAGGAAGGAAGGAAGGAAGGAAGGAAGGAAGGAAGGAAGGAAGGAAGGAAGGAAGGAAGGAAGGGGAAAGGGGAGAAGGAATGGGGCGGGGCCGAGAGAGAACCAGGGTCTTTTAGACACTTATCACTTTCAGATAAGCTTCTTGAGTAGGTCCCAAATCCAATCCTTGGTACCCTTATCAACAGACTGGAAAAAAACCTACAGGGAAAAGGCCAAGATCACAATGTGGGAGACTACCGTGACTCAGCTGGAAGCCCCAGGGATCCCATGGTAACTGGCAGCTATGGGAGGCTGGAGACAGACTGGAACAGCCTGTCCCTGAGAGCCTCTAGAAGGGACCAACCCTGATCCCAGCTTGATCTCAGACATCTAGCCTTTGAGAGAGTGAAAGACTGATGTCACCTGGCTTGTGGAACACTTGGTCCGTAAGTGGGTTGGGGGTGGGAAAGCTACATTTTTCTACACTCTGAGGTTTGAACTTCATTTCTTGCCAGGCTATCAACTGATAAGATACTCCTGGCTGGAGAGATAGCTCAGGGGGTTAAAAGCTCATACTGCCCTTCCAGAAGAGTTCAGATCCAAGCATGCAGGTGGTTCGGCTCACAACCACCTATAACTCCAGCTCCATTGGATTCAATGCCCCTTCCGACCTCCTTGGGCATTCAGGCATGCACACATGGACACATATATACAAACTCTGTTTTTATTGTTTTAAAGAGGGGCGGGCTGGGGAGATTGCTCAGTGGTTAAAGGCACTTGTTACTCTTTCAGATGATCTAGGATAGGTTTGCATCACCCCTCGGTGGCTCACGACTGACTGCCTATAACTCCACTTCTAGGAGATCCGAACTCCAGATACACATGTGACCCTGGACACACGTGTTGCACATGCAGGCTTAATGCTTATACACACAAAGAAAATTAATCTTTTGTAAAAAGAGTTTTCTTTTATTTTGTATTTTTGAGGCAGATTTTCTGTGTGTAGCCCTGGCTGTCCTGGAACTTGCTCTGTAGATGGGCCTGGCCTTAAACTCACAGAGATCCTCCTGCCTCTGCTACTCAAGTGCTGGGATTAGAGAGAGAGAAAGAAACACACACACACACACACACACACACACACACACACACACACACACTCCAGTACTGACTTGTAACTGATGTTCACAAATCACAAGTTTCCCAAGTATGTGTCCAGCACAAAGGCTGCCCTCTGAAACTGCCTGACCCTCAGCCTGAAGGACTGAAGGTGAGCCCCTCACCACAGCCAGAGGCTGTGTCTTCCGCAGTCCCACCAGCATCTTCACTATGTGTGGCCTGGGCCACGAAGCCTAGGATTAGTGGCATTCTCCTATTACCCACCAAGTTCAAATCACATGCCTATCACCTATCTTCTTTGCTCCCCTCCCCCTGTACCTTTTTTGGAAGGTTGTGCTAGAGACTTATACAGGTTCTCATACATGCTGAGTAAGCACTCTTCCACAGAGCTACATCCCCAGGCTTGCCTGTCTTCATTGTAAGGATTTATTCCCCAAACTAGACTAGCATTTGACCTGTGCCTGGTTCACAGTTAGATCTCAATAAGTATACACACACACACACACACACACACACACACACATACACACTTACACATACCACATACACACATACATATTCACTTACACACACACTAGACATAACACTACACACCCACACACCACATACACACATACATATGCACTTACACACACATACACATACCACATACACACATACATATGCACTTACACACACACACACACACACACACACACACACACACACACCTCTCACACACAAGCTAATAGCTGAAGAAATGCCTTTCCTCCTCCCATGGGGCACCCCACTCATCTGGCCATCTAATCACACTCAGCCTGTCAGACTCATTAACTCCCCACACCTCCATGCCCACCTCCCCCAGTAGATCTTACCAAAAGGAAACACAAATACGATTCTTCCAACCCCCA
Organism: Onychomys torridus; assembly: GCF_903995425.1. Lineage (NCBI taxonomy): Eukaryota > Metazoa > Chordata > Mammalia > Rodentia > Cricetidae > Onychomys > Onychomys torridus. Next base: position 126,461,991 of record NC_050446.1, read on the forward strand.
GATTTAAGCATCTTGGGAGCCTCTGAGGCTTTCCCATCTGCTTCCCACCTACTTTCTATAGAGGTCTCATCCAGCCCCTGCCCAGCCCCAGGCTGGCTGGCAGCCCACCCTGTCAGCTCCCGTGCCCCCCCCCCCCCCCCCCGCCCCAGTGCTCTGTCCCTGGAATGCCCCAGCGGACTCCCACTCATTCCTGCCGGGGCCACTTCACCCTCCAGCTGACTTAGTCATCCTCTCCGTTCTACCTCTCCTCTCTCTGGCCTGAGCTCTGAGTAACGGCTCAAAATAGTAGCTGGTGTCTTCCCTGCCAGCCCTCCAATGTGCCATGCATTGAGCAAGCACCCTTCAGCTATTTCATTCGGCCTGGGTGAGCCGCCATACCCCCAGCTCACAGACTTAAGCCCAACTCCCCAGAGGCAGCCCTGCCACACTATTAATTAATCCACAGGGTCTTCCTCTGTGGCCCAACTCCTGGGCTCAAGTGATCCCCTGTCTCAGCCTCCCTAGTAGCTGCAACTACAGGTGTGGCCCACAGTTCCTTGATGGAAGTTTCCTTTCTTCCTGCATGCCTCACTCCAAGCCAGGCCTCCCCAACTCTCTCTGTGAATATCAATTCACTTATTTTAAATATTGTAGCTTATTGTTTATTCCTTTTCCCTTTGTGGGCTGGGGTTGAATCCATAATCACACCCACATGCAAGGTAAGTGAGCCACTACTGAGCCACATCTCTAGGGATTCTCTCTCTCTCTCTCTCTCTCTCTCTGTGTGTGTGTGTGTGTGTGTGTGTGTGTGTTGCTAGTGCATGTGAGAACAACTTACAGAAGTTGGTTCTTGCCAGGCAGTGGTGGCACATGCATTTAATCCCAGCACTTGGGATCTCTGAGTTTGAGGCCAGTCTGGTCTACAGAGTGAGTTCCAGGACAGTCAGAGCTACACAGAAAAACTCTGTCTCAGAAAACCAGAAAAAGAAGGAGGAGGAGGAGGAGGGATGTGGTTCTCTTCCATCACTCAGGGCTCAGGGATAGAACTCGGGTCATCAGGCATGGCTTCAAGCACCTTTATCCACCGAGCCATCTCTAGCTCCTAAGTAGTTTGATGTTCCTGTAATGTCAGCACCAGAAAAGCAGAGGTTTTTGTTTTTGTTTGCTTAGTTGGTTTTGGTTTGGTTTTTTGAGACAGGGTTTCTCTGTGTAGCCCGGGCTATCCTGGAACTCCCTTTGCAGGAACCATGATGGACTGAGGGGGAGAGGTGGCTGTCTGTGCTGTTTAATTTGGGTTTGGTTTTGAGACAAGGTCTCTACAACCCTGGCAGGCCCAGAGCTGTCTGCCATTCCCCACTTTTATCATCCACCTTCCCAATGCCGGGGTCAAGGGGCCCCAGCAACCATTTCTGCTGTTGCTACACTTTTTTTTTGCCAGCATTCCGTGCACAGGTAGGGGGATGCTGACATCCATTGCACTAATGAAGCCTATTAAGACAACGGACAATAAACATAATTAGACAGCAGTCAGGAGAGCGAGGGGCCCTGCATGGAGTCCTCATTGTTCCCATGATCTAGTCTAAGTGTGCTGTGTGTGAATTAAGACCATCAGACAATTAGCTCTCATTATCTTAATTTTACAGCTGTGTTAATGGAGTCTCAGAGGACTTGACTAAGGTCCCACCCCATGTGCAGCAGACACAGGCCTTACCTGTAGCCTGAGGACTGACTGTTCTTGTTTGTTTCGTTGAGTGGTTGATTTTCAACAGTCTCATTCTGTAGCTTAGGACTAATTCTGCAGTCCAAGCTAGCTTGACATGCAGTCATTTGATAGGAGGGAACCTCGATTGAGAAAATGTCTCCAGAAGACTGGGCTGTAAGCAGGCGAGCCTATACGGTGTTTTCTCAATTAGTGATTGCTGGAAGAATGTCCCACCCATTGTGGGTGGTGTCACCCCTGAGCAGGTGGTTCTGGGCTCTATAAGAAAGCAGGCTGAGCAAGCCCTGGGGAGCAAGCCAGTAAACAGCACCCCTCCATGGCCTCTGCATCAGCTCCTGCCTCCAGGTTCCTGCCCTCACTGCTTTCAACGATGAACTGTCACATATTAGTGTGAGTGAAATAAACCCTTTCCTCCCCAAATTGCTTTTGGTCATGGTCACATGGTCACATGGTCATGGCAATAGGACAGTAACTAAGACAGTTCCCTGAATCCTCCTGCCTCAGTTTCCCAAGGGTAGGTATGAGCCATGAAACCTGGCTGTTTGCTCCTCTCTTCTAAATTTGTAAAAAGCTGATGCTTTTTGGCAGTACTGGCACTTTAACCCAGGACCCTGTGCATGCTGGTAAGTACTCTACAGGAAACTGCCTCTCCTGGCCCTAAGTCATGTTCTTAGACTCTCCAAGGCCTGGGGAGATGGCCAGTCAATAAAGTGCTTGCTTTGAAAGCAGGAGGGCCTGACTTGAGATGCTGAGCACTCTCATAAAAAGTAGTCTCATCTGAAAGGGATGGGGGAGGCAGAGACAGGCGCATCCCTGAGTGGTCCAGTCCAGGTAAAGCAATGAGTTCCAGGTTCAGGGAGAAACTCTGTCTCAGAAAAGAAGGTGGAGGTGATAGAAGACACCAGTTGTCAGTCAACCTCTGGCCTTCATATGCATGCACATATAACACACACACACACACACACACACACACACACACACACACAGAGGCACACACACAGGCATACACGCATACATACACACAGGCACACATGCACATATAACACACACAGGCAGGTATACACACACACACAGGCATACACACATACATACACACAGGCACACATGCACATATAACACACACAGGCAGGTATACACACACACACAGGCATACACACATACATACACACAGGCACACATGCACATATAACACACACAGTACACACATACATACACACAGGCACACATGCACATATAACACACACACAGGCATACACACAGGCACACATGCACATATAACACACATGCACATATAACACACAGGCACACATGTACATATAACACACACAGGCAGGCACACACACACAGGCATACACACTGAGGCACACATGTACATATAACACACACAGGCAGGCACACACACACACACACACACACACACACACACCATTCTAAGCTTGGCATAGCAGCTTACACCTATAATCTCAGCATGTTGGAAGCCTGAGGACAACTGTAAGGTGGAGGCTAGCCTGGGCTACAGAGTCAGTTTCAGGGCAGCCTACACAACTGTGAGAGACCCTGTCTCAAAATCAAACAAGCAAATAAACAAAAACCAACCATTTGGGGCTGGAGGATGGCTCATCAGCTAAGAGCACTGGTTGCTCTTCCAGAGGACCTGGGTTTGATTCCCAGCACCCACACAGCAGCTCGCTCACAAAGCCTCTAAACTCCAGGCCCAGGGGATCTGACACCTTCTTGAGCCTCTGCAGGCAACAAGAGGGTGATTAGCACAGATATAGGTAGGCTAAAACCCATATGTATAAAAATAAATAAATAAATGAGGGCTGGAGAGACAGCTCAGCAGTTAGGAGCACTGATTTTTTCCAGACGACGCAGGTTCAATTCTCAGCACCCACATGGCAATTCATAACTGTCTATAACTCCAGTTTCAGGGGATCTGACGCCCATGGCCAAAACACCAATGCACATAAAAAAGCCCACTTTGAAGACAGAAACAGAGTTTTGCCACATTTCCTTTTTTTTTGTTTTTTTTTTTGTTTTTTTTCGAGACAGGGTTTCTCTGTGTAGCTCTGCACCTTTCCTGGAACTCACTTTGGAGACCAGGCTGGCCTTTTGAACTCACAGAGATCCGCCTGGCTCTGCCTCCCAAGTGCTGGGATTAAAGGCGTGGCCACCAGCGCCCGGCTTTCCTTTTTTTTTTCTGGCACTTTCTGCAGACCTGCTGGTGGCACCGTTACTAGTTATGCATGTCTGCCCTAACTTGGTGGCTTGCAAAAGTCTTGTGTCATCCCTCATCTGCAGTGTGACAACTAGATCAGAGAACGCTGCTGGGCGTGTCTTTCTGTGTGCTATGAATATGTGTGGCTCCCATTGATTAATAAATAAAGCTGCATGAGCAGGGCAGGATGGAGCCAGGTGGAAAAATCCAAGAAAGAAAGAGAAGAAAGTTGGAGTGAAGCAGATGCTCCGAGGATCTTGCCACCAGGAGAAGCAAGATGTGAGAGAACAGGTAATGCCAGGAAGCCACATGGGGAAACATAGATTAACAGGAATGGGTTGAGTTAAGTTGTAAGAGCTAGCTAGCAAGAAGCCTGAGCCATAAACCAAACAGTTGGTAATTAATATAAGCCTCTGAGTGATTATTATAAAAGCAGCTTCGAGAACACTCGTGGAAGAGATTGGTCTGGACCACGGGGCTAGGCAGGACAGAGAAACTTCCGTCCACAGTACACATCGCCAACACTATCGTCCCATTTCACAGAAGAGATTAGAGTGCTGAGCACTTGAGTGCGCAGGATCAATGCCACCCAGGCAGTGAGGAGGAGAGCAAGGACTTCAGGGAACTGTCAGCCTAGAAAACAAGCCAGATCTTCCAGGAACTGACTCCAGACATGACACTCTTTCCTGCAATTTAAGATTAAATTAGTTAACCCATGCAAAAGCACTTAAGCCCGTCTTGGCACCCGTTAGGTTTCAGATAAATGCTAATACAATGATCATCTTCATCAGCTCCTCCTGGGAAAAGTGTCTATGGACCACCATGGGAACTAGTCTTTCCATGCCAGTCCACCCTGGTAATGCTGAAATACCGCTCACTTTCTGAGATCCCTAGGGAGTCAGAGTGTTGAGATGGGAGGGATAGTGAAGATGACCTCATCCTGGGCCCGCCTTTACAGACAGAGAAACTGGGACCCTGAAAGGGTTAAAGTCAGAATGCAAACCCACAGCAGGACCAGAACAACGGCAAGGCAGAGGCATTGTGCCCCCGCCCAGATGCCTCCTGTAGAGATAGCTTTCTTAACTAAAGCAGCAGCAAACCTCTAAAAGGTTACAGGGAATAACATATTCACTCTCTAGCCGTGGGCCCCTAGGCCCCCTCCAAACCCCTAAAGCATTATAGGCCACTAACCAGAAAAAAGAACATGTGACAGAATTCCACCTCAGCTAAAGGGCTTAAAATGCTTGGGTGAATAGCCAGAGATTCATAAATGCACACTTCAGCTGCTTCTCAAAAAATCATTAACCAGCTCCATCAAGGCTGCAACTTGAGCAACCAATGAGAAAAAGCTGGTAGAGACATTCCTTGAAGAAATTTTACCCGCCCCGAGTGTGACTTGGTGCCACCTCCGGGTAGTCCCCTCCCCCTTCTCTAAGAGTTGGAGGAAGAAGATCATTAGGCCAGATGTTAATTTAAAAAATAATCGTGGAAATTTACAGTGCTTTCGTCACACTAGGTAGATTTCTAAAGAACTGAACAGTGTTTGTAGTTTGGGTGTGTGCAGGTGCACACGTGCGTGCCTAAGGGTATATGTGCCTGCACAGACCACAGACAGCTTCAAGAGTCATACCTTAAGTGTGGCCACTTTTTTTTTTTTTTTTTAAAAATCTGGAACTTGCCAAATGGGCTAGGCTGGCTGGGCAGTGAGCAAGGTGCAAGGATCCTCCTGCCTCTGCCTCCCTAGTGCTGGGATTGCAAGCATGTACCACTACGACCTGATATATATATGAGTTCCCACATGAGTTCTGGGTCTGGGGAAGGAACACAGTTCCCTGTGCTTCCAACCAAGCCATGCCAGACTGTTTCTTTGGTTTTGTTTTGTGTGTGTGTGTGTGTGTGTGTGTGTGTGTGTGTGTGTGTGTGTATTTACATTTATCTTGTGGGTGTATAGTGTGGGGGTGTACATATGCCACAGCATTTGTGTGGAGGTCAAGGACAACTCGTGGGAGTTTGTTTCTGTGGGTTCCAGGATGGAACTCAGCCTGTCTGTCAGACTTTGTGGTACCACATCAGCCATCTTCCTAGCTGGCTTGGAACTTGTTATGTAGACCACACTGGCCTTGAACTCAAGACACTGACCTGCCTCGGCCTCCTAGGTGCTGGGAGTAAAGGTATGCACCACTTCACCAGGTCCAGCCCTTATTTTTAAAGACAGAGTCTCAATCTGTAGACCACATTGGCCTTGGATTTAGGCAATCTACCTGCCTGAGCCACCATGCCAGGCTGTTTATAACGTAAAAGAAGAACCATGTTGGGAGAGGATAAAGTGAAACTCTAACCCTTGCCCAAGCTGTCTCAGGGCTGGGATGGCGCTGTGTGGGTGTGGAGCTCTGGTGACCCGCTCCAGACTCATGATCTGAGGAGCCTGTAATTTATGGAGCTGGGTCAGTCGCTTGACTTATCTCTCAACTCACTGAGTACTAATTCTCGCAGCTTCTCATGCCCCATGTCAGTCTGGATCAGCTCTGGCTTGAAGATTTGGGGGCAGGGAGAGAAGAAAAATGAGGTTAGATCAGTCTGTAAACCGGAGAGGCAGGAGTTAAGACCTAATCCACACTGTTTCTCGGGTCTTCTGGCTTCTCAAGCAAAACTGACAAGGTTCCCCTCCCCCACAACACCTTTATCAAACCCAAACTATTTTCTACATTCCTTCCTTCCACAGGCCTGGCTCACAGCAGATCTGCCTGAGAGATCCAGGAAGCTCTGGCCTGGCCCTTCCCTCTAGAAAGGAAAGTCCAGGTAGAGAGGGATGCCACACCCAGGGATGGGAGGACGGATGTGACGGCAGCTCCAGGAATGCAGGGCCCACGCAGGTGCGTTGGCACCCGTGAGCTTCCTCCTCAGAGCCACTGATAAAGCAATCCCGATAGCAATAATAGCAGCCACCCCGCCATCATTCACACGGAGCCGGGGCCACACAGTTCTCAAGGCGTGGCCCTGCTCAGGGCAGAGGCAGAAGAAAGCTGAAATTGGAGGTCCGCAAAGGGGGACATGTTTCCTAGCGCACCCCACAGATCCACGGGCACCTGGAAACCTTGCTAGGGGATTTCCCTAAGTCAGACTGTTCTCATGATTCTAAGGTGTCACTTCTCACCTTCCTCATCTCAGGAGAAAATGATGGAGTTTTCCAGAAGGGACATGACAAAAGATGACATCATCTTTGACTGCTTGAAATGCATATTGTGTATTGTTTTAAACCGGTTTCGTTTTAATTCTAATACAATAAATATGCATAGACATACACAGACTGCGATTCCTCATCATGTTAGTTAAAGGGGTCTTGGGACCCAAACAGCTCCAACTGCCACGCGGATGCAGTTAGCAGGATTCCAGGCGTGTGGTTCCCCTCACAACCACGGATTTCATTTCCACCAGGGCTCCAATCACACAGGGATTGGTGGGGATAGTAGCCTTGTGATTCGGCTTGGGGTGTCTCTCTCCTTTCAGAGCTTCCACCCCTAAACGGTCAGGGAAACCTTAGAGTCATCTACCAACCTCTGGTGAGCTGATTTGTTCAAGGGAAAGTGGCTTCTCATCTTTGAAGGTGTAGAGTGCAGCCTGGAGAAGCCACACACTTGGCGCCTTGTCTCCAAAGGCATACCTGAGAACACACCCGGAGACTGGCTCTGGGAGACTGCTTCAGTTTAGCAAAGCAAGGGCATCCTCGCCTTTGGAAAGCTTTTATTGTACGTAGAGTCGCTCAAAACTCACATGCGCAAAGGAAAGTAAGAAAACTGGGCCCCATCACAGAGGAGAAGGGAAGACGCAGGTGTCAGGCTCTGCGGTAAAGGGGAAGGAGACAGACAGAAGTTAAGCCCTCTGGTGAACTTTTCAGCCTTCAGCCCGTCCTGGCTCCCAGGATGGAGCCCTCTCTGGGCTCGTGGCTTCAGCAGGGCCAACAGGTAAACAAAACAGGAAAGAGGCGGGAGCCCCAGTGTGGGGCGCTCAGAGAGTAGGATTTGGTGTTGTGTTACCCCGGGACACAGCTTGGTCACTGGGGGAACAGAACACAATCCAGAGGCGTGGGTACAAACAGGAAAGGGCCAAGAAATGGATCCATGGAGAGAAGACGTCAGTCCCGAGAGGGTGGATGGGGAGGCCCGCGAGGAGCCAGGGCCTACGGGGATCATCGCAGGCCTCAGCTCTCCCGGTGCTCAGGGCACCCTCGGGACACGAAAGATCTAGATGGCTCTCAACCTTCCTAATGCTGCAACCCTTCAATACAGTTAGTTATTCATGTTGTGGTGACCCTGACCACCAAATTATTCCGTTGCTACTACATAACTGTGATTTTGCTACTGTTACGACTCGTAAATATCTGTGTTTTCCGAGAATACTCCTGTGAAAGGGTCGTTCGACTCCCAAAGGGGTCTCAACCCGCTGTTCTAGCTGAAGGTTAAAGCCTCGACCCACGGAACCAGGCCGAGAACCCCGGAGCCTCTCCCCTAGTGAACGCCGCAGAGGCAGAGGCGGGAAACTTGAATTTACGACCAAGACTTGCAGTGGGTGCCTAAAGGCCGCAGCACGGTGGCTCAGGCCGAACAGGGACGCCGGAGCAGCCCTTCAGATGATCGCCGCAAGGGACCCGCCCGCACACCCCACCCCAGGACTCCGCCGTGACTAGGGCGCTCCGGAGCTTCCAACCCGAAACAGCAGCCTCGAACGCTCCCGCGCATGCGCAAAAACACACACCCTCCTGAGCCGCTGTCCAGGTGCGCTCGCGCTTCCGGCCTGCCTTCCCCGATTGCCGTCTCGGGGCGGAAACTCCACAGCCGGCGCATGCGTCCCCGTGCTCCCCTGCTCAATCCAGAGAGGCCCCACAGTTTCAGGTGATCCCGCCCCTCCCTCGCAACGCAGGACCAATCGCGAGCGAGTGGGCGGGGCTCTCGGGGGGCACGGGGCCCGCCCACGCGCCGCGCGAGCCGCGCAGGCCGCGTGCCGATTGGCTGGCGCCGCGGGCGCAGGTGCGCGCTTCCCATTGGGTGTGGGCGGAGCGCGAGCGGCCGAGGCTGCTCGGAGGCTGCAGGTGAGCGCGCGCACGTGCCGCGGCTGCAGCCGTGCTTGCGTGCACGAGCGCCGGGCCGCGCGCGTGCCCGCGGGGGAGGCAGCCGAGAAGCCAGGCTGCGGCGGCTGTGGGACTGTGCTCCGCCCTCTCCTCACCGCGGCTGCCGCCGCCCCCGAGCCTCCCTGGGAGGGACCCGTGTCCCCGCCTGCCGCACTGCCAGTCCGACCCTCGGGCCTCCGCGGAGCACCCGGCCCAGCGCAGCGCGGACCTCGACAGGTGCGGTGACGAGGCGCCGTGCGGCGCTCCGAGTCCCGAGCCCGCGCGTCCGCGGCCCCGCTGCCCGCGCTCCCGAGGGCCGGCCCCCGACGAGGCGGCCGCCGGCCGGGCGCTCAGCATGAACCGCGGCCACCGGCACGGGGTGAGCAGCGGCTGCCTGGGCACCATGGAGGTGAAGAGCAAGGTGCGCGGCCGGGCGGGGCGACGGGGACGCGGGGTGGCGGGCTGGTGGACCCGGGCTGCCGCGGTGGACGCGGGCCGAGGGCGATCTGCCGGACGGAGCACGTAGGAGAGAAACTTGGTGGAGAGCGGCGGCGGGGAGCGCTGGCGTCTGTTCCGCATCACAGCCTCTGTTTTCCATCTTTCGTATTCCCGCCTTGCTTTAAGGGTGGGATGGGGACCGCTCGAAGGCTAGGTGATGCGGTAGCTGTGGGGAAGCCCTTCACCCTGGGCGTGAGTCAGAGGCTCTCGGAGCACCTTGTTGTCTCCTCATGTCACCTCTTCTTGGGGTTCAGGGGCACATCGAATGGAGGCGAGCCTCATTTTTCCAGCTCTAACTTTGGTATGCATTTAGTCTGTTTAACTATCGCCTTTCTCTGGAGCAGCGCTTGACAGTTTGAGACGCTGCCGCTCTTTTCTTCATGGCAAGTGCTTTTCCCCTTGGCGGGTCTGCCAGTCTGCTGATAGTGACTTCAGTGTCCGAGGAATTCCTCAGTCTCAAGGCCCGGTGAGCAGAGTAGCCTGTGCGG